>NC_063193.1:26590487-26627987 GCF_017589495.1 Alosa alosa
ATGACAAGTGAATTGCCATATGTCTGAATGTGCCACTACTACCACTAGATTAACAAAAAAACAGCATGTTATGCAATAACACTCTACCTTGTTTTTATTGAATAGAACTGAATAGAATGACTTATTACAGACTGCAATAGTAAAAAAACAACCTCAAAGTCACAGAAAGAGCAGCAAAAACCTTGAAAGTGTCAAGTACTCGGTGCATTTCTTGTGAAATGTCTTAACCAGCTGTATTCAGTCGACAAATTCCTTCCTTTTAATTGTCAGCCAGGCAGCAGTGGCTCGATAAGAATCCTCGGTGGGGAGCGGCGACGCACTGGAGGAAGCCTCTCGCTCGGATCATCTCTTGATGTCAGCTCAGAGGTCACATGCCATCAATTAGTAAAAAAGGGAACAATGCAACAAAGACACATTTAAAATAGGCAAGATAGCAAAATGAAAGTCAAAAAAACTTTTGTTTTGAAAGTGTTTGAAACTTATATATATATTCTTGTGTTGTGGGTGTGTTTTAGCCTGGCCTCAGCCTGTCAACGTACTTCCAGTCGATTTCTTCTCCCTACAGTACTCCGTCTGGAATAGGTTGATTCGCGCTTGTTTACTTCGGCAGTTGGGCAGCCGACCAACCAGCTTAACAGAGGCGTCCCTGAGAGCCGATTACGCACTCCAGGCATGGTGTTTCAATTACTACGTCCCCGCCCCTGAAGCAGATCGCTTGGAATACATCAACGTAGGGAGAGAAAAGGGCTTATACTTATGAAATCTTTGAGCAAATGTGAATAATAGTTTAGCCTATTAACAGGAGTGTCACGAATGAAGTCACAGTGAAGTAGGATGTTATATCGTCAGCTAAACTTTAGTCATAGATTTTGTCACTTGAAATAGGCTACGAACATACCCGTCAAACTGTAGTTTAATAGGCTACATGGTCGCGTCAAAATCGCTATTTTTCAAACACTAAGAAGGCTTGACATAACTTGAAACTTTGATCGAAGCATCATCATTGTCTCTACATATGAACTCGAGCATGAAGAACATTGTTTGTGTACACATAGTTTACTAAAAAGAAAGATTTTGGACAACTCACTCCTTGCAAGATGGCAGTGAGCAGAAAAAACAAGTGAGTTGTTCAAAACCTCTCTTGTAGTAAACTCTGTGTACACCAACAATGTTTTCAATGCTCGAGTTCATGTGTAGAGACACTGATGATACTCCGATCAAAGTTTCATGTTGTGTCGAGCCTTCATAGTGTTTGAAAAATAGCGATTTTGACGCGATTGTATCAAAAAAGTAGTAGCCCTATAGGAATCCCATTCAAAAGGTAATTTCACCCGAAAACGACAACGCATACAAGCTTAAAAGTGGTGCTTTGGACGCATTCTATGCATTTATATGAAAGTTTGACTTGGGTACATTCAATGTAAACACTATATGATGCATTTTGGCGGTGAGTAGCATAGATGAAACGCGGTGATTGTTTGCTGATAAGATGCACCCGTGCTTGTTATGGGCGTGCTGCAGAGAAACTTCTCTGTATGATGAAACATCGGTTGTTAGTGATTGGTTCAAAGCGGTTCAAAGGAACTCCAAAGATTTTAAACCTCAAACTGTGCCCTCCCACCCGGAATTAAACGTACGCCTATGGATCTAGGCAAAGATTGTTAAGGCGGAGCAAGATATTTAATCAGGAGCCACTTCCGGGAACCCGGATCGCACGAGGGGGGGTCAAAACAGCGCAGGCAGCGACTGCTCCATTGAAGTCTATGGGCATAGCTCAGAATTTTACCACATATGCTAAGGTCTTGGTTCTATAGAGTTAAGAATGTGAATTTTGGGCACGTTTTCATGATCCTCAAACCCTTCTGAACATTTCAGGTACATTTTAGCATTTTGAGCATTCCAGTCTGGAGAAAATCGACTTCATATCAGGTGTGCGCCGGTTATTTATGCCGCTGCTGTTGGCCGGTTGCAACGTACGCTCATCAATACGTCATCGACACGTCTCTTTGCAGACAGGATTCGATCCCCATTTCACACCCATAGACATGAACAACAACGAAGTATCTTGCTCTGCCTTAACAATCTTTGATCTAGGCCACACTCTCTGCGAAGTAAGAGTAACTCGGTACCAGGGAAAGTAACTATTTGCGTTACTGTTACAAAAAAAAGTTGCTATATGTTAAAGATTTTGGATTTTTTTGAGCGGTTTTGAGCAGCCAGTTATAAAACAGACAGGTGTTTGTTGGCTACATAACTTTCAATATTTATTAGATAGATAGATAGATAGATAGGTAGATAGATACTTTATTGATCCCCAAGGGGAAATTCAAGATATTGCACATCGACAGACCTATGGTTGACTTCAGCCTGTGTCATTGGTTTTTGTTGTGAGGCAGAAAGATCTAGCTTTTGCTGCTTGGAGGACTTTGCTCCGACTCCTTCTTTGCTAGTGGATGGCGAGCTATCATCTGGTGGAGGTATCGGTGTTTTTGGCCACTAACTTTAGATGCGTGTGTGAGATGCTTCATTAAATTAGAGTTGCTTACAATGGATGTCGACAAAGTCTTCGCTCCTGGACATAATGTACACATTACATGCACGTTCTTGCCTTGATGAATGTGAAGTAGTGCTTATATCTCCACCTTGAAAAGTCCAACTTTTCAGATTGCTCCTGACCTCTGCTGTTTCGTCGAATCTCTATTTTAGCGGTTGCGTGTGTGTGTGGCACGTGTGCTGGCAAGTGTGTAGAAACACTGGCTCTGATTGGCTATCATGAAACATGACTCTGCCTTAGCCAATCATAATCGCTTACGTCGTTATTAACCCACCTCCTCACTAGCTGTGAGCCAGGGTGCGTTCGGATTACAGTTTATTCAATCAATGCATAGTAACGCACCGCATTTAACGTCCAGTAACGTTAACGGCGCTGTAACGACGGGAAAAGTAATTAGTTAGATTACCCCGTTAGTGAAAAAATAACGTCCTTACCTAACGCCGTTCTTTTAAATGGCGTTATTCCAAACACTGGTATGGAGGACAAGCACTAGTTGTTTACACTGACAGCGCATAGAAAACAAGCTGGCTTAACTTGATATAAGATGAAGAATAAAAACATATTACCAAAATATTTAGAGTCTGGATTGTTTTCATCTAGAGGTGTAGCTCATTTACCTATGAAAAAGCAACGGATTTTACCGAAGGTAGGCTAAACATGTGGCCAGTCACTGTAAAGTTAGGTTAGGCTTAAGCTAATGTTAACGTTAGGGCTTCGACTGCACAAACAATTCGTTTAGATTTAGTGAGAACATTACCTACTCAAAGAGTACATAATGACAGGGGTGGACAATCATTTCCCCCTGAGGTCAGAGGATAATTACTTTGATAAAGTAGCCTATGCTGGCCACACATTGAACGATTGACTGAAATAACGTTAATACACAAAATGCATTGTGCTGGATGTTAACTGACAGGACAGGAGCCTATGACGGATTAGCTATAAGCTAGGCTACCTTATAATAGGCCTATGCAATAACGTTACTTGCAAGCCCATGTCTTCTTTCTTAAAACAAACAACTCAAATGGAGTGTCAACTAACTTTAGGCTACCCTGCATATTGACATTTGCGTGAAATGTGGGCTAACATTAGCCTCTGTTTTCATGGATCATAAGTCTCTCATTAAAATTATATGCTGAGGAATAGGCTTTGATAAAAAACACTTTGTTAGCGTCACTACCCTATGTTATTTAGCCTACATGACTTTTCATGCTTCCTCTTGAGCATGAAAATATCATTTGTGGCATAACTTTGTAGCTTCTTAATGCATACTTTGTCTCCAAATGTCTAGCACAGTGGTCCCCAAACTTTTTCTTCCGAGGGCCAGCTCACTATGCCTGGCTCTAAGAGAGGGCCAGAGACTCGGAGTACTGGTATATCAGTAAGCATAAATAGCTTAGCGCTGTGAACAAAGGCAGTCTACCTTAGTTGAATATTCCATTACATTTAATCTATAGGCTATTGCAATTTAATACCATTGTTATCTGTGTTTATCTTGCCATATCAGTGTAAAATGTAGCTCAAATGAAATAATACTAATAATAGCATTCTCAAAACTATAAGCAGGGAGTCCCAAAAGTATATTTTGAACTCTGAACTTTGCATACACAGCTGAAGTTGTGAACAAGCAATATCCTACAAATAATTTAAAGTTCTCAAACTATGAGTTTTATGAAGTGGTGGCAGAAACATCTGAAATGACCACCATTCTAACTTTCACTCACCTGATGAGAACTTTGTGAACTCTGTATGAATATTTGAACGAGTGAATAAAAAATATAAATAATTATACCAGAAAGTTCCAGAATTATGACTTGAATAGAAGTTAGTTAGTTATTAACAATTAATTGATAAACTTTTAGAATACTTTGAGCACTGATGCAGTCAGCAGAGGCCTCTTACATTGTTTGCAGGTACAGTAGGCCTACTATACATTTCATTCCGTTTTCGATGGCAAACGCAAAACAGCGCCAAAACAACCACCAGTGGACAAAAAGTGTATTACATGTGTACTGTTAAGACCCGCCATAGAGAATGAATGGGGGAAATTACGGAGGTTATAGTTTGACGATGTCGTACTCCCGTGCGGGCCGGATCCTATATACCACGGACATGTTTTGGGGGGCCACCTAAAATGAGGTGGCGGGCCGTAGTTTGGGGACCACTGGTCTAGCACCTAGGCCTGCCTACTTTATTGGCATTTTAAACATTTTTAGCTTTGAACGGACACATCACAAAAAAAAGAAATGTCTCCTGTACCACACAAGGGAATTTCCGTCTGCTTTTCTCTGCCAAAAGTTAACAATTTTCAAGCACCTTGCATCTTTCTTTCAATGTATTGCTATACGGCTCTGGGTTTGCTTGTCCTCCGAGTTTGTCCTTAACGACGGTTGTTAGGGACCTGAAACCGGTCTATATATTTAAAACAAATGGAAGCCAAATGTTTGACAAAATGTGAATCTCTCTATCGATATGGCCCTGAAGAACCCCGCCCCTTCATTTCTTCACACGCACACACACACACATACACACTAGTAAGCTGGCAAACAGCCTGTCTGGGTCAGCACCTGCAGCAACCACAGGAAAGGACAGAGGGCAAGAGAGCGAAAGTGAGAGACAGAGAGAGAGAGAGAGAGGAGAGAGACTGATCGATTGTCTGGGCTGTTTAACTTTGCCCTCTCCTATCTGCCAAACTGCACCAGCCAAAATCTGTTCACTTCTAAACAGTCAGGGCTGGCAACCAACAAAGCGTTGTCTTCAACACAAGGAATTAGAGTAGGGCAGGAACATTTCATTATAAAAGCAGCCAGCTTTATTGAATCAATTGTTTGAATCAATTAAGAGTTGTCTGTGCATCTATTATGTGCTCAGAGACCTGTTAGGACCAGGTCTGTGGAGGACACGGCACAAGCAGTGTCCGGCCTGAGAGAATGTCTCTCTGTCCCTCAGTTGGACCGCTGCTCTGTAACTGACTAAGCAAACGATTCAAATTGATAAGATTAGTCCCCAGTCATAAACACGATGAAAGAATGCATGAGAGCAATTAACATACTGCTGACAGAGGGCTTTTACTGCTGGACGGTGGCTGTAATTGGCCTCGGCGCTGGCCAGTGCGATTTGACAATGGATGAGTGAGCTTGTTTTTGTGAGTGTGTGCGTGTGTTCTCCTGATGAGTTTAGTTTAGCCTTTGATCCCCCTCCAGCACTAAACTCTGTTTTGTCTACACAACTAGCGGCCCAGATTAAAGTGATGCCAATGCCATGAGTGACAGCTGACCCTGAATTTCCCCTAGGGATCAATAAAGTATATCTATCTATCTATCTATCTGAACACACAGAGATCTCCCTCATGGCTCAGATGATTTTGCTTAGCTCTTGCTGAATGTTTAATACCAAGGTTTTGTTGTATTCGTTCCTGTGATGGTGTCTTCACAATGACAATATCACTGCCGTTGGTGTTTGCACACTTGAAGTAGTTCCAGTTTTGACAATATTGTATTTAGATATTAAATAGCAGTTTGCTAATTAATGGAACGATGTGAGTTTCAAGGACCAATTGTAAAGACAGTTCCCTTGGAACTTGGTGTAAGGTGCCAATTTGGACACTCCCTTTGTAAATGTAAAGGCGTGTTTTCAAGATCACTCCACGTTAACCAATTGGAGGCCATTCTCAGATGACATCATCAATCTGAACCAATCTCTAATCATCCATATCTATTCTTCAGAAAGACTCGAACCTAAGATCAAGACAAGGCATCCAACCCACCAGTAAGCTCAAGCTCACCACGCAAGCTGGACGCCGGATTGCTGGATTGAAACAAATACCATTCAGAAGAGACTTTTTTAGGGGGCTCAGCCCTATGACAAGGAAGGCATGCTGACCAGACACCTGAGTAGGGTTGGGCACCGAAACACGGTTCTAATATGCTACCGGTGCCGACGCAAACGGTAGTAACTGCATCGAATAACAACATGGATTTCGATGCCTAATTTTGGTGTTTAAATCGCGGTTTTTTTTTCTATACGAGGCATCACTGCATCTCATGTGCCATCTCTAACGTCTTGCTCTGATAGCAACACATCCAGATACAGTTAGCTAACATAAACACTGGCTGGATGTATAAACAGAGGGGTGCACCACATAGGCGAGTGGACAGTGTTTGACAGCTTGCGTGAGCCCAAGTAGCTTACTTTAAAGATATTACGAGCTCCTGTCAAAATCTAGCAGTGGGCCTAACTACACACAATTAAAAGGCTATGAAACAACATCAACAGTATACTTTACACAATATCCTTGCTAATGCGCTAACTTATTTAAAATGTTATCAGCAAAGTTGTAAGGTGAAAACTTTCTTTCACGGTGTGTTCTAAACAACACAATGGCATGATATTAATCTTTCATGTGCATGAGGCCCATTTAGCATCACAATGAATATGAAGATCATGTTAAAAGTTAGCTGGCAAAAACATAAATAGGTTACATGCCTGATGTCACTGAGCTGTCAAAGAGGCTATGGAACCATCTCCGTATGTTATCGCAAATTAAACTCAGCTGACTGGTGTTAGGATTCAAAATCATGCCTACTACAAGCGCTGGGAATCTAAACACTTCAACACCGACATAATGTTGCCTAATAAACTATTGCGTGTTATGGGGGAAGACATGACATTTCTTGAAGCATTTGGGAACACTGAATTAACTGGAAAGTAGAGTCCCTGATTAGCTTGCTTGCAAATGCCGTTGTCCATGACCCGGAAGTTCTATGGCAAGCGGTTTTAACATACCTTGTGGCCTACACTGGGTAAACTTGAAAGCAGAGCTTACCATTGTGTGTGCATCCATGGCAAGCTGTTTTAACATTTAAATGTATTATGCGTAGGAGCAATGAGATATTGATAGTAAATTGAATATAACAGTTCAATTTCATGTTCAAATTTGTCTTATCAATAAAAAAAGCAATTCATGCTTTAGACCATTTTAATTTACAAAAACAAAGTACCGGTTCAGGCACCGTTTCGGCATCGGCACCGTTTTAAAAGTATCGATTTAGCACGGTATCGGATAAAACCCAAAAGATACCCAACCCTACACCTGAGACATGCTTCAGTTAAATGTGATTGGTAAACTGGTGATTGGTCAATCTGTACCTAGGTGAACATTAGATATCTCAGCTTGGATTTTAGATTCGGGGGGAAAAGCACTCTGTAAGACAAGCGAATGCTATCTTCTTCCCTGTTGGGCATGTAATCAGAAACTCTGCTTGAGAGAGATAGAGAGAGAGAGAGACAGAGAGAGCGAGATAGAAACTTTTTGGCTGCAAAGAAACAGTCTCAAGGCAAAAGTCTTATTGATCCAATACTTACACAAGCTACAGTGCACTTCCTCCAAAACCATCCATATCTACAATGCTGACAAAGAGCTTACTGCACTTCTGTGTAATTAATGAGAGAGCACTTGAGAGGTTACGTACCTGCTTCAGCCATCTGTTACATTCTCAATGTTGATTTAACCCTCTAGGCGCCACGGTCGACTTTAGCCGACAAGATGCGGTACTGAATAAAACGGCCGATTTAGTCAAATAGGGTGTCATATTTCGTTCGACCTCCACTCCACTAGATGGCAGACAGGTCATACGTCATCCCGAGTCGAAAAAAAGGGCAGGCTTTAAACAAAACTTTCTAGCTACAGGCGCATTGAATCAGTCGCGTGAAATGCGGACTAGTGTCGCGTGTGAGCCACTTTGTCAGAGCGATATTGTCAGCGTCAGCGAGTATTTGCATTTGATTATCGTCTAATGGCATCAAAAAAGTTTACCCGAGGCAGATCTGGCCATGCTGCTTGCAACAGGAGCAGAGGTGGTGACACTGGGCAGGAGAGCCATTATGCCATGCATCTATCACAAGACAGGGCTTAAATTTCACTGCGGGATTGTGGGTATTGCGCATAATTTGTTCAAGTCCCATAACTCTAGCCATCATAATGCAAGAAATTCCCCGCATACACTTTTACAGCCTGTCTGATGGCGTTAATATAGCCTAATCATTAAGTGGCGTGAATGCGGTGCTGTTGACCGGACTGATCAACTACCGAGTTGAATTGAACATAGCCTCATGCAGGCATGCGCACACACACACGGAGAGAGAGACAGAGAGAGAGAGAGAACCACTTTGCGCTTACGCCAAAATAGGCTACGCTACCATGGCAAACTTTACATCTGGAAAGAGCTCCTTGGTAACTATCCTGCTAGCTCAGGTCACGTCAACACTTGATCCCAGAAAGGTTGTCTTCGACATGTCAACATTTCTTGTATCTAATGACATAGAAAACATAATGATTTGCATACACATACCGCACTATGCACAACTTTTATTCACTAGCGACTACAGCCTAAAACCGTCAGGTTGAAGGGGGGCTAATTACTCCATAGAATTACTCTCAGGTATTTTCTTAAAGTGACAGGCACTCAATTACACCTACTCATCACCAATGTGCACTCAATTCAGTGTTTCCCCTAGAAATTTTTCCAGCAGCGGTGCTATTACTTTTTATTTTTTTTTTTTATATCATACCTTCGTGTTTCTTTTGTGGACATTTTCAGCTTTCTTTTACATTATTGGTTAAAAATGATAGAAGAAAAATGAAATGGCACAACCCAAACCCATTTACAATTTATTTACATTTGTCTTAATGGCAAAGGCCACACCCAATCTGCGAGCACTTAATTTTTCTGGGCTTTTCAAAGAACATCTCTAAGGCTCTTTGGTAATTGAATTGAATTGTTGGGGGGGCATTAAAGCTGACACGCATGCACGTAGCCAGATGCTCTCCTTGTAGTCTATTTCTCAGTCCCAAAACAACAAACCCCGTATAAAAAGTAAATACTCACTTTTCTTCTACATCACTCCCACAGTTACCATACAACTCACTCACAATTAACTTTCGAAAAGGACCTAGGCTACTTGATTGAAGTGTGACCGTTAGATCTCACCCGTCAAGAGAGCAGCTGAAGTTATGAGAAACGTCTTTCTGATAAGAGAATGTAGGCTCCTATGTCTAATGCATAAGCGTGAAAAGGTCTGTTTGTGATAGCCTATTATAGCTAAGTGGACAGAATTTAGGCTATCATTATATGCCAACATATGCTCATATTTCCTTTAACTATCAGAAAGTTTAAACAGGCCTAGACTGTGTTAGCCTAGCTTTCCCATGCAAACATTACATGTAGCCCTAAGCTAGCGTTACAAGTCTAGGCTACAATTAGCGTTAAGACCATACACCTTGTAGCACATTGGTTTACTCTATTGCATTACTTACGTTTTAATAATTTGTCGTTGAATGTTGATGGAGGCTCATCTTTGGGAATCAGCTCTCTGGATAAAATTGTCAGCCGGAACAAGAGTTCTCAGAGTTAGCGACACGGGGCGTAAATCAATCAGCAGAAAGAACCGCATCACAACAGTAGGCTAAATGTAACAAACTCCCCCCCCCCCCCCATGTTAAATTCATTTCGGTAATCATAAATTGGTTTCTTTTATTTGATGTAGGCTAGGAGAGGAGGATGCATGTTTCACATTAGTGTCAATGTATCAAAGCAGGCTTTGGATCAGAGGAATTGCTCAAGCTTAACATATGGCATAGGCTACAAAGCGAATTCACGGCATACAAACAGCCGTGATGAAATATAACTAATATCATTTTTATTGTCACCAGGCCTATAAGTAGGCTATTTATTATGTAACCTACAAGTGAGCGATGACACCATAGGCTACACTGTGGCGGAGCAAGACCCCATCAGTCGGATAGCTAAACAATGTAACCGTGTTCAGAATGTAGGCTAGCCATATGGGCTGCAGACTTGTCTTTGGGCTTGTAATCACCTGACACATCATGCCGCATATATGTCCTGAATAATGAGAGGCTAAGTGCGGATTTGATGCACTTAACTCAAGACTTTCAGAAAACAATTTCGAGATGACGTTGGCCGTTGTGCTTTTACAGTGTGTTAAGTGAATCTTGTGATATTATGTTGCAGCGGCGCTGAAAATCCAGCGGCGGCGCTGCGCCGCTGTTAAATACACTGTTGGGGAAACACTGCAATTGGACCTACACACCACATTAAAGATATGCCTAAGTGTTATAGGTTAAACGTCAATATGAGGCATTCAAATTACTAAATATGTTTAGCTAGTAGTAATTACTAGTAAAATGCTATACTTTAAAAAATGCATTATTAAATAAATACACTCTATATGAATTCAAAAATATATGATAGAAACATATCACATAAGCTATCATTTTCAGTGTGTGTTTGTGTGTGTGGAGAGAGTCAAGCAGAATCTAGGATGTCCACTGTTGTGAATGATCCCACTACAGTATATATTACTGATGGCGTCAGGGGTGGTGGGGCCCCAAAATCAAACTTTTTTTAAAAAAAAGTATCGAATATTGAAATCGCAATTCTTGACTTGGTATCAGAATCGACCGCCCTCCCCCAAATTGTGTAAATCCCCCCTACATGAATAACCTAAGGGGGGAATTCCCCCCCATTTTGAAAAATGAATTTTAAGCCCTGCAAGATGATGGGAATGCCGGCCCTGTATGGATAGGATATGGATATGGATAGTCATTATCTCTACAGCAAAAGGCCTGCTACATAAAAAAAAAAAAATGTCAGCCATTTATTAGTAATGATTTACACTGTTGATTATCTATTTCCCTGACCATTTAGGACATATATGTGTTCTTTTTTGTGTGTTCATGTCCTTGTGATGTGTGTGTCTTTGTCAGCTAAGAAAAAAACAACAACAAAAAACAACAAAAAGAAAACAAATACTAACATTGTCTCTTGTCTTGTCTCGTCATTTCACTCCTGATCTGTGCCTTGCCGTGGCAAGTGAGCTTTTGAACTAAACAGGTCTTGTCTACTTGTGTTTGTGTGTCATCTGAATAATATATATGTGCCCCATACATGGAATCAGAGTGCCTACTGTATGTAGTAAATGGAAAATCTCTACAGCAAAAGGCCAGTCTACCGCTACATGCATTTGGTTTGTTTCATTTATTAGTAATGATTTACATAGTTTGTTTACTACTTAGTATTTACCTGAGCATTCAGTATTGTGCAATATAGCATACAGAAGGTGAGGGACATTTTGGGGGGAAAGAAGTGGTGCATTTTATCATTCAAACATGTGACTTTTCATGAAAATTCTATAATCCAAGATGGCCGCCACCATATGACGTCATAATATGCAAATTAGATATAAACATTTAATCCCTACATAAACTTTGGGTCATCCTTAATATTTCTCTAATTTACAGAAAGTCTATCTCTTATCACTTTTAAGATATAGCCTGATGTCAAAATCGAACGTTTCGAAAAAAAAAAACCTCTGGCGCCTAAAGGGTTAATCCTCTCTGCTCCACTTTCCCTGACCTCCATACAGTGGCATAACTACCGACGGTGCAGGCGGTGCGGTGCTCCGGGGCCCAGGCACGGAAGGGGGGCCCACCACCACACCCCCGATATGGGCCCCCTCCCGTCATTATTCAGGCCCAACGCGCAACATCGTAATTAAGATGAAATCATGTCGGCAGCTCTCGGATATCAATATTTCTTTCTCGCATCATTCATTATTTTGAGGAATTGACAGCTATTTATACCACCCTTGTGCTGTATAACTGTTAGTCATGGTGACCCTATTTGTATATGTAATTTTTTGCATTGTGTTTACGTTCAGATGTTACAACATAGGCTACAATGGGAATGGGGAAATGTGCACACAACGATCTTACTTCCTGTCATTCGTGATTACATTACGTTGTGAAGCTACTTCTGGATTTGTTGTAGCTTAGTTATAATAATCAGCAATGCAATCAGCCATTAGTAAGCATTGCTCAAATCAAATGTTGCTGCTGGCGTCGTGCTAGCAATGCTGACATTAGAGTGTAATTCCAGTAAAAATTGACTCAAGGGTGTTTTTCTGCATTAACACACATTAAATAGGCTGTGGAGACAGTATTTTTCGTTGAACCAGAGCTTGCTCCGGTATACGCTATAGCCCCAAAACGCAAACAGTGGATTAGCTAAGGGCCATGAGCGAAACGCTTTCCAAATAGCATTTTTAGCATCAAACCTCATCAGTAGCTTGCTCCAGGTCCCTTCACGTGAAACGAAGCACCAACAACATGTAACGTACCCGTTTACCCCGTACGAGTTTATTACAGAATACTGTTAATCTCACAGAAGACTGAGATCTCAGACGGAGCATGACGTCTATTGCCGGAAGGTAATGCCTTATACGGACTTTCCTTCGAAAGGAGCTGGTAGGGGGACAGTTGGTAAGTGTTCTTAAGAGTCTTCTGTAATATGTGTTCCGAGGTAGTAGCGCGATGATTACTCAGGTAGCCACTGTCCATTCTGATCATGTTGGCGAATCATCACACACATGCAATTTTGTGTGCGGGTGTGTGTGTGTTTGTGTCGCGGGGTGGGGGTGGTGTTGCAGGGGGCCCAATGAAAATGCTTGCACCGGGGCCCAGCACAGCTACATTACACCACTGCCTCCATAACATCCACCAGCACCTCTCATCAGGGTCATTTCAACGTGCTGCCCAGTGGTGTAGTCTAGTTAGCTGTAGTGGATATTCTGTGTTGTAGTAGTATAAGCTGTAGTACAGTGGTCACCAACCTTTTTGAGCCCAAGATCCCTGACCTCGGCCCTGAACAAAGGCAAGATCTACCTTGAAGCGTCAACAGAGAATCAAAGCCAAAATGCTTCCAATTTAAGGCCCTTTAATTAGGCAAATGTATTCGGTCAAAAATATCACATCCTCCACCCCTTTATACAGGCATCAATGAGATAACAACAATTAACATAGTCTTTACGTACATGATTTTGGTTTTGATTGTCTAATTTGAGTAAGCGTTTGTGACAACACGTCATGATAAATTTGATAATGTTTGATCACTGTTTTGGTATGAAGCATCTTTCACGTAATGAATGTACACTCTAGAAAGTGAAAGTAACCAGGCCTACGATGCGCTCCGTGTCTGTAGCTGTCTGTGCACGTCCGCAATCGATTACATTCTTCAATTGTAGAACAAATTCCTGACAGTTCCTAATTGCTAAATTTTCGTTTTAATTTCCTGTCAGGTAGCAGATGATGTAGAAGCACCTATCATAATTTGACTTCAGTGGTGACAAGTCCTGTTGCGAAAGAGAGGGAGAGAGCGCACCAAAGTGCTGTTGTGCGCGTGTGTGTGTCTGTATGGTGTTGCGTTCGGTTCAAGTCAGAAGTTGGTCCGTCCGGTCCCGCATTCACACCGCTCCATTTTTAGATTAACGTTATCAGACAGCGATGTAAAATGTGTGCGGGGAATTTCTCGCATTAGTTGCGGGTCTTGAATAAATCCCACGCTGAAATTTAGGCCCTGTAAACGTTGGCGAACATGCAGGAATTTGGTGACCTGTGCTTTTATTTTTCCTGTTATTCTCTGGATCTACTGGGTAAGTCCTAAAGATCTACAGGTCGATCGCGATCGACGGGTTGGCGACCACTTCTGTAGTAGGTATACTGTGATCAACTCCAAATGTTAATACGTATACTTGCCTATTTTAAGTGGGTGTACTTAAATGGTGATGCTTTTTAAGTGGGTATACTGCGTAGTCCTGCGTATCACGTAGACTACACCACTGGTGCTGCCCTCATTCATCCTGCACTGCTGAGGCCTACTGATCATGAAATGTTGAGGTATAGACCCTTTCAACAATAAAAACAAAAACAATGCTTGAACGTTCTATTTGGGCCCCAATCTACTTCCTCTGCATTAAGATAACATATGGAATGTTAAAACGGAAGTCTTGTGGGGCCAACTATGATGCTGATAATGGAACTCTCTTGAAAGGGTCTATACACATAGGATTATATAGGTTGTAATACTTAAAAGATTTTAGCTGGTGCTTTCGTCTTTCTTGTCTATTTTATCAGGCAATGAGAACAGAAGACTAGTGACTGGCAGACTGTTACACAAACACATGTTTTAGGGGGTATGCATTCTTGTCTGCGTACTGGAAGAACTGTTGTACTTAGCAACAGTAGAGGCAGGGATTTCTGATGGCTTGTCCACTATTACCAAACCTAATGGCTGTAATCCGTTCAAGAGCACAATTGATAAACTTATAAACCACCTAAAAATCCATACGCGATATTAGACACAGACACACACACACACACACACACACACAAACTCTCTTTCTCTCTCTCTCTCTCTCTCTCACACACACACACACATACACACTCAAGCTGGCCCTGCCCCTGCTCTTGAATGGAAAAAGGCTATAGCAAACTGTTCTCTCCTGTTGGCATCACTCAGGCCTGAGTGGGGGGAATTTTGGATGGACACGTCCATCCAAACTCCACTCTACTGACCTGTGCACTACCTCTGTTCTGATACCACGGCTCAATAAACTCAGCAGCAATAATCTGCTCAGAGACACATCAGAGAAATCCACAAAGCCACCCACAAACCCCTCCACACACATGCACGGAAACACACACTCTCACACACACACGCACACACACACACACATGAAAACACACATACACACACACACATACATACAGACACACATACAGTTACAGTACACACAGACACACACACACACCTCTACTCGCACTCAAACACATATCACTGGGCAATACTCACTCACACATACACACACACGTCCCAACCAACACAGCCACAAATAAACACCTGGAGGGACCCCCTTCCTGTTCCTATCATAACCCCATGGAAACCTATCACTAGTGATTCAGCTCAGGTAAGGTTGATTGGCATCAGTGCTCCCAGTGACCTCTCAGCAAGACAAAGACAACGTGCAAAGAAAACAAGCAGACGCCCAGAGACTGAATGACTTGCACAGTGCAAAAGGTTGGTGTTGCCACAACTAGCCACAGATTCTGTTTCATTGCCTCTTCAGGAACACTCTTTTTTTATGAAGTGATTTATTCAAGACTGACATTTTGGCAAACAACCTCTATCAAGGTTGATAAATCGAATCTTATCGAACCTTGATAAGGCTGTTTGCCAAAACGCCAATCTTGAATAAATCAATTTAAAAGAGATGTTTGTGGCTACCCTGTCCTTATTCATGATAATCTCCTGTTTTTAGAAGCACATTCCCCCTCCTTGCCTTTGCACGATCATTGTGCCTTCCTATCCACATGTGCTAACCTTCCTATCCACATGTGCTAGCCTTCCTATCCACATGTGCTAGCCTTCCTACATGTTCTAGTAGCCATTTGGCCGGGATCCTGTATTCCATTAGTTTTATATGATTTTGAAAGGATATTAGGTTACACTTTACTTGACAGTATCAACATAAGAGTGACATGACACTGTCATGAACGTGTCATAAATAAATCATAAACGTTTGATGACATAACGCTTTTGTAATTAAGTGACATTCTGTTTTTGTCATAACAAGTTAGTGTTAGGGTTAGGGGTAGTGTTACAGTTAGGGTTAGGGTTAAGGCCTATTCACACCAAGAACGATAACTATAACCATAACGATAAAAGCGTTCACACTGAACAACGATAAACAAAGTCTCTCCTTGTATTAATGCATGTGACGGTTAAAATTCAATGGGTTCTGATTGGTTATTAGCTGTTTATCGTTCTGAAAATCGCTCTGAGCGTGATCCACAACGATATCGTTCTTCATGTTGTTATCGTTATAGTTTATGTGTGAACGTCGTCATTCATATTAACGAGAACGATAATGTATTTATAGTTATCAGTATCGTTCTTGGTGTGAATAGACCTTTAGGATTAAGGTTCGGGTTAAAGGTTAGGATTAGGGTTAGGGTTCATGTGTCATGACAGTGTCATGTCATTCTTATGTTGATACTGTCAAGTAAAGTGTTACCGGATATTATTTACCTGCAGTACAATTTCTCTACTACAACAATTCTATTGTCTATTTATTTATTGTAACCAATACCTCTTGGCTTGCGCCTCTCCTTTGATTTATAGACACAGTATATATACGCCGACGCTACAGTGTATTGAAGGGTCATCAAATTACTATGGAACACAAGCACACTTGTGCATTTTGATGCAGCAATGGAGTTGCTTGCATGTATTGTACGTAGCAGACATACTGTAACACTCTCCTGGAAGCTGAGCTTGACAAAAAATGACAAAACACCAAATCCTTGAATTTGATTTATACCTTTGGCTATAGAAGACAATATCACCGGCTCCTTGTGCTTCTGTGAACACTGTTGGCAATATCCTGATCTCTCTGACATCAATATCCAAACCCTTCCACATAACAGAAGATTGGAATAAAAAAGATCAACAATATGGTAGAAAACACAGGTGGGTTACAGTTCACATCAGTTCACAAACAGTTCTTCATCTGAATGAAACACAGAGTTGCATGACTGCTGCCATAAAGGAAAATGTTATATGTGTAGATTTTATATTTTATGGGATTTTTCAAATTCTAGATTTGAAAAGAGATAGAGAATATGTGGAATAATCAGGCTTATAAAGTTATAATGGCACCAGTTGACAAAATAGAATTACATTTATGTAGTCAGGTTCATTTTACAGTACAGGTAAGGATCTACACACAAAATTGTATGCTTCCAACTATTTTAAAAGTCCACCACTTTGTACAAACACCCAATAGGAGGAACATGTCAAATAGAACAGCTATAATTGCCACACCTCCATGTTTGACACCCCTGTTCAAATTTGGGGAAAGGACACAGGTGTTTGAGTTTCCACATTTTTGCAAGTGGCACTTACAAAAGGGTTGACACAATGGCAATGTGATCAGCTAAGCATCAGCTATGACAGATGGAGGTAGGTGGAGGAGGTGCAGTCCTCCACTCACAGGCACGGACCGGTGGAGAGGCGTCAGTAAATATGGATCTGTTATTGTATACACCTGGGCTTCATTAACCTTCTGTTTACAGAGCAGATGCTCATGCCCCTCCTGTACACACACTCTTGGTCTTTGTTTATCCAGTGAACTGGATTCATCTTGTGGACTGAATAGCCTCTGTTGCTTTTCAGTAATAACCTTCCGGGTTTGTGCCCACTGGAAAAAAAAACAAACAAACACACACACACATGCATGCACGTATGCACACACACACACACAAACAAACAAACACACACACACACACAATGTCAGTATATAACACATCCTACAGATATTTCAATGGTGTGTTCACACACACACACGTTACCACTGCCTGAAGGCAAATATGATACAGGAGAGCTTTAAGCTCTTGAGCACAGGCCTAAAAATATCTCTTTGTCACTCTCAATATCTCATACGTGTGTTTGTCCGTGTCTGTGTGGGTGTGTGCGTGTGCACATGCAAATGTGTTTCTCTGTGTGTGTGTGCAAATGACTGAAGAAGCGATACTTTTCTGATTAATCATGCAGTAGCATCACATCAATGTACTTTTTTGATGAGTAAAAAAAAAAACAGTATTGCCGTCAGAAGATAAAGAGAATGTTTTTGAAGAATTTAAAGCCTTTCTTTCTTAATTAATTATCCATCTTATAAGCATTATTCAAGCTGTGGAAAAAAAAACCTGTGAGCTTCATAACCAGCCGGTGCTAAGATCTGACCTGAACTGTGCATTAATCAGTTTATATGGTCTTATTAGGCCCATGATTAATCTATCAAATGAGAGGGACAAGCTAACAGGCAGGACTCTTAGTCTATTGTGTGCCCTGGATATTTACTCCTTTCTCCTCCAGGTAATAGTTTAAAACTTTTTTTTCCTTAACTAAACATCACACCATATTTTAATAATGGGCACATTTTTCATGTTTTGACATAATTTTTTCCAGTTATCTAAGGCTTTTAAAATATGTATGCAGCATCCAGGAAACATTCAAACTTTGGAATTTACTGCCATTGAAAATCCAATATGTATAATACAGTATGTGCACTTGTGGTTGTGTCTCTCCAGGGAGGGAGATATATGGGTTGATAAAAGTGGCGGAATTGAATCTGTGTGCTGTGCAGATGCAGGACTCGCTTTATGTGCCACCTCGCTTTATGGTGCTGTCTCCGACAAACCCCATCTTTATTAGTTTAGTCCTTCGTCTCAGGGCAACCCAAACACTGAGCCTATACTCACACTTAGAAACACATATAAACTTTCTCTCTCTATCACTCTGTCACAACACATACACACACACACACACACACACACACACACACACACACACACACACACAAATACACAATATATATGGAATATGTACAGCACACACAGCAGGGCAAAGCAGTGTGCTTCTCTCTCTCTCTCTCTCTCTCTCTCTCTCTCTCTCTGTGTCTGTCTACTTAAAAACAGAAAATAACAACCAAGAACACCTCATCATCATCACCATTGCAACAAACGTGTCTGGTTAAAGTGGCGACAGGCCCCTCTCCTCTCTTCCCCCCTCTCCTTTCCTCTCTTCTTCATTTCTCTCCTCTCTTCTCCCCTTCTCTCCTCTCCTCTCCTCCTCACTCTTCTCCACTCTTCTCTTCTCCTCTCCCCTCTCCTTTCCCCTCCTCTCCTCTCATCTCTTCTTCATGTATCTCTTCTCCTCTCCTCTTCACTCCTCTCCTCTCTTCTCCCCTTCTCTCCTCTCCTCCTCTCTTCTCCACTCTTCTCTCCTCTTCTCCCTCCCCCCTCTTCTCTCTCATCTCTTCTTCATGTATCTCTTCTCCTTCCTCCCTCTTCCTCCTCTCCTTCTCTTCTCTTCTTCTCCTTCCCTCTTCTCTTCTCCTCTCCTCTCTTTCTTCTCATCTCCCTCCTCTCTCTTCTCTTCTCCTCTTCTTCTTCTCTCCTCTTCTCTCTCCTCTTCTCTTCTCCTCTCCCTCTCCTTTTCTCTTCTTCCTCCTCTCCTCTTCATCTCCTCTTCTCTCCTTTCCGTTCTTCTCTTCTCCTCTCTCTTCTCTTCTCCTCTCTCTTCTCTTCTCCTCTTCCTCTCCTCTTCTCTCTCTTTTCTCTCCTGTTCTCTTCTCCTCTCCTCTCTTCTCTTCTCCTCTTCTCTCTCCCTCTTCTCTTCTCCTCTCCTCTCCTCTCCACTCTTCTCTTCTCCTCTCCACTCTTCTCTTTTCTCTTCTTCACTCCTCTCCTCTCTTTTCATCTCCTCTTTTCTCCTTTCCATTCTTCTTCTCTCCTGTTCTCTCCTCTCCACTCTTCTCCTCTCCTCTCCACTCTTCTCTCTCCTCCTCTCCTCTCTCTCCTCTCCTCTCCTCTTCTCCCTCTCCACTCTTCTCCTCTCCACTCTTCTCTTCTCCTCTCTCCTCTTCTCTTCTTTTCTCTCCACTCTTCTCTTCTCCTCTCCTCTCTCTTCTCCTCTCCTCTCCTCTTCTCCTCTCCTCTCCCTCTTCTCTTCTCCTCTCCTCTCTTCTCTTCTCCTCTCCACTCTTCTCCTCTCCTCTCCACTCTTCTCCTCTCCTCTCCCTTCTCCTCTCCTCTCCACTCTTCTCTTCTCCTCTCCTCTCTTCTCTTCTCCTCCTCCTCTTCTCTTCTTTTCTCTCCACTCTTCTCTTCTCCTCTCCACTCTTCTCTTCTCCTCTCTCAGTTGTCCAGGGCTTGTAGCATTTTGCTGGCGCTGACAGTGTTGGAGCCCCAGGCGATACTTTACCTTGGCGCAGAGCATTCAGCTACGCATAACAATGGACTCTCGCTCTGCAGCTGAGTAGAAGGGTGACGCTAGTGTGTGTGTGTGTGTGTGTGAGAGAGAGAGAGGGAGAGAGAGGGAGAGAAACGCACGCACGCATGGACGCACACACACACACACACACACACACACACACTACCTCTCTCTATCCTCTTATCTACCCCCCTCTCTCTCTGTCTTTCAGCTTGAAGCTTTTTATTTGTGGGTTGTCAAGGGGAGAAACAGGTTTGCTGGAAGCACTGTGAGGTGACAAAGGGATGTGAAGACCAGAGAGAAAAGAGGAAAGGAGAAGAGGAGAGAAGGAGAGGAGAAGAGAGGAGGAAAGGTGAGGAGAAGAGAGGAGAGAAGGTGAGAAGGTGAGGAGGAGAGAAGGTGAGGAAAGGTGAGAAGGTGAGGAAAGGTGAGAAGACATCAGGAGAAGAGAGGAAAGATGGAAGAGAGGAGAGGAGAAAAGGATAGGAAAGGCAAATAGAGAAGAGAGGAAAGGATGAGAGGAGAGAAGGAGTGGAAAGGCAAAGAGAGGAAGAGAGAAAACTTTAGGATGTGCAGTCACTGCTATCTGTCTTTTATGAACTGCACCCGCTGTGCCATACGGGGTGACACCTCCAATCTCTCACCAATCACCCATCATCCCACTTACTATTTACAGAGGGGAAGCTTTGTGTGAGGCACTGGAACGTTTACTGTGGAGGAAGTGAACTGTCACTGGGTGTGTGTGTGTGTGTGAGAGAAAGAGTTTATTTATATGTGTGTGAGTGTGAGAGAGAGGTAGATAGATAGAGAAAGAAAGTGTGTGTGCCTGCTGTACTGTGCTTGTCTGATCTCAGTATGTGCCACTGTGTTAATGGACGTGTACTTTTTCCATATGTGTGTGCATGTGTGTGTGTGCGCGTGTTTGTGTTTGTGTGTGTGTGTGTGTGGACATCATCAGACTCTCTGCTCCTCTATGATGACACATCATTAGGTTACGTGAGACGCTTGGATACACAAGACATTCTTCAGTACTGGTTGTGCCCGACCTATCATTACTCAACTACAGTATTCTATTCTCTCTCTCTCTCTCTCGCTCTCTCTCTTTCTCTATCAATCTCTCTCTCTCTCTCTCAATGTGAGGGGGAGTGAGTAAGTCCCCACAAAACGGAAGGAGAGAGAGGGAGATAGATGGGGCATGCAGGAGAATGACTCTCACTCTGTTCTCTACTACTCATATGATGCATGTTTGTGTGTGTGTGTGTGCATGTGTGTGTGTGTTAGGGATGTGTGTGTGTGTGCATCTTCATCACTAAGGCGATAAGATACATATCTCCATACATTAAAGATTCATATGAAACAACCACCGACAAGATTCTCCCACGTAGACCTACTGTGATACAGTGCAATACAGTACGCTTTGATTTATCACAATGCGATACAGTGCGATACAACAAGATGCGATGCAGATTGCTTTCAGGTATGCCAGATCATGTACCTTTTCTATTATATTTTAATGAGTAAACTGGTGACCATTCATTGTTTTTATCGATTCAGAGACTTTAAACATGATACATCTTGATTTCATCCAAATTGTTAACCACTTTTGCCATTGCATCTTAAATGTTCATACCGATGTACCGATACGAATCTTACCATCCCTAGTCTGTGTGTGTGCTTGGATGTGTGCATGCACATTAATACTAGCGATGCTTAGGAAGTGAGAGGGTTTTGTCCCTGCTGTTATCGAAAATTTGAAAACAAAAATGTTTTTTAATAATTCAAAATAATATTTGATTGATGAACCTTACATTTTTTCTGTAGCCATCAGTGTGTAGATTTGAACAAAATCTGGTTTGGTTCTCAACAGGAGCTTTTACAGACTAAAATATCCAAAAAATATTTTGTTTACCGTGCTTGGAGTTTGGCGCTGGGTTGGTGGGTGCCCTATTTCTGCCCAGTCACTTGGCACAACAACGATTAGACCAAGAATTTTCACAGCAAAATCAGAATTCCACTGGAGCTCCAAGCGGTTTTGTACACACAGCTTTACAACACTGTTTACAGCTCTTCGAGTCACTGTACAATGTCATTTTTGGTACAGAGATAATTTAGATACCCTTATGGTGTGGGTGCGTGCGTTTCTTTAGGAATCCGCCATTTTGGTTTGTATAGAAATGAATATCAAGTGACACATGCGCGTAAAAGGGTGAAAATAGGGCACAGGGGAAAAATAAGTAACTTTCAATATATCACAAATAATGTGTGTAAAAAGGACAGGCGGGCCACTATGTAAGGGATAATGTCAGGTGCGCGGGAACCTATTTTTGACCAGGGGTGCTGAATAACAAAATAATGGATTATGATTCCACTAGCTATACATTTATTAATTTTGCAAAACTGTAAAACACAATTAAAGTTTCTTTCAGCTTATCCATGCTTTTTTGGAATGTGTAAATCGCATACAATATGTAGGCCTATATCAACTGTAGGCCTACACACTTGATCGCTATCACATAGCTGAAACCACGCTACGGTTCTTACAGTAACTGACTCACGTTCACGTTGGTCTCTATAACTGTTAATTTTTAGTAGCCTATATTCGAACCTATCCATAACCCTTTTTTGCTATTTCACTAATCATTTCACATACAAAAATATAAATAATGTCAGACAGCGAATTATTTAAATATATATAATCATTTTTAAAAATCTATCTCCTGCCAGCAGGGGGTGCTGCAGCACCCTCAGCACCCCCCTTCCCGCGCCCTTGGATAATGTATAGAACGCCGGTCATTATTGGGAAAATAAGTCCCGACAGGGCGAACCGGACCCCGACGCGGAGTGGAGGGGTCTTGTTCCGCCCTGAAAGGACTTATTTGTGTGTGTGTGTGTGTGTGCGTGGGTGTTTGTGTGCGTGTGTGTGTGTGTGTGTGTGTGTGTGCGTGGTGTGTGTGTGTGTATGAGAGAGTGTGGTGTGTGAGTGTGTGTGTGTGTATGTGTGTGTGTATGTGTGTGTGTGCGTGTAGTGTACAGTGTACCAGTTATCCCCTTTCAGTCCTCCGCCTAATGCTGCTAATTGGGCCATAATCACCTTTGGTCTTTCCCATGATGCACCAGTCTCACCCACACAGGGCCATGCATCACAGAGACCAAACCAAGAACGCCTTCATTAAAAGGCCCACACAAACCCATTCCAAATAGAGCATAAATTAATGCAAGGGAGAGAACAATATGTGATTAGTAATCACCTTAAGAAATATAGGAGAAAAAAACACTCCATTGCAAAATTATTTATGACTGAGGGGTAAAACTTGTAACAATTATTTCTCCTTTTAATCTATTTAGTTACCCCCCGCCATGCAGGCATTAATTAACTTTAAAAAATGGGTTTGGTATTTGTAACTGTTAAGAATCCAGGCCTTAGGAAAACTACATTTGTCAGTTGGCTAGTGCAGTGAGCACGGAGAAAGATGACAGCCGGGAAGGGATGACTTAGCACTCCCACAGACTGCCAGTGGCCAGAATGATCTCAGCTTTTGCTGCCACGGCAAACGCCGCTAATGTAACGAAGAGATTTATGAGCATGCATCCTATCACGCACAAACACACGCTCACATCCGCACCCACACAAAGGCAGCTCATTTTGTTTCTGGAGTACATCTTCTGGAGGAGGAGGGAAGTGGGGAGAGGGTGTGTGTGTCTCAGGGTGTTGTGTGTGTGTCTCAGGGTGTTGTGTGTGTGTATTTGAGGATGTCTGTGTTTGTGTGTGTGTGGGGGGAGGGTATGTGTGTCTCAGGGTGTTGTGTGTGTGTATTTGAGGATGTCTGTGTTTGTGTGTGTGTGGAGGGGGGGGGAGGTCGTGCAGGCATTAGCACTTCTTTTTTAACCAGCTGCTCTTTCTCTTCTTTTCTCTCTTTTTTGACTTCCTCCCTCCCTCCCTCTCTCTCCCTTCTTTCTCTCACTCTCTCTCTCCCTCAGTACCCTCCGAACCCTTGGATGCCCTGGAGTGCCCCTTCTTTTGAAACAGAGGAATTTGGGCTTATTTGTGGCCACCTTGTCAGCTGTTTTGCAGTTACATAATGTGTTTTTGCTTGTCTGACGCTTCCTGTAAAAGAGCGGACTGATTGTTCCCTTAACTGCATCTATTAATCGTCCCGACCCCACACACACACACACACACACATCCAACCACCGCCACCCTTGTGCACACCATTGATAACCGTCCCACCCCCCCCCTGCAACACACACGCCCTTCAACACACTTCAAGGAAAAGGTCAAGTCCTGTCGTTAGAGAGAGTGTGAGAGAGAGATAGAGAAAGAGAGAACAGTTATAAAAACAGTAGAGTTATAAAATAGAGAGGAAGAGCAGGACAGAGAAAACAAAAAGTGAGAGAGTAGAGAGAGGGAGGGAGTAAAGAGAACAGATAAAGATAATCAGAATGAAAGGAGTGAATGACAATGAGATAAACAGGAGGAGTAGAGTGAAAGGGCAAAGAAAGAGAGAACAAAGAAGAGAAAACGAAGACAGAGCAAGAGAATGAGAGTAAAAGATAGAGAGAGCAAGAGTAAAAGATAGAGAGAGCAAGAGAATGAGAGTAAGATAGAGAGAGCAAGAGAATGAGAGTAAGATAGAGAGAGCAAGAGAATGAGAGTAAAAGATAGAGAGAGCAAGAGAATGAGAGTAAAAGATAGAGAGAGCAAGAGAATGAGAGTAAGATAGAGAGAGCAAGAGAATGAGGTAAAAGATGAGAGAGCAAGGGAGATGAGGTAAAAGATAGAGAGCAAGAGAATGAGAGTAAGATGGAGAGAGCAAGAGGAATGAGGTAAAATATAGAGAGAGCAAGGTAAAAGATGGGGGCAAGAGGAGAATGGGAGGTAAGATGGAGGGAGCAAAGAAGATGAGAATTAAAAGATGGAGGCGAGGTAAAAGATGAGAGAGCAAGGAGATGGGAGTAAAAGATGGGGAGGCAAGAGGTAAAAAGATGGGGAGCAAGAGAATGAGAATTAAAGATGAGAGGCGAGGAGTAAAAAGATAGAGAGAGCAAGAGAATGAGAGTAAAAGATAGAGAGAGCAAGAGTAAAAGATAGAGAGAGCAAGAGAATGAGAGTAAAAGATAGAGAGAGCAAGAGAATGAGAGTAAACGAGAGAGAGAGCAGATAAATGACAGTAAAAGATAGAGGGAGTGGATAACAGACGGACAAAGAGAGTTCAACAGAGGAGTGGCAAGGAGGCAGACAGAGAGAACTAAGACAAAGCAGAGAACTGATGACAATGATGAGGAGAGGAGCCGGTTCAGAGGAGAGGAGAATGGGCTTCGGCACCTTGCGTCCTGCTCTGTGCAGGTCTCCACTGTCCCTCATTAGTCCAGTCGACTCAGCTCAGCTCGTGACTCCATCCACGAATACTTCACTTGTAATAGCTCCTAATGGCCTAGTCATGAGACCTCTCTCTCACTACAAAACAAATCGTAATCAACGCTAACAGGGTTACCCCTTTTCATACGTTTTAAATAGACTTGGATACTATGTATTAAGAGCACACTATGTTTATTTATTTAATTGTTTAACAAACATTACTGCTAACCTCCTTCTTCAGTAACAACTTGCAGTAGTAACTAATGCTTATTGCATTAAACAAAGACTTCTATTTATGTCGGTGACCTCTGAAAAACAACCATGTGGGAGATCCAATTAGTCACCATTATAAAAAAAAATTACCGCTCTGTGAAAAGGCACGCTGACGTAAATGAGGGGCGGTAAAAAAAAGGGTCGCAGAGCCATGTCACGCTGCAGGACATCTGTCAGGGTCAGTCTAAGGTGAGCACGTGGCACTGGCTAGCGATGATAAGAGCCCCCGTCGGTCCAGACACGGTGACAGTGATGGTGATAATGTTGTAAGGAGACACAGTCTGTCGTCTCAGTGGCAGTCGTCTCAGATGAGATAAGACGTCAGTCCACTTCCCCCCCTTCCTGTGGCCTCTCCTCTCTCCAGACCCTTACTGCACTGACATTTTACTGAGGCTTACGCAAATATTTCAGGGTTATGATTAGCAGTTAGTTAGCCTGGCGGGCTTGTTCACCGCCGCAGGACTGTCGATATCCTGTTAAGCCCGCCTTAAGACTCTAACAAAATAGAGCGCTGTGATTGAATAACATCCACGGTGTTAGCCAATAGAAATCCCTATGGTTTGATACTAGACGTACAGGCTGAGCAAATTAATTTGCTGCCGCTTAGGGTGCGTCTAGATTTCTAGGCTAGCAGTTAGTTGTATGTATTTAACTATTTATTGTATTTAACTATTTATTTAGAACAGCAGGACAAATCCTTCAATTTGTTGTAAGGATACGGTTTACATGAGAAATTTGCGCAAGTACACTGCACTTGTACTTGGCTCGGCTCCCTATAAGCTATCTATTTTTATTTGTGCTGTCTGCTTTTCATTTATCTTTTTTAGGATTGAAAAAAAGAATCAACCACAGAACTAGACAGAGAAGCCGTTGGAAGGCTCTTCCGCTTGCTCTCTGCTCTCTTCTGTCTTCCCATGACTGTTTACTATCAGTCTTTATCTTGAGCTCTTCTCTCTCTCGAGCGCTCACAGCCTCTTGACCACTTGGTGCTCTTGTCCACAAACTCATTTCCTGTGAAAATGATGTTTAAGACCTTCACAAACTCTCTCACTCCCTCTCTCCCTCTATCTATCTCTCTCTCTCTAACTCTCTCACACACTCTCTACTCTTTCATGCTTTGCAGACTCTCTCCAGATATCCATCCTTCCAAATGAGTTTTAAGAGTTTCAGTTTGGTCATTCCATTCATTCCCCATCTATTTATCCCATCCGTATACACTGCCCACACATCTCTCACACACACACACACAAACACACACACACACACACCACAGGCCTGGGGGAGAGCGAGGCCCTTGTGGACAGTGTATCTCTCTGTCATAATCCGCATTGAGGGAATCGATCTTAGGGTCTGTAAGAGGCATGGGAAGCACAAGCTGCTGACTAGGCAGATACAAACACACTAACTCACACACACACACAGGGTGCGATTTGTGTAAAAACCAGAGGGGGGGATGATTTTGAATAAGTTTGTAAACCCCCACCCACCAAAAAAAAAAAAAAAAAAAAAATGAACGAACGATTCATAGCCTAGTAATGTCATGGCTAATAATACCCTATATTGTTATATTGTTTTTGCCACCTTTGTAACATTTTAGTTTTAGTTTACCGTGGTGTATGACTTTAAACAGCGAGTGTGCTTGGTATGATGATCAGCTCCTCTAATGCAGGGTAGGACTACGTTTTGACAAGCATACAAATTCACCTTGTTCTTGCCCCATCTGAAATGACTTCTCTACTTTTGCTGCCTCCATCCTTTCTGTATTTGTTGTGTAAAAAAACGTTGTATATGATGGCACTGAAGTCTTAAGTTAGTGAATTGGCTAACAGTGTTAGTTGGTTACCAAATAGCCTACACATTGCGCTACACTCTCGTGGGCTCGTGCATTCTCTCTCCTGCTGGTTCCATGTTCAGTAGCCAAGTGCGTAATATTGCAAAAGTTGAAAAAAATAAATGTGTTTATTGTAGGCTACAGAAAATAAATAGCCTATCATACTGTCAGTTAATTGCCTACAGTGCAGTGAAGAGTTTGGAGAGCAACTTGAAGTTTTATGAAAATAATTCTGAACCAGAACATAAAGACCATGAAGCTTCTATTTCTTGCAGCTGTTAAAACACCCAGCTAGATAGTTTAAATACCCACCAACATTCGTTTTGCAGTACAGATTATTTCTAAAAGTTATTTGTCTACTACTGGATGATTTATCAAACGAGTGCTTTCTCGTTCGTCCTCAGAAACTACAGGTGTTTCTGTAGAGAGCCATTGAATAAGCGATGCCAAGCAATTTCTGTAACACTTTTTGTGACATTCAGCAAATATCTCCTCATTTAATGTAAGTTCAGCCGGACAATAGGCCCACGTTCTACTCACGTGCAGTTGTCCTCCATCTCAGTTGCATCAGTTTTCTAATTTTGAAGGTTCTAAAACATTATTATGCTTCACTGAATCCTTCTCGTTTTCTTTCATTAGTCCAGCTAACTTTTCCATTGAACCTAGCCATTTATGATGGATTACACACTCGACATTCTGAAATGTCCTGCACCATCAAGGCCAAATTAAGTTATCACGCAGCCACTGTGTCAGCAGCATTAGTGCTGACGGTGACGGTGCGTTTCTGATGTCAGATTATTATGTAGGCTAGCCTACTAGACTGTTCTCACGTTGCAGCGCTTTACTTATATGAAATAGCATTAATCAATATGAGGGGCAGAGGGGGATAAATGTTGTCCCCCCCGACGATAAAAATAATTTAGCAGAGGTAGGGATAGGAAAACCAGAGGGGGGGAAATCCTAACCATCCCCCCCTACAAATCGCCCCCTGCACACACACACAAACACACTAAGTCACTCACACACACACACACGCAAACACACACTCACACACACACACACACTCTAACTCACACACACACACACTCTAACTCACTCACACACACAAACACACACTATACACACACACACACACACACTCACTCATACACACACATACACAAAACACACACACACACACAAAACACACATAGAGGGAGATCTAATGCAGAGGCACATAAGACACTGAAAAACTAATTTTGTATGATGAGTACACGCACACACACATTGCAACAGTGAGCTGTATCGACTCCACTAAGGCCAAGTGTGTATTTCTGTTTGCAAAACATATGTGTTTGTGTGTGTGTGTGTGTGTGTGTGTGGAGTGGAAGAACTGCGGTGAGGGGTTTGAGCCTTATTCCAGTAGGCTGCTGACTGCACACCTGTGTCTCCTGTCTTATCCCACTCCCAAAATTGACTATAGCACACACATAGTATAGTACACACGAATCTGACTTATGTAAACCAGAGACTTTCTAATGAGGAGACAGCACTCAAAGAAACCTCCATAGAAACGCATGGGGTTAGTTCGTAACACCAATATGGCAGTAGTCTCTACACATATATATCGACCCCTTCCTGTTTTCCTCCCCCATTCACTTGAATAGGATAATAGCTGCCCAATACCTGCCTAAAGTACATTACCAAGATGGCCACCAAGTGGGGAGACTTCGGCTAAACCAGGTACCCTCTTGCCATCTCTGGCACAAACAAACAACAGGGGACAAACATGTCCAAACATGAGAATTAATTTCTTCATTAGACAGTCAGAAAAGCCTTCACACATTGGCCAATTCTTAATTCACTACAGTATAAAAGAAATAAGTTTAAGGCAGTCAATATATCCTAATAAGGTAATTGTGTTCCTCTGAATTGGAGTTATGCTATGTCAGTATGCAGTGTCAAGTTTACTACACATACATACAATAGAAATTGATAAAAGTGAACTCAGTGAAAGCAAGACGATGACATGACATGGGCTATGTAGTGTGTGTGTTAGTCAGGATGGGCTGAAGGATCGCTGCAGTAAATGACAGTCAAAGGCGCATCAGAGAGTGCTTTCCCTCCCATCCAGCATTCACTCACCTCTATGGTCGCGCATCAGAGAGTTCTTTCCCTCCCATCCAGCATTCACTCACCTCCATGGCCCACAAAGAGAGAAGAGGCTCTCTCACAGTGGTAAATACTCCCAAGTTAAAGGAGAAATCTGGTTGATTTTTTTCACATGGATCTTGATCGCTATTACATGTAGGAGGCAAAAAAGGCACGTTTAGATGATGCCCCCAGACCTAGCATTGTAGCTGACTGGGAGTACTGGCCATTAGCTGCAGCTACTCCAGTTCGGTAGCACCGATTTTGGTCGTTTTTTTTCCCTATTGGCAGTACTCGGCAATGTCTAGCGATCAAGATCCATGTAGAAATCGGCCGGATTTGTCCTTTGAAACGACACTACAAAGGTTGAGAGTGTGCGGGAATCTGAAAAAACAGCTGTTATCAGTTATGCATGTGTGGACGTGTGTGTGTATGTGTGTGTGTAAGTGTGTGTGAGTGTGTGTCCATGCTGACAAAGTATTGAGTATCTACTTTGCAAACAAAACAATCCGCCCATAGCCACATGCTTCATGCTCAATGCAAATTCAATTTCAGTTGGGCTAATGCAGGAAATTAAGCGAAATCCAATTCTGCTCAACCCAGGGCAGAGCAAATCAAAAGAAACTGAAGGGGTTGTGATGTGGCCACTGACAACACTTTGCTATCCTCTACCCAATCCCCTTTATACCTCCCCATCTCCTCCCATCAATTTGTGTGTCATTTGGGATGAATCATGGGAAGGTTACACAGGATTAACTGGTTGCAATCAAAGGGTCATCACCAGTCAGTGTCCTGCTGTGGCTGTCATCACTCTCACAAGCCTGTTATTCAGACTGGACCGTTAGAGCCAGACCTGTCCAAGGCAAGACTGCTCAAGGACTCCAGTGGATAAACTGAAAATTAATTAAAAGTGACTGACTCAAAGTCAATGAAGGGGCACAGTCTAATGGAAGAGTCTACGGCCTCCCAGAGTTGCAATACATTTTGGTATAAAATATGTATGAAAAAAGCAGAGCAGAGCAAAGAAAACAGCGTGCTCTTAGAAGTAAAAAAATATATTTTTCTTAATCAATTTTAAAACATCAATTATAAAACATCTGACTCACTAATGGATCTGTGACATTTAAAATACAGTTTGATGGTCATGCAAATTACGGGAGTTTTCCAGGAGAAATAACAAAACAAAAGTGTGCCGGGAGATGAAAAATGGGAGAAACCTGGGAAAAACAGGAGTGTTGGCAGGTGTGGACTAATATCCATACATCTTATCACTGATCTCTATCACAAGATACTCAGTCCCTGATGGGATCTAGAGTCTTAACGTAACCTGCCTTTTCAGATGACTGGTCCTTTTTCTGCAGAGCCATCAGGATTGACCTTGCGACCTTTGCACATGCGAGGCCAGTGAGCTGGTGAGGAGGCTAAATCCCACAGGTGTTAGCATTGATCTCTAGCGTAGCTCCCGAGGCACACAGCCCTGGTGCTGCTGCTGCATTACACAAACACCAAAGGAAGTGGTATTGAGGTAACCTGACTCTCGCCAGATGAATTTCGTTCCACTTAGCTCCGCCTAGCTTCACTCACATCCATCTGGGACCTCTTCCATTAAGAGTGATTTCAGCACGAGATTGTATGGTAGAGCCAATCAGGACGCAGGGCGGGAGTTTCATAGATGTGACATAGCGTAGAAGCGACTGTGAGACTTATCAGCGTCACGGGTTGGCTTCGATGTGAGTGGTTGAAGTAGCATGTCAATAGATGACAGACAAGTGGCTTATTCAATCATATGCAAGCATTTTTTGATTAGGCCCAGCCTTCTGAAGCAACACTCCAATGGATTGGTCCCAGATGGATGAGTGGAGCTAGGCGGAACGAAATTCATCTGGCAAGAGTCAGGTTAGTATTGAGGAGGTCAGAGGTCAAATTGCAGAGTTGTAAAAGCCCGGCTTCAGAGAGTAAAAGCGGGTGGTGGTAGTATAGTGGTTAAGGAACTTGGCTAGCAAGGGCTAGGGCTTTGCCCTTCTGCAAGGCACTTAACCTGTGGGGCGATGAAGCCCTTGCAATTGGTATGTGTAAGTCGCTTTGGATAAAAGTGTTAGGTAAATGCATAAACATAAACATAAAAGTCTCACCATGTGTTTGTTCCATTCACTTAACCAGCTTGTATTCAGCTTAGTGTTAACAACAAGATGTTCTTAATTAGCACATCTTGTCAGTCAGATAGATGAGTTAATCGGTTTTACCTAGCTGGAGTTGCTATACAGTCAGCAGCTAACTTACAGTAGCCAGGCAGCTACAGCACTACACTATGGGGGCAGTATGGTTAGCGATAGTACTCGGTGACCTCAAGAAACGGAGATCTATGTGAAAACTCAAGAATTGGATTTCTCCTGTAAGTGCTCAGGTGAGTTTTTCCACCTCTGTAAACATGTATGAGTGCTGAGGAAGGTCATAGGAAAGTGTCATTCCACAACTCACCCAGCATTTGCAACAATTCCCACTTGATTTGTGTGTTTAATATAAAACCCTTTTTTTGTGGTGTAGAAGTGACAGGGCAAAAAAAAAGGGATAAATTGAAAGTGGAGGAAAAGAGATAGACTAAAGATAGAGGTGGGAAAGGTTTTACAGGCTATATTAGCCCTTCTATATAATCTGGAAAATATAGATATATATTTTTCTTGTTTGCTAAGCAATTCTATTATGTTTACATTCTTGTCTTTTTCGTTGTCATAGTTATTTTTAATAACAAGCAAAGTTATTGCACTGTTTAATCTCTGCACTGCATTTGTTATGTTATGGTTCGTATAAGCTACTGGATGCCTAAAATTTCCCTAGGAATGCATAACGTATCTATCTATCTATCTATCTATCTATCTATCTATCTATCTATAAGGCCTGACTTTGCTGGACTTATCTGACTCCTCAGCTTACACACTCGTCTTTCTGTCCTCCCTCCTCATCGCTCCTCTGTTCCTTCTCTCCTCTAGCTCATCTTTCTCTTAGAAGTGCTCCTTACTCTTCCCCCTCCTCCTCGCACTCCCAACACGTTGCACGCACTCCCGATTTCTCTCCTTATCTGTAGCTCTCTCTCAAGCTCTTTTTCTCCACCTTCCTTCTCTCTCCCTTTCTCCACCTTCCTTCTCTCTCCCTTTCTCCCTCCACCTTCCTTCTCTCTCCCTTTCTCCACCCTTCCTCCACCTTCCTTCTCTCTCCCTTTCTCCACCCTTCCTCCACCTTCCTTCTCTCTCCCTTTCTTTCTCCACCCTTCCTCCACCTTCCTTCTCTCTCCCTTTCTTTCTCCACCTTCCTTCTCTCTCCCTTTCTCCACCCTCCTTCTCTCTCCCTTTCTCCACCCTTCCTCCACCTTCCTTCTCTCTCCCTTTCTTTCTCCACCCTTCCTCCACCTTCCTTCTCTCTCCCTTTCTCCACCTTCCTTCTCTCTCCCTTTCTTCCTCCACCTTCCTTCTCTCTCCCTTCCTCCACCCTTCCTCCACCCTCCTTCTCTCTCCCTTTCTCCAACACTCCTTTGCTCTACATCTGGGCCCATTCCAGTTTCTCTCTCTCTCTCTCTATCTGGCTTTCTTTCTCCTTTCTTTCTCTACCTCCCTCCTTCCTTCCTTTTCTTCCCTCCCTTACAGTATTTTTTCGTCTTGGTCCACTCCAACAGTTTCCAACCCATTCCTACAATCAGAGGCAGCCTCTAAATAATGAAAAATGTTTCCCCACCACAGAGACTCCTCTACGGGCACGGGCAGGAAGGAGCAGCCTCTCAGAGAACCAGGGGAGTGTTTCTGTTTTAATCACCAGCCCAGGAAACACAGCTGCTCCGAGTAGAGTAACACAAGAAGAGTTGTGGGGGGTCAAAAGACAGGAGAACAGATGGAGAAAGAGGAGATAGATAGAGAGAGAGCAAAAGAGAAGAGAGTGAACGAGGAGAAATGAGAGCAGAGGAGGCAGATTGAAAGAGGAGGGGAGAAGAGAGCTGGGAAGTAGAAAAGCAAGAGTAAAAAAAGAAGAACCTAATTAAAAAGGAGGAGTAGAGAGAGGGAGTGGAATGAACAATGGATAGAGAGATGGGTGAGAAGAGAGACTGCAGAGGGTTACCACGGGGACACTCCAGAGAGGTCTGGGTGACCGAGTGGGCACCGGAGAGTAAGGGTTTAACGTAGCATAGCATCTCAAAGGTTTGCCTAACTGCCACCTGACCTTTTTCTTCCTTTTCTTTAATTTATTTCTACAATAATCAATAATTAATACTAATCAATTATTAATCGACACCTTAAGTTCATCAGGGGAGGGTTGGGGGAATAGCTAAACATCATAAATTGTGCAAGCCCAGGGAGGGATGTAGAAAACTGGGAACGAAAAAAGAGAAGAAAGGGCAAAATAAGAAAGGAGAGAATTATATATATATTTATGTGTGTGTGTGTGTGTGTGAGTGTGTGTGTGTGTGTGTGTGTGTGTGTGTGTGTGTGTGTGTATGTGTGTGTGTGTGTGTGTGTGTGTGTGTGTGTGTGTGTGTGTGTGTGTGTATGTGTGTGTGTGTGTGTTAGTGTTAATTTCGTCAGACAAGACGAGAGGAAATATGTTAGTCAACTACCTTTTTTTTCATGACTAAGACGAGGCGATGACGAGACTGCAATAATGTCCTGAAACACTGACTAAGACTATCTTAAGATTCATTATTGTTGATCTAAAAAAAGACAAGACTAAAATGTTTTGCATGAAATAAAAACTAAGATAAAATCTCTCTTCATTTTCGTCTACAAAATGAGAAGACCGAATATCTAGCTGTTATATTTTCAAAATTATTCCAAATGAGTTCATGCAGCAGCTTTCCTGTAGGCTAGTCTGCGTTGCTGTTGCTGCAACCCTGTGGCTGCAACACGAAACTACATGGAACAATAACACCGGAGATTTCTGTCAGAGTTAGCAAGCTAACTACCTAAGCTTTATGCCACAATGCTACAGACCCAGAAGTTGAAGCTTCTCTCATACATAGACAAATTAACATCCCCCAGAATGTCCATACGAAAATTTTCAGCAAGTAATGTCAACTATTTAACTAGTCACACTGATGATGCAAAGTTTGCTAGCAAGTAAGCTAATATGGAAAGTTAAGCTAGCAAGTTAGCTAAGATCATATTCTCTGTTAAGATGGAGAGTTTGGGGAATGTGTTGCACATATCGCCATCTAGCGTGGCGGAGTAAAACATTAATACTTGGGTCTACGACAGTGTTTCTCAAACATTTTCAGACGAAGGACCACTTAACTAACCAATAAAAAAAGAAACGCACGGACCACCTAGCTAAAAAAAAAAAAGATTAGACCTACTTCAACAGTATATTAGCCTACACAATAGGCCTACTCACTGAACGACCTTGCTTATTGTCTTTGCACTTTGCTTATTGTGTCAGATTCATATGATTTAACTGGCATATCTTACATAGACAGTGTTGCAGAACTGTTTGGATTTACATACAGTAGCCTACAAGTTGGTTCAAAATTGCAAACAACTCATCTATATCATATTTTACCACGTCTGCTTGCGGACCAACAGTGCGGATAACACTTTGAGAAACACTGGTCTACGATGATCATGACAGTGGTCCATTCAAATCTTTTACTGTCTATGGTCAAATCCCAGCCGAGCTATAACTGTAGCTCGACTTACCTGTCCATGTAAACATACTGACTGACAAAAAATCTGAATGAGTTCTAACAAACGAGTAGCCCTGTGGACACACAATATTGGAAAATTGAGATGTGTGAAACACTATTTCACTGAAATGGTAATCAGAAATAATTTATTATAAAAAAAACGACTAAAATGTTTTGACTAAAACTGACTAAGACTAAGATACCTTTAGTTTTCTTTTGACTAAAACTAGACTAAAATGACAAGACTTTTAGTCGACTAAAACTTGACTAACAAAAATTATATTTGAATGACTAAATATGACAAAGACTAAAAAAGGACATTTTGTCACAAGACTAAGACTAAGACTAAATTAAAATAGGTGACAAAATTAACACTAGTGTGTGTGTGTGTGTGTGTATGTGTGTGTGTGTGTGTGTGTGTGTATGTGTGTGTGTGTGTGTGTGTGTGTGTGTGTGTGTATGTGTGTGTGTGTGTGTATGTGTGTGTGTGTGTGTGTGTGTGTGTGTGTGTGTGGTGTGTGTGTGTGTGTCAGAAAGCACAGGCAAATATTTTCACCAGTTCCTTAGACATCACAGCATTATGAGACATGAGAAAAACACAAACTGTATTTTCAAATTATTTCTAAGATCATAGCTGTAAAATGGAAAAAGGGTGGAATGTCCGCACACTTGCTCCCATCAGGATTTTTTAATGACTATTCACCAGCATTGGACACTGAAAATAAGGGAGATTTAAACAACAACACGTTACATTTCTATAGCACTTTTGAAGCTGTTATATTAAGGTAATAATTACAGTGCATGAAAATGCACTGTACTGTTATTCCTAGGCTTCTTATACTTCTTCTTATTCTTCTAACCAAAATGTCTGTGCTTAATTCAGCTTGAACCATTTACCAGTAACGTACAAACTTCGTTCAAACTTTGTAACGTTGGTCTTCTAAAGGACATAGCCGCTAGGTATTTATATTTTGTGTTTCTTGGCGCTTTAAGCGCCCAATGTTGTCTTCAAGGCAGCGCTGCCTGGAAGGCGCTAGGGTTAGGCATGGTTTAAGGTTAGGGTTAGGTTTAGGATTAGGTGCCTTTAAGTCGATGGTGGCGACCTGGAAGATGACGTTGGGGACTTAAAACACCATCGAACATATTTTGTAAACTTTATATTTAAAAATATTAACAAAAAACAAACTTATTTTTCCCATAGACTTTGCATTGGCTATTATGACTTGATTATGACCTGTCTCAGCTGCCAACTGCTCAACTTCTAGACCCCGATCTCTCTGTGTCTCTCTCAATTCAACTAGGAATATATTGATACAAGTCACCCTCCATCCAAATTTCTCTCCATCCACCTACTTCAATCTATTCATCTATCCATTAAACTATCTGTCTATCAACATCCATTAAACTATTCACCTATCAACATCCATTACACTTTATGTCTATTAACATCCATTAAAGTTTATATTGTAGCCCATTTGTGGAGGTTTCTTTATTTGGAAAGTTGAATCCACATTTTCCTCTGAAGTTAACCTTGTAAAAATGTGAAATGAATAAATATCAGAACAAGAAGCAAAGAATGCAGATAGGTGAACGGTAATGAGTCTGTAATGTAGTGGAGTTTACGAGAGGAGAGGAAAATAGCATTTAAAATGTCCATTTAAATTGTGCACTGCATTTTAAATCTGAAATAAGGAGGAATGTGAGGAGGCTGCTATTAACTGTAAAGAATGCATCTACGATCGAGACTATCTGCAGCCTATGACACAAATTTAATAGCCTAATGTCCAGTCTAGATGTCTACTTTAGTTGTTGACAGCACGGTCTGTGAGATTTCAAATGATACATTTTAGTTTTTAATCGGCCAAGCTGAAGAGCTGGTGTCTGTTATTGTTCATGCAAATATAGGCTGATTCATGTCCCTTACATTTTGCAACTGCAAGGTCCATGGCAGACGCCCCACAGAAATATTGTTTCATTTTGTGAGTGAGATGTCCATGCTCTAGC
>NC_063193.1:26632987-26660487 GCF_017589495.1 Alosa alosa
TGTGCTTATGGGGTAATGTAATGACAAGAAACAAACAGTGTCATACGAAGGAAAAGTGTGTTACAAGACCAAATTACAACACACTCAAAAAGAGATTACATTCACTTTCAACTGTCCCATTGAATTCTTGGATTTGAGTGATGCCATTTTGTATTACACTGCACTGCACTGCGTTTGCTGTATAATCCCTGCCTGCATCACACACACACACACACACACACACACAAACACAGCCAGGTTGTAGCTTGTTCCATATGTGTCTTCTATGACAGATTATCAAATCTCCAAAGCTGAACCTTTTCTGAATTCATTCAGGTGCTTATAATACATCATGCAGAGAATCACATTCACTTATACATATTTATTTCTCATGACAAACAACAAATATTTTGCTAAAAAATCCAAGCTTTACTCTAAGCTGGCCTTAAACTTTTGTGAGTTTACGGCCAGGTAGGAACCCACTGATGATTATTAAATACACCAGTATTTCTAACCAAAGCATATCAGCTCCGATAGACAGAAGCAATGATGGGGAAAAGATCACAAATTAATCTCCCACAAACACATCTCCAATCTCACAGTATGATTATTGGAGATGGATTTTAGGGGGGAAAAATGATGAAAATATATTTTTGTGCTGGATATAAAAGAATATATTACAACCTGAGTTTGGCCCAGGCATGGATGGATTATGAGTCACTGGGCACAAACCAGAAAGACCACCTCACCACCGCTCCCACACACACATCCAACCCACAGATATCAGGGGTGGGATATGGCAAGCCGATTGAGCATTTATTCTGATATCTCGATATCAGGCATAATTGTCATGTACATGTAAGCCATTTTTGTCAACTAGTTAACTAGTAAGCCATGTTTGTGTGAACTAGTTAACTAGTGAGGGCCAAAATATGCACACTAGTTAACTAGTGGGAGCCAAAATGCTCACTAGTGAAGACATTTTGGCTTCACTAGTTAACTAGTGAGAAGCAGAAATGTCCACTAGTTAACTAGTGAGGGCAAAAATGCAAACTAGATAGCTAGATGAAGGCTTTTGGGCCACACTAGTTAACTAGTGACAGCCAAAAATGTGCACAAGTTTACTAGTGAAGGCATAACTCCTCACTAGTTAACTAGTTGGAGTAGGTCAATGTCACTAGTTAACTAGTGAACCATAAATGGCTTACTAGCTAGCTAGGTGATGGCAGCAGGCTCACTAGTTAACTAGTTGATGCATCCTTTGTCCAAACTAGTTAACTAGTGAGGTCATGAATATATACTAGTAAACTAGTTCAAGACAAAATTCATACTAGTCAACTAGTGGCGCAGAATTCAAATTAGGAAGCGGAGAATTCTGGAAATTGAGTCTTTCTATTGGCTCCCTATGTCCAAATAGAACATGACAACCAATCACAGCGCAGAATTTCACGAAATCCCACCCACAACATTTGCATGTGGCACACAAGTTAACATGCTGGCCAAAGGAACTTTAGCTAGTAAACTAGTGGCTTCAGTGTAACACTTACATGTAAACTAGTGAAGGCAGAACTGCTCACTAGTTAACTAGTGAAGACACAAATGCCCACTAGTTAACTAGTGAGGTCTAAAAAGTGTCACTAGCTTACTAGTGTGCACCAAAACACCCACTAGTGAACTAGTGATGGCAATTTCCATTTCACTAGTTAACTAGTGAGGTGCAAAAAGTGTCACTAGTTTACTAGTGTGCCCCAAAATGCCCATTAGTTAACTAGTGAAGGCCATTTCAGCCTCATTAGTTAACTAGTGAGATGCCAAAATGGTCACTTGTTAACATGTAAAGGCAAAAATACCCTCTAGTTTACTAGTGAGGGTGTTGTGGGCCTTACTAGTTAACTAGTGGCATGCATATTTCGTTCACTAGTTAACTAGTTACACCTAAAAACACACACATTTTGTAACTAGTGGAACAATTGAAGTCTCACTAGTTTGCATGTGTGGCAGTGAAGCAGCTCACTAGTTAACTAGTGCGCACAAGACACACACTAATGGCTGTTTTTGGAGCTATCTAGTTCACTTGTAATGCAAAAATGTAGGCCTACTCTCTAGTTAACTAGTGACAAATTGTCCTTCACTAGTTAACTAGTTGACATGTTTGACCTAACTAGTTTTCTAGTAATGGAACAGGACATGCTCACTAGTTAACTAGTGAGCATATCTGCATTATAATGCCTTTCACTGGCTTACAGAGAGCATTTTGAGCCTTACATGTTAGCTAGTGAGAACAAAACACTGTCCATAGTGAACTAGCAGGAGAAAATGCCCCTCACACTAGTAAACTAGTGGAATTTGAATAAATACACAAACAGCTGGCATTTTGTACCACTAGTTAACTAGTGGGACGTAACACTTGCATGCAAATGAAGAAGGCGGAACAAGGATTTTGATTGGTATCATTGAGCAGTAAGAGATCATGTGGGAGACTGTGGTTCAAGTCCTTAGAAGTGCAGAGTTGTTTTCTTAATCTTTGAGCTTTTAATTACTTTTGAAACCATGTGCAGTTAATGTGTACAATCTTTTGTTTTTCAGTTATTAATCAGAAAAGCGCAACTGAAGGATGCATTTATGTCTGTGGGTTGCCTAGCAACAATAAACAAAGAATAATATTAACGTTGATCCCTGTGTGGATCACTAAGGTAAAGCATGGGGTTTTCCTGTTATTAAACCATTTTGACAGAATATGAGATACTTTTTTACTGCAGGCTCTGCTTTCTGTATACTGAAGTACCGTTGCCGAGCAGTGTGTCACTTTAGCCACTAGGGACACCCATCAGGACCTGATCGCGAGGCTATTAATTTACATTTAGACTGGGTGGGATTCTTACGATACCCAATAGGAGTCTTCTACCCACCCTCTCATTAGAATTTGCATAATAGCCGTTTCAGGCACTAGTTAACTAGTGAGCTGCTTAACTGCCACACATGCAAACTAGTGAGACTTCAATTGTTCCACTAGTTAACTAGTGGGCAAAAACGGTCAGCTTGTTTGTCTTTTTAAGTGTAACTAGTTAACTAGAGCTGACTGGTATGCATTTTGGCCTTTACTACTTAACTAGTGGACATTGCCGGCTCTCACTAGTTAACTAGTGAAGCTAAAATGGCATTTTTGCTGTCACTAGTTAACTAGTGTGCACAAACATGGCTCACTAGTTAACTAGTTGACAAAATAGCTTGCATGTTGGCCTGATATCAAGATATCAGAATAAATGCTCAATAGGCTGGCCAAATTACATAGAAGTTAACAAGTCGGAATTTGACATTCAGTAGTCAGCTAGTAAACAATTTTGGACCTTACTAGTTGACTAGTAAAATATAGAAGTCTTTAACTAGTTAACTAGTTCACATTTCAATGTCCACTAGTTAAATAGTGAACATACTGAGCATTACTAGTTAACTAGTAAGATATGAAACATATGAACTAGTTAACTAGAGGGAATTTGGGCCTTACTAGTTAACTAGTGGGCATTTTGTCTGTCACTAGTTAACTAGTTCACACAGAAATGGCTCACTAGTTAACTAGTGGACAGAAATGTCTTGCATGTACATGACAATTATGCCTGATATCAAGATATCGGAATAAATGCTCAATCGGCTTGCCATAGTGGGGACCATAGTAGTGACTTCACATAGAGGCTTGGGCTTCAGGGCCCAGTAGAAAATGACGTTTTTTAACCTTGTCAAGGTCCCCATAACATACCAGAAGTAAAAATAAACTAAACAAAATAAACTGTCAAGGCCATAGGCGAGTCCTTCCACCTTGGCAGTGGTTTAGCCACGTCTGTTAGACGTTATGTAGCCTTCTTACGGGTCAGACACATTTCTATGTATGCTTTGCTTCAGACCAACAGGCCATCCATCTCTTAGTCCCTGTACAGCAGAAGGCCTTGGGCTGATGATTATTCAATTACAGCAGTGATCAGCAGTGAGCTTGAGTTGCATCTCAGAAGTACTGACACAATGAAAGGAAACAACTGCAAATGAATCGCCAACAAACTCTTCACTCCCATCCAACACTGTCTCTTAGTCAGTGTTTAGCTTTTTGAGGGGGAGTTTGTGACCTGAGGTAAATTTTGCTCATATGGGTTGCGTCAGACCTGCAAGCCATTAATTGACATTCTTGTCCCTGCTGTGCAGAAGGGGGCCTTGGGCTACATATAATAAACTGACCAATTTGTCCTGCATTCCTGCAATAACTCCTTCATTGGCCTTCGGCAATCGCCAACAGGTACAACCAGTGATCATTTAAATGAAAAAATGCCTCAGCTGTGTCTGACTGTACACTGTAGTCCTATTTGGAATTCCATGCTACTACAAAATTGCATCATTTATAGTGCAATGCAGTGAATAATTTGTCCACTGTGCCGTGGATGTTATGTGGTGTATATTGCCTGTTTGCATATAATATTAATCATGCATTTTTATAAATCTCTTGTGAGTCGACTTGTAATATTTAAAATCTATGGTTGACTGGCATTCAGTAAGTCACATTTTATGGTACTGTAGGTGATGAAAGTGTAATGGTGGGCATCAACTAAGATGGTGCCAAGGGCTTTTCAGATTGATTAATGAGATGGTAAACAGTAGTGTTACAGGGAGCCTCTTTACTCAAAACAAAGCACAGTGTTGGGTTCTCCTGCTAAGGTATCTGGAATACTGCCACATGCTGCCAGATAAGTGGCCTAGGACCCCACTGAGGCTGGGTGGGCAGGTGACCACCAGACTTTAGTTACGCCTTGTAGCCTTAATCTGCCCGAAAGTCTTTGAATATTACACATTTAAGATAATTGTGTAATTATTTTTTTTCAACCCCCTCCACCACACACACACACACACACACACAGTAGTTGTGCCCACCTAAAATTGTAGCTTGCATAACGCCACCCCTGCACTGGATCACAAAACTCAACTCCAACTGTTATTGTCCCGTTGTTCGTCTCAGACTCTCATTGTCCCGTTGTTCGTCTCAGACTCTCATTGTCCCATTGTTCCTCCCAGACTGTCAAGGCGTAGGGGCAGCCGTGGCCCACTGTTTAGCACTCTGGACTTGTAACCGGAGGGTTGCCGGTTCGAGCCCCGACCAGTGGGCTGCGGCTGAAGTACCCTTGAGCAAGGCACCTAACCCCTCCCCGAGCGCCGCCATTGTAGCAGGCAGCTCACTGCGCCGGGATTAGTGTGTGCTTCACCTCACTGTGTGTTCACTGTGTGCTGTTTGTGTTTCACTAATTCACTGATTGGGTTAAATGCAGAGACCAAATTTCCCTCACGGGATCAAAAAAGTATATATACTTGTACTTATACTTAAGGCACCGTGGTTCCTCTCAGACTCTCATTGTCCCGTTGTTTCTCTGCATTCCAGGCCATGCCAAGAGTCTCCATTTCTGGCACGCAGGGCGTCACTGGGCATGACTCACCAGTGACTAAATTTTAATTCCTACTCACCTTGAAAGCTGCAATTCTGTTGGGGGATACTGGCAATGATGGCGTCATGTGGAAACAGAGGCCAGTGTCCATTTGCTAAAGCTGTGGTAACAATACAATGTAGCAAAACAATACAATGTAGCCACACACTGTAGTTCTTTTACATTAAAATATCATCTTCAAACTCAATTTGAATCTGCACTGACTAAAAATACCTGTCTCCCGGACATATTTTTGACCAGGGGTGCTGAATAACAAAAATAATGGATGTCCGACGATTTCCACCCCCCCCCCCAGCCCCCCCCCCTCCCCTGGACATGTTTCGGATTTTGACTGCTAAATAGCCTACGTCATTTTAGTGCGGTGTGTGGGTGATAGCGAGAAGTTTTAGAAAAGTCCTGGGCAGCCACAAATTCCAATGTTCTGCGACAGCACTCCGAGTCCACTGCGCCCACCCTAACCCCACAGAAGCGCACTTGACATCATTAGCCTATTTCAGTATAGCTAAGGAAAATTACTTTTCTGATCGTCAAAACCACACCAGAGATGTAGGTAAGGGATAATGCCCGACGAGGTGTCCATTATCAGAAATAAATGGACGACGAGAGGCGTGAACTGTCGGCCTTGAAGCGAGAACGGTTGCTTCTGAAGTCCATTTATTTCTGATAATGGGACGATCGAAGGGCATTATCCCGTTTATACCATGGTCACTTACGAAATAAATAAATATGAAATCAATTATTAATACTAAATGAGTTTTAGAGTTAAAATTTTCGTTTTTTCAGCTGTTTTTGCAATGCTGTGGAATGTTGATAAGTCACAGCTGAGCGGACTAACTCAGGCGTTGTCAAGCAACGTCATAATAATTTTATAGGTGTAGTATATCACTTTTTTAATGACACCCTTTTCAACCTAGACCATGGTATAAGCTTTAAATATAGGCTAGTAATCAGGCTGCAATGATCTCGCAAATGATTTCTGAATAGCCTAAAGTGTGTCGTCTCCACAGCAAGTACGTGTCCTAATAATTTCTATCTTAGCGACTAGGATAGTGAAATGATTTCACTAGCTATACATTTATTAGTTTCTTTCAGCTTATCCATGTTTTTTTTGAACGTGTAAATCGCATAGAATATGTAGGCCTATATCAACCGTGAGGCCTACACACTTGATCGCTATCACATAGCTGAAACCACGCTACGGTTCTTACAGTAACTGACTCACGTTTACGTTGATCTCTGAAACTGTTAATTTTTAGTAGCCTATATTCGAACCTATCCATAACCCTTTTTTGTTATTTGACTCATCATTTCACATACAAAAATATAAATAATGTCAGACAGCGAATTAGTAATTATTAAAAAAAATATATAATAATTTTTGAAAATCTATCTCCTGCCAGCAGGGGGTGCTGCAGCACCCCCCTTCCCGCGCCCTTGCTCCCGGAATGCCATGTATTACATACGTTATTTTTGTAGATCTTTCGGTTGGGTACCCGTTTAGCACAAAATGGGTACACAGTATGTTGAAAATTGATAAGAAGTTGAATTCCTAGTGTCACTATCTGTCATAAGCTGTCATCCTTTGTTTACATTTATGCCTTCCCTCTTGTGGCCCCTTTGTGTACTGCTTTGCCCATGTGCTTTTGTTTGCTTTCCCCCCATGATTATTTAATTGTTTGCCACCTGCCCCTGATGGGTCTGGCCTAATTGTTTGCTCAATTCCCCTACTTAAGCTCGGTTCAAACTGTGCCCTGTGTCAGATTGTCTGTCCATCTCTGAGAGTGTACGTTGTTCATTGGGGCAGCCGTGGCCTACTGGTTTGTAACCGGAGGGTTGCCGGTTCGAACCCCGACTAGTAGGCACGGCTGAAGTGCCCTTGAGCAAGGCACCTAACCCCTCACTGCTCCCCGAGCGCCGATGTTATTGCAGGCAGCTCACTGCGCCGGGATTAGTGTGTGCTTCACCTCACTGTGTGTTCACTGTGTGCTGAGTGTGTTTCACTAATTCACGGATTGGGATAAATGCAGAGACCAAATTTCCCTCACGGGATCAAAAGAGTATATATACTTAATACTTATACTTCAGTAAGTTCTCTGTTTTTTCCCTTTGTTGGATTCTGACCAGTTACTGCCAAGCTCCTCGTTTTGCCCTTTTGGAATTTTTTTGCGAAGTTCTCTGTTTTTGACCTTTTGTCTTTACTGCTGTGGACATTTGCTTATGCAGCCTTTTGAGTTTTGTTTTTTTCTGCTGACTTTTTATGGACCACCGCTAGCTAAACCTCTGAGCTTTTTCCCTCTGTTGGATTTTTGTCTTCCATGTGCGAAAAGAAATAAAAGCACTGAAAGGAACTGCTATTGGGTCTCCCTGTCTGTACTATAACAGTACAATCTGACCAAGATGGACCCAGCAGACCACCACCAGCTGAGGAGCGTTCTTGAACAGCAAGGAATTGTGCTTGGAAGACACTCCACTCAATTGGACTCAGTAGCTGCAAGCGTCATGGACCTGGCTGCTCAGATTCAGCCCCTGCAGCTAGCACGCTCAGCTTCTGCTTCAACACCTGCAGCCGTCCATGAGCCTCCTCTGCCCCCACCTGAGAAGTACTCTGGTGAGCCCGGCACTTGCCGCTCCTTTCTTACTCAGTGCTCACTCATTTTCCAACTTCAACCTGCCACCTTCCCTTCTGACCAATCTAAAGTAGCTTATGTTCTCACTTAACTCTCTGGACGAGCAAGAGAATGGGGAACAGCATTATGGGAGGCAGAGTCACCTGTCTGTGAGGACTTCCGTGAGTTCTCTAACGAGATGAAGAGAGTCTTCGACCGCTCTAAACATGGCCATGAGCACGGGAGCTGCTACACATGCGTCAGGGCCGCCGGTCTGTTTCAGAGTTCGCCATTGATTTCCAGACCCTGGCAACATCCACTTCCTGGAATGCGGGAGCCATCTTTGACACCTTCTTGAATGGCCTTTCGGATGAAATCAAGGATGAGTTGGTGTCACATGATCTTCCATCAACCTGCGAGGAGTTGATCGATCTAGCCATCAGAATTGACACTAGGCTACAACAGCGCCCAGGTAGAAGATCCTTCTCCATTCGCCCCAGACTGGCCAGCAACATGGCCACCACTCAGCCAACCACCAGCACTTCCGAGCCCAGAGCCCACGCCCGCCTGACCCCAGCAGAGAGACAGAGGCGGATGACCACTCGATCCTGTTTGTACTGTGGCCAGGTAGGGCACTTCATCGCTTCCTGCCCAGTAAAATCCAGCGCTCATCAGTAGCTAGAGGGGTACTGGTGAGTGACGCCCATAACACCCTCCTCTGCGCAACATACTCTCCTCCCGGCCACCTTGAGCTTCGGCATTCTCCAACAACAATTGATGGCTCTGGTGGATTCGGGGGCTGAGGCGAACTTCATTGACGCCTCCCTTTTGACCCAGTTGCAACTACCCACTACTGCCCTTCACAGACCCCTGGTGGCTAATGCATTGGATGGTCGGTGGCTGGCCAACATCACCCACATCAGTGAGCCGGTGAGTCTAAGCCTTTCGGGTAATCACCATGAACAGTTGGCCTTTTATGTTATTGACTCTCCTCAAGCTCCTATAGTTCTTGGCCACCCCTGGTTAGTGAAGCATAATCCACACATTGACTGGGTAAATAAACTAATTGTGGGCTGGAGTCCTCTCTGCCATTCCCAATGTCTCCTCCAGGCGCAGACACCATCTCCTGTCTCCAATCCAGTGGAGGAGTTTCCGGACCTCTCAGCAGTCCCGTCTCAATATCAAGGCAGTTTTCAGTAAGTCAAGAGCCTCTTCCCTACCCCCACATCGCCCCTATGATTGTGCGATTGATCTGCTCCCTGGCACATCCCCCTCCTAGAGGGCGACTGTATTCCCTATCTCGTCCCGAAACTGAGGCCATGAATAAATATGTTCAAGAATCTCTGGCAGCAGGTATCATCAGACCCTCCTCCTCTCTTGCGGGTGCTGGTTTTTTCTTCGTTGGGAAGAAGGATGGATCACTTCGACCCTGTATTGACTACCGAGGTCTCAATGACATAACTGTCAAGAACAGGTACCCCCTTCCTTTAATGTCCTCTGCCTTTGAATTACTGCAAGAAGCCACTGTGTTCACAAAACTGGACCTAAGAAACGCCTACCATCAAGTCCGCATTCGAGAGGGAGATGAATGGAAGACAGCCTATAACACCACCACGGGTCACTATGAATATCTGGTAATGCCTTTGGACTGACCAATGCCCCTGCCGTCTTCCAGTCATTGGTGAATGATGTGCTAAGAAACATGATTAATCAGTTTGTTTTTGTGTTTTTGGATGACATCTTGATTTTTTTCCAGATCGCTCTCTGAGCACACTTCACATGTCCATAGAGTACTCCAACGACTACTCGAGAACCAGCTCTTTGTGAAAGCTGAGAAATGCGACTTCTATCGCGACACCATGGGCTTCCTTGGATACGTGGTCTCAGCCGGAACTCTCAAGATGGACTATCCCAAGATCAAGGCAGTGGTGGAGTGGCCAACACCATCATCTCGTCGTGAACTTCAGCGCTTTCTGGGCAGGGCTTGAAAACGAAATTATTTTTCAAACGTTCCGTTCCGAACGGTTCAGGTAGGCCTATGTTTAATGTTTTCGTTCTTGCATGCGTTCCGCCACCAACATATCGGTCCTGAACGGTTCGAGCGCAAAATATCGTTCTTAAAAAAAAGTTCCGGCAGTGTTTGGCCGGGCCTATCAAGTCTAATTTTGTAGACTTTACCTTAGAATAGACATACTCATTATTTCCCACTTGATTTAGAATATACCGTAGCTATGCCCAAAAATAATAAATAACAGACGGCATCCAAAAACATTCAGATGGGCTATCCATCCCATAGCCTACAGACTTACTGTAGGCCTAACCTATGCCTATAAATAATTTCTTATCAAAAAAAAATATTTCTGGATCGTGCTTAAACTCCTTACCTGGTTGTAGCCTAAGTTTTATCCATATGGAGATCTTCAAAGGCTTAGCTATAATTCCAACCTTTTTATAAAGCCGAACCTGTCTGTTGCTGACAAGGCCTATCTCAAATTTCCCGTTTAACTCTTCTACATAGAATAGGCTATAATTGCAAACATTTCAAATCCGACTTTAAAAGCGACAAAGGCGTGGACAGGCAAAATAGGCTAATGCATGGGCTACAAACAATTTCAAATCAGTTTCAGTAGCCTACTTCACTGAGCTGGCCTAAGATCGAAGTGGCAGACGGATAGGTTACATTACAACAGCAAGACAAAATATACACATTTGGACCAAAGGTCCATTTATTAGTTTTTTTATTTTTTCAAACTGCAGAAATCAAATTATTAGGTTGTCCGTCTACAATCAAACAAGTAGAACACTTAGGATATGCTTTTGTGAAATTTTTATAAAATATATAGAGAACTAAAAAAGCGTTATTAACGGTTTTGTGGATTTCAGAATAACGTTTCTGTTCCGGAACAGTTGAAGACCATTTTGTTTTCGTTTCCGTTTCCGCTCCTCGTAAAATTCTGTTCGTTTTTGGTTTTGGTTTTGGTTCCTTGAACCGGTTCGGAGCCCTGTTTCTGGGGTTTGCCAACTTTTACCGGCGCTTCATACGAAGTTACAGCACCCTGGCAGCTCCCCTCACCGCCTTGACCTCATCCAAGATCAAGTTCCACTGGTCCCCTGAAGCTGAGAATGCATTTCAGGCCCTGAAACAACGCTTCACTTCAGCCCCAGTCCTAGTCCATCCAGACTCTACTCGACAGTTCATAGTGGAGGTTGACGCTTCTGATATCAGTGTGGGAGCTGTGCTGTCTCAAAGATCTGCCAAGGACAACAAGGTTCATCCCTGTGCCTTTTTCTCCCACCGCCTCACTACCACAGAACAGAAATACAGCATCGGTGACCGGGAACTGTTAGCCATAAAGCTGGCCCTTGAATAATGGAGGCATTGGCTGGAGGGAGCCAGTGAACCCTTCCTCGTCTGGACAGACCACAGGAACCTTGAGTATCTCCGCTCTGCAAAGAGACTCAATCCTCGGCAGGCTCGCTGGTCACTGTTTTTCACAAGGTTTGACTTCACTCTCTCCTACCGCCCTGGCCACAAGAACGTGAAGCCTGATGCTCTGTCCCGACTATTCAGCACAGATGAAGATCCCAAGGAGACCGACACCATCCTGCCCTCACGTCGCATTATTGGGGCTGCGCAATTGGAGATTGAATCTGTGGTCATCGCTGCCCAGGGCCATGAACCAACCCCCAGTCAGTGTCATCCTAACCTTCTCTTTGTTCCTACCTCTGTCCGCTCACAGGTACTGCAGTGGGGCCACTCATCATGCCTCTCCTGTCACCCTGGATCCAACCGCACCCTCAGCTTCATCGCCCGACGGTTCTGGTGGCCCACCCTGAGGGAGGACACCAACACCTTTGTTGCCACTTGCTCCATCTGTGCTCAGAACAAGACCTCCACACGCCCACCTGCTGGACTGCTACAACCCTTACCTGTTCCTAAGAGGCCCTGGTCCCATATTTCCATCGACTTCATCACTGGTTTGCCCCCGTCTGCTGGTAACACTGCCATTCTCACGGTTGTTGATCGCTTTTCCAAAGCAGTACATTTCATCCCCCTTGCTGGCCTACCATCTGCTAAAGACACTGCCAAAATAATGATACAGCATGTGTTTAAGCTGCATGGGCTACCCTCTGAGGTGGTTTCTGACAGGGGCCCTCAGTTCACCTCTAGTTTCTGGAGGGCTTTTTGCAAATTGTTGGGTGCTTCTGTCTGCTTGTCCTCTGGTTTTCACCCACAGACGAATGACCAGACCGAGAGGGCCAATCAGCAATTGGAGACAGTGCTGCGCTGTGTGGCCTCCCAGAATCCTACCACTTGGAGTGAGCAGTTACCATGGGCAGAGTACGCCATAAATTCCCACATCTCCTCCTCCACTGGTCAGTCCCCATTTGAATGCTCCCTGTGCTATCAACCACCACTCTTCCTGGACCAGGAGAGAGAAGTGGGGGTCCCCTCCGCTGAGGCCTTTGTCCGCCGTTGCCGGCGGTCATGGAGGCTCACCCGCTCTGCTCTACTCCGCACTTCCTCCAGAATGAAGAGGCAGGCTGACAAGCACCGCTGACAAGCACCCTGTTACCGTCAAGGGTAGCGTGTTTGGCTGTCAACCCAAGACCTTCCCCTCAAGACTGAATCCCGCAAGCTATCCCCTCGCTTTATTGGCCCCTTCCCTATCGCCAGGGTCATCAGCCGCTCTGCAGTCCGGCTCAGGCTCCCCCTCCGCCGCATCCATCCCACCTTTCACGTGTCCAAGATCAAGCCCTTCATCACTAGCCCCATGCACCCTTTCCCAAGACACCCCCACCTCCCCGATTAGTTGATGGCGCGGAGGCTTTCACTGTGCGCCGTCTGTTGGATGTCCGACGGAGGGGTCGGGGTCTCCAGTACCTCGTGGACTGGGAGGGCTACAGCCCTGAGGAAAGGTGCTGGATCCCGGCCCGTCACATCTTGGACGCATCTCTCATTGCTGACTTCAAGCGCCAGAGACCTTCTGAATCTTAGTGATGCCATGGGGCGTCTTCGGGGGGAGAGTACTGTCACTATCTGTCATTAGCTGTCATCCTTTGTTTACATTTATGCCTGTCCTCTTGTGGCCCCTTTGTGTACTGCTTCACCCATGTGCTTTTGTTTGCTTTCCCCCCATGATTGTTTAATTGTTTGCCACCTGCCCGTGATGGGTCTGGCCTAATGTTTGCTCACTTCCCCTACTTAAGCTCGGTTCACACTGTGCCCTGTGTCAGATTGTCTGTCCATCTCCGAGAGTGTATGTTGTTGTACAGCTTATTGTTGTAAGTTCTGTTTTTTCCCTTGTTGGATTCTTGTTGGGTTACTGCCAAGCTCCTCATTTTGCCCTTTTGGAATTTTTTGCGAAGTTCTCTGTTTTTGACCTTTTGAACTGTCTTTACTGCTGTGGACATTTGCTTATGCAGCCTTTTGAGTTTTGTTTTTTTCTGCTGACTTTTATATGGACCACCGCTAGCTAAACCTCTGAGCTTTTTCCCTTTGTTGGATTTTTGTCTTCCATGTGCGAAAAGAAATAAAAGCACTGAAAGGAACTGCTATTGGGTCTCCCTGTCTGTACTATAACACCTAGATTGTGTTACTTTAAACTCCGCATCCATAAAGCATTATAAACACATCTATAAAGAGGTACAACCTGTTCATAACATGCCTCATAATGACATAATTCTATAACTAAATAGTTATAACTGCACTCATAAAGTGTAGTAACCTTCACAGCTTGACGACATTATTACGCTTCTGGCAATGACATCAATAATTATATAACAGAGGTGAAAAAACCTTTTTCATGTATTGTGCTACTTTAAGCTCACAAATATATGATCATAATCATTGCTACAGTCAAATCTAGATAATTGTGAAACACACAAACACACACACACACACAATCACACACACAGTGCTCATCCCTTGTGTGGCGAGAGGCTGGCATCGTTGAATGGGCGCCTCATCATTACGTTGGCTGCATCTGCCATCCTCTCAATGAGAGCCACCCATCAGCCATCACAGTGGGCTGTCCACAAAGGGCCACCACTTTATAGAGGAGAGCCTCGCTAACCGCTCATAAAGCACTGAGAGGAAAAGAGAGAGAAATTATGAAAGAGAGGGGGGCATACAGAGAGAGAGAGACAGAGAAAGAGAGAGAGAGAGAGAAATTAGAGAAAATGAGAAAGAAATAGAGAAAGAGAGGAGGAGTAGATACAGAGAGAGAGAAAGACAGAGAGAGAGAAAGATACACAGAGGGAGTTAATGAGAGACAGAGAAAGAGAGAAAGAGAGAGAGAGACCCCCTCCCTCTCTCATACTGTGTCATCCTTTCATCCATGAGCACATTCATCAGAACAGAAAGAGCACACAGTGAGAGGAGGGGAGAGCAGGATGGCAGCTCCATTAAAGAGCATTGTGTATGTGTGTGCATGTGCGTGAGTGTGTGCGTGCACGCGTGCGTGCCTGCGTGCGTTCGTGCGAAACTCACTGTGAATACTGTATCTTGACATGTCTTAACAGTAGACCTATCCAGGGCTTGAAAACGAAATTATTTTTCAAACGTTCCGTTCCAAACGGTTCAGGTAGGCCTATGCTTAACATTTTCGTTCTTGCATGCGTTCCGCCACCAACATATCGGTCCTGAACGGTTCGAACATAAAATATCGTTTCGTTCTTAAAGTTCGGCAGTGTTTGGCGGGCCTATCAAGTCTATTTTTGTGGACTTTACCTTAGAATAGACGTACTCATTATTTCCCCTTGATTTAGCCTATACCGTAGCTATGCCCAAAAATAATAAATCACAGGCGGCATCCATAAACATTCAGATGGGCTATCCATCTCATAGCCTACAGACTTACTGTAGGCCTAACCTATGCCTATAAATAATTTCTTATCAAAAATATTTCTGGATACGTGCTAAATTCCTTACCTGGTTGTAGCCTAAGTTTTATCCCTATGGAGATCTTCAAAGGCTTGCGCTATAATTCCAACCCTGTTTATAAACGAACCTGTCTGTTGCTGACAAGGCCTATCTCAAATTTCCCGTTTAACTCTTCTACATATAATAGGCTATAATTGCATAAAACATTTCAAATCCTGACTTTAAAAGCGACAAAGTGGACAGGCAAAATAGGCTATTACGCATAGGCGGGCTTGTTTTTCGCACAACCGGAAATATATTTTCCCTGACATAGGATATGCTTTTGTGAAATTTTATAAAATATCTAGAGAACGAAAAAAAACGTTATTAACCGGTTTTGTGGATTTCAGAATAACGTTTCTGTTCTGGAACAGTTGAATACCATTTTGTTTTCGTTTCCGTTTCCGCTCCTCGTAAAATTCCGTTTGTTTTCGGTTTTCGTTTTCGTTCCTTGAACCGGTTCGGAGCCCTGGACCTATCAGACTGATCCGATTTGTCTACTCTAGAAAGGTTTATCTGACCATCTAACTGTAGCAGTGTAGTTGGTGTAGGAGCCAATTAACCCAATCCTTATGAATATTTTACAGCAAGTGGTTGCCTAGTGGTGATTTCGATTAGACCCGAACACTTTTGACTTCTCTAGATGGACATCTGGAAAAGAACTGGGCAGTGGGTGTGCAGCGCATGATTATTGTGCCAACAACATTTTGAGAGTGACCATAAGGTTGGGTATAAGGCAGATATTGTCATTAATATTTAATTGTAACCTCTACATTTACTTACAGTACCTTAACATACCTACGTACCTACAGTAGCTATACTTATTATAGTTATACAGCTGCCTGCTTCAACGGCGGCGCTCGGGGAGCAGTGAGGGGTTAGGTGCCTTGCTCAAGGTACCTTAACATACCTACGTACCTACAGTAGCTATACTTATTATAGTTATACAGCTGCCTGCTTCAACGGCGGCGCTCGGGGAGCAGTGAGTGGTTAGGTGCCTTGCTCAAGGTACCTTAACATACCTACGTACCTACAGTAGCTATACTTATTAATATTATACCTTTAGCAGTAGTTTCAGTATCAGTTTCAACAGTAGCCACAGTAGTCTATGGCAGTGGCAATATGGGCTAAGCAAGGGAAGTTCATATATAGCACATTGCATACACAGACACTGCAGGCTACGACAGGGATATGAATACTCAAATGCTCAAAGGGATATAAACACTCAAAGGGGTGTGAGTGTAGCAACACCCCCAAGGCTATTATGTGATATAAGGGATGATAAACTGCCTCAAAGCACTTCCGTTACAGTCTGAATTAGGAAACCTACAGTATTTAACACATTGCATGCGATACATATAGAAAGTTTTTTTTTTATTTTTTTAAGTTCTTGTCATGGGTCATACCCATACTCAGATACAGTAGTTCATGTCATGTCATGTCATGTCATGCGTGTGTGTGTATGTGTGTGCGTGCATGCGTGTGTGTGTACGTATGCATATCTGTGTGCGTGCGTATGTGTGAGTGCATGTGTGTGCATACATGCATGTGAGTGAGTGCATGTGTGTGCGTGTGTTTTCATGTGTGCTTGTATTAATATAACAGGACACACATGATGGTTAGGCTTTCACATGAAGCACATCAAACGATGCGTCACCTTGGCCTAATCTATTTCAGCTGTGCGGGAGCCATGATCAAAGGGGACAATGGCAGACAGCCCTGACAAACACAGAACAAAACCTTTGTGACCACACTTTCAGCTGTAATTCAGATCAAGCTTTCTTTCAGCCATACGTGTGTGTTTGTGTTTTTTGTGTGTGTGTGTGTGTGTGTCTGTGTGTGTGTGTGTGTGTGTGGTGTGTGTGTGTGCGTACATTGTGCAAGTGTGTGTGAGAGTGTTGCGTGTTTAAGTCTGTGTGTGGGCGCGCACGTAGCGTCTATATTCCGCATCACTGCTTATACAAGTTCTGGCTCTAGAATAACGACAGGATGTATTCATCTATATACTCATATTCTCATATATTCTTCTATCACAGAACGTGGCATTCTCCTCCACCACTTATACTGCAATTACCGTCCGACAGCATGTAATAATGACATAGTAATGGTAATATAATTAGGCTACTGGTTAATTAGCACTGGCTGCACTGATCCTGATGATATCTACCTAGAGGACCTTTATTCCAAAGACCAAGCTCATATATACGCAACACATTGATGGCACTATGAAGTGCTACCACAGGACTGCAAGCTCAATATACTGTATGAGCATATGTGCAGCACTACTGATATTGAATGGCACACTGAACTGACAGTGTGATATGTTCATGCTATTATAAGAATACTCACATATGTAGATGTGCAAGCAGTCAGTTTTTAATGGTATTGCATGCAGTCATTGGACATCATTAACAACCGTTTATGGAGCTAAGCCTGGTCATGTTAGGTTACAGTTGTAGTTGCCAGTTTGTATGGCTAGTTATTTTGCCTACTTAGACTGCATAATGAAAAAGCTTCATATGTTCCTTTTCTTCTTTGGTGGCATAGCTGATACAAAGCACAAAAAGGGGCAAATGTTAACATGCTGAACGGGAAAAGGGAATATTAATATGTTTTACACTGGCCTTTTTTGGGTTATGTATTGGTAGATAGCCTTGATAACTTAGCCTACCCGACACACCCAGTGCCTGCCAGTGCCACCACTAAGTGAAGTATGCTTTGACACTCTTGTGCATGTCAGATAACCCCACTTTGGTTTCAGCCAATCTTTTACTGTCGCCCTGGCTGTTGGAATCGGTCCAAATAGGTCCACAAAAGAGTTCGCTAAAATATTGGTGGGGGCAATTTTGTCATCTCAAAATATTGATGGTGACTAGTCACCAGTGTCCTTATCTAAACCTACACCCATGATTAAAACCTTACTTACAGTGATAAAATAAAGAATTAAAAAGATGAGAAACCTGTTATGCCCAACCTGAACAAATACAAGCAGGGTCAAATTTTACAATGTACGATAATTCGCTGGGACCCATTTCACACCTTTCGCATTTTCCAAACTGATCAAATAAGAGCACATTCTGGTTCAAAAATGCAGTTACATCATTCAGTAAAATCATGTGGTAAAGCATATTTCCCCAACTTAGCACTTCTGGAATTGAACAAATAAACTGGATGCCATGGTGAAAGATGTTGTGAAATTGTTGGTAGAATAATGATGCAGCCAATAGTGCTGGCCTTTCCCCAGAACAGTATTTGAGGCCCGGTGTGAGAGGGAGTCAGGGGGACTATTAGGAAAATGGCTACTGGATTTTAGAAAGAAAAAAAGAATATTGTGGGCCTGAAGTGGAAGTACTTATTAAACCGCAAATCTAAGGCTGGGTCTCTCTCTCTCTCTCTCTCTCTCACACACACACACACACACTCACTGTGTGTGTGTGTCTGCATTTTTATATGCTTGCAAATGTGAGAGAGAGAGAGAGAGAGAGAGAGAGAGAAAGAGAAATTCTAAAAGGATGCCTACAAATACACCGAAAAGCACAGCCAGACTCCAGCTCCAAAGTAAGTTTCAAACTGAACCTTTTTATTTTTTATTTTTTGGTCTGATGGTAGGCTTGTGCGATTCAATTTCCTTTTTATTGTACAATAAAGTATTCAGTAAGACTAAATCAATTTTACACCAAGCTCATTTCTGAGGCAATTAAAAACTTTGATCAAAACCGCACCAGCGGTGTTGCGGATTACTGCCAGCATAACTCAGCGTGCACAACACAATGAATAGGAACTCATCATGAGTGATTTCATAATTGGTCCTGATGCAATAAGGAGCCTGTAAAACTGCGGCAGCATTTCAGCTGTCTCAGCTAAGCTAATGGTGTACTGGACTTCCTGCAGACTGCTGATTTGTAGGAAGTGACTCCGACTGGCACCGTCCACTTCAAAGTGTCCAAGGCCGCAGGCAGAGTTTATGTGATAATGAGGTGCATGAAGTGCTTGGATGTGACCCTTCAATAAAGATAATTGGGAAATTGAATACAAATATGCATTCAATCATATTTTTGATGTATTTTATGGAGCAGTATTGCAAATTATACATTTGCCATTAAAGGGCAAACATGAAGAAGCATTTTTTTCATTGTTGCGAACATGGGCAGATTATTGTCTCACCTTGTGGGACAATTTGAGATCCCCCTCCTCCTCCTCTACCTCCAGTCTCTCTCTCTCTCTTTCTGCATCTAGTCCCCCTCTCTTTTTCTCCCTTTTTTCTTTTTTCTCTTCTCTCTCTCTCTGTGCTTCTCTCTCTGAATTCCTGCTCACCTGCTCACCTTTCCACCTGACACGCTTGAGTGATCTGTTCATCCCAGTATTTCAGCTCAGCTGTGAGTCTCATTGTAGCCATCTAAAGTGCGCCACATACTCGACGCACCCGACCTGTAGCGCGACAATGTGACGTCACAGAAGCGCCGTAACCATTTATACTCGCGCGTCGTGGTCACAACACTAGTTGCAATATTCTCCTGAACAGAGGTGTCGCTGTTGTGAAAAGATTAACGCTAACTACGTTACACAGCAGAAGAAGCTGCATTAAGAAACACTAGTAACAGAGAATGTAAACGGGCTCTGCTATTAGCTAGCCTCTGTGATGGTACTTCAGACTTTGGTTGCTACTATTCACTACCACCATCATTATCATCTAGTTTCCAAGGTGTGCGCACAGATAGATAGATAGATAGATAGATAGATAGATAGATAGATACTTTAGTCATCCCGAGGGAAATTTTAATAATTTAAACAGTTTAGTTAGCTGGCTAGCTAGCCAGCAGCTGGCTGAGTTTGTGTCATTTCCTGAAGTGGAAAGATATTTTGTTCAGGCCTTAATAGATATCCTTTGTTTGAAAATAAAGCGTTTCTATTCTTTCCTCTTAATTACATGTGTTGCAACTCTCGCTGGTAACTTTATTAACTTATCCAGCAAACTATTACAAATTCACGACTGTAACAAAACACTGCAACTCTCGCTTGCCCTCAAACTAGTCCATCTTCCTGTTTCCGCTTTGTCGCGCTACCTCGCGCTACCTGGCTAAAATCCTGGCACGCCAGCAAGATCTACATCATTTTGACGTCACGGTGTCGCGCTACCGGTCGGGTGCGTCGAGTATGTAGAACGCCTTAGTCTACTATAGAGTGCAGTAATCTTGTCTGTTCTGGCTACATTAAGTCATTTTCTTGTATATTGTGGGTGCACAGAACCGTCACAGATAATATTTTAATAAACATCTGAGACATCATGTGATTTACATGAAGATAGATTAAAAAAGCACAATATCACACTAAAGTGTTTCTTGCCAAAGAGCACAATTTTCATTTAATCTGACAATAGACCACACTTCCAGACAAAGTCGCTGTACAATTAACTCCTACTGTTTACATTTGTAATTAAATGACTGGAAAGAACTCTCCAACAGTGGTTCTTACGGAATTTCTTGCCTATCTTGCCATCCTCCATACTGTGCGTGGGGGCAAGATAACCATGGGTCTTTGTCCAAGTATGTTTGTTACATTTCCAGTTGATTAGAACCTTTTAATTATTGTTCTAACTATACATATAGGCATGTTCAACAAAGTACCTAGTTTTTAAAACCATTCCCTGATTTACAAATGTTCTGATTAACTTAAGAATTCCGGTGTGATATTGACCTAAAGTGTGTTGAAACATGATACAGAGTGTGAATGTATATCTCATAGCTCATCTCGGCTTGTCCCCTGCACTCTGCTTCCTGTTGCTTCCAGTAGCAACAACTGGAATCCATGCATTTCCACAGAATTTTTTTTGGAACGTGATCCCTTATCATACCTGTTCATTCGTACTCGTCGCTTTATCATGACTAAATTCAAGATGGAGGCGAAAGGTAAACTTCCTGAAGGTACTATCTGTATAAATCGTCTTGTAAATAAACTACCAGTGCTTTTTCAAAGTTCTCAATGTCTCGTTTTAAATGTCAGGGCCCTCGGAAGTCTACCAATGACGTGTAGAGCTACTTTGAGCCTCGTAAATGGTGTAAAACAGTGATTTATTTGCATGGCTATAGCCGATGCCCGAGGCACCCCCTTTGAAAACCTGTTGGTAGCATCGGCTAACTAGCGCCAGATTTCGGAGTGCAGGGGACAAGCCAATATCACACTAGAATTCTCCTTTAAAGAAGTTTAAATTGGATAGGAAAATGCTTCTGTTACATTTTTGTATATAAGAATTTCAGTGCCAATAATTGTGGGCATAGTGTTTTTGTTAAACATATTTATTTTCTTTATGAGAGTTTCCTTTTTATCAGAATACATTTACTTCGCGTCAAGGAAAAAAACAAAAAAATCGGCAAAAGATTTATTTTTCATACCTGTTTTCAGTCAACTTTACCAAAGATGCAATGGCTGTGTTTTCAGTGTGGTGCAGTAGGCCTATACTTCTTGCGGTGATCCTGATTACACTGGTGCTCTTTCTGGGGTCAGTGCATTCCGGTCAGGTCATAAATACGCCCTCATGATTCTGTTCATAAACATTCTGAGATGCCTGACATTATTAAATCATGCATTTCGCTGCAAGCACAATTTCAGGGTGTCTTGTGATTTGTGTTTATTGACTTTGGAGTCTTCGAAATTACCCATAAGTTGTGTGTTCAGCAGAGATTTAAAAATAGCTTTGTGTGTAAGTGTTAGACAAAAAAAAAATGTAGGACTCTAAAAAATGCTTCTTATTGTTGGAGCTTCATTTGTTATTTGTGAAAATATAAGTAACTAAGTAGGTTTAAACACAGCTTTCATTAACCAAAGTGCTGTATACAGGAAAACAGTATATACATGCACATAAACATTAAAACACACAAAGCAGGGAGAAACAGAGAGAGAGAGAAAGCTTGTATTTTAAAGTGCATATGCTTGTGAGAGACAGTGAATGAGTGTACTGTATGTGTTTCTTTGCATGCGTGCATGTATGTGTATGAGTGTGTGTGTGTGTGTGTGTGTGTGGGTGTGTGTGCGTGTGTGTGTGTGTGTGTGTGTCTCACTCACACACTGTGTGTAGAGCTGCCCTCTATTTAGAGGTGTTAAAAGAGAAATTGGGTGATGGTGTGAGCTGTCGACGGGAACAAAATGAGAAAAAAAAACCTGCACACAAGCAGGTAGAGACAGCCAGGAATAAAAAAATAAAAAACAGCACCACCATGCTATTAAGCAACACAGTTCTGTAACGGCTTCAAACTCAATCAGATGCTACATTGCCTTAATAATAATAGCATGGAGAATTCAGTCTCTGACATGGTCAATTTATGCCCAAAATGCTTGAGATTGCACCATGTAACATTGTTGATCGTGTCAAGGCCCTTTTAATCAGTTTTTGCCTAACTTGGGTATTATCTTGGTTATAAATAGTGTCGAATAATGGCGCCAAAGGGCACAGATATCGATTCTTCGGTAACACTTTACTTGACAGTATCGACATAAGAGTGACATGACACTGTCATGACGTATGAAACCTAACCCTAACCCTAACCATAACTCTAAACATAACCCTAATCCTAATCCTAATTTATTATGACAAAACCGAATGTCACTTAACAGAGGCGTTGTGTCATAAACGTTTATAACTTGTTTATGACACGTTCATGACAGTGTCAACACTGTCAAGTAAGGTGTAATCCATCTTTGCTTTAAGGCAGCAGCAGAGGAAGCAGAGCATGAGCACGCTTCTGACTATGCAAAAGAAAAAGAAATACAATGTAATCATTGTTTGATAATTCTGCAATGTGCCTCTGCATAACTCTCTTCACTGGGATGCCATGTAACTGTGCCCTACTGAGTCATTGATACTGCAAATGGCCTTAGCCTGTACAGCTTTGGCTTTTTTATTATTTATTATTTTCATATATTCCTTTAGCTGTCTAGCTGTTAACTTTACCTTTTTCAATCTCTCATTTCTCTATTGTCTTTTATTAGCTTTTTTTACTTTGGTACTTTCGACCACCAATGCTTTTGAACTTTGCTATAATATTATCAGCAGAATCCTCTTACCTTGTGACAGGGAGACTATATCTCTCTCCTGGTCACCCCAGAGAATCCTAACAATACAGGCATGCTCTCTTTCAATTCAATTCAATTCAATTCAATTCAATTCAATTCAATGGTGCTTTATTGGCATGACAAAAAGGGCATTTGCATTGCCAAAATAGTCATACATAACAGTGTATAAACATTTATGAGTAACATACATAGATCTAAACTTAGAACTTATAGAATATCCATATAGGTAATAGCATAACAGTGTATAAACATTTATGAGTAACATACATAGATCTAAACTTAGAACTTATAGAATATCCATATAGGTAATAGCATAACAGTGTATAAACATTTATGAGTAACATACATAGATCTAAACTTAGAACTTATAGAATATCCATATAGGTAATAGCATAACAGTGTATAAACATTTATGAGTAACATACATAGATCTAAACTTAGAACTTATAGAATATCCATATAGGTAATAGCATAACAGTGTATAAACATTTATGAGTAACATACATAGATCTAAACTTAGAACTTATAAAATATCCATGTAGGTAATAGCATAACAGTGTATAAACATTTATGAGTAACATACATAGATCTAAACTTAGAACTTATAAAATATCCATGTAGGTAATAGCATAACAGTGTATAAACATTTATGAGTAACATACATAGATCTAAACTTAGAGCTTATAAAATATCCATGTAGGTAATAGCATAACAGTGTATAAACATTTATGAGTAACATACATAGATCTAAACTTAGAGCTTATAAAATATCCATGTAGGTAATAGCATAACAGTGTATAAACATTTATGAGTAACATACATAGATCTAAACTTAGAACTTAGAAAATATCCATATAGGTAATAGCATAACAGTGTATAAACATTTATGAGTAACATACATAGATCTAAACTTAGAACTTAGAAAATATCCATATAGGTAATAGCATAACAGTGTATAAACATTTATGAGTAACATACATAGATCTAAACTTAGAACTTAGAAAATATCCATATAGGTAATAGCATAACAGTGTATAAACATTTATGAGTAACATACATAGATCTAAACTTAGAACTTAGAAAATATCCATATAGGTAATAGCATAACAGTGTATAAACATTTATGAGTAACATACATAGATCTAAACTTAGAACTTAGAAAATATCCATATAGGTAATAGCATAACAGTGTATAAACATTTATGAGTAACATACATAGATCTAAACTTAGAACTTAGAAAATATCCATATAGGTAATAGCATAACAGTGTATAAACATTTATGAGTAACATACATAGATCTAAACTTAGAACTTAGAAAATATCCATATAGGTAATAGCATAACAGTGTATAAACATTTATGAGTAACATACATAGATCTAAACTTTAGGAAGCATAACAGTGTATAAACAATATCCATAGATCTAAACTTAGAACTTAGAAAAAAATATCCATGTAGGTAGCATAACAGTGTATAAACATTTATGAGTAACATACATAGATCTAAACTTAGAACTTAGAAAATATCCATGTAGGTAATAGCATAACAGTGTATAAACATTTATGAGTAACATACATAGATCTAAACTTAGAACTTAGAAAATATCCATGTAGGTAATAGCATAACAGTGTATAAACATTTATGAGTAACATACATAGATCTAAACTTAGAACTTAGAAAATATCCATGTAGGTAATAGCATAACAGTGTATAAACATTTATGAGTAACATACATAGATCTAAACTTAGAGCTTATAAAATATCCATGTAGGTAATAGCATAACAGTGTATAAACATTTATGAGTAACATACATAGATCTAAACTTAGAACTTAGAAAATATCCATATAGGTAATAGCATAACAGTGTATAAACATTTATGAGTAACATACATAGATCTAAACTTAGAACTTAGAAAATATCCATATAGGTAATAGCATAACAGTGTATAAACATTTATGAGTAACATACATAGATCTAAACTTAGAACTTAGAAAATATCCATATAGGTAATAGCATAACAGTGTATAAACATTTATGAGTAACATACATAGATCTAAACTTAGAACTTAGAAAATATCCATATAGGTAATAGCATAACAGTGTATAAACATTTATGAGTAACATACATAGATCTAAACTTAGAACTTAGAAAATATCCATATAGGTAATAGCATAACAGTGTATAAACATTTATGAGTAACATACATAGATCTAAACTTAGAACTTAGAAAATATCCATATAGGTAATAGCATAACAGTGTATAAACATTTATGAGTAACATACATAGATCTAAACTTAGAACTTAGAAAATATCCATATAGGTAATAGCATAACAGTGTATAAACATTTATGAGTAACATACATAGATCTAAACTTAGAACTTAGAAAATATCCATATAGGTAATAGCATAACAGTGTATAAACATTTATGAGTAACATACATAGATCTAAACTTAGAACTTAGAAAATATCCATATAGGTAATAGCATAACAGTGTATAAACATTTATGAGTAACATACATAGATCTAAACTTAGAACTTAGAAAATATCCATATAGGTAATAGCATAACAGTGTATAAACATTTATGAGTAACATACATAGATCTAAACTTAGAACTTAGAAAATATCCATATAGGTAATAGCATAACAGTGTATAAACATTTATGAGTAACATACATAGATCTAAACTTAGAACTTAGAAAATATCCATATAGGTAATAGCATAACAGTGTATAAACATTTATGAGTAACATACATAGATCTAAACTTAGAACTTAGAAAAATATCCATATAGGTAATAGCATAACAGTGTATAAACATTTATGAGTAACATACATAGATCTAAACTTAGAACTTAGAAAATATCCATATAGGTAATAGCATAACAGTGTATAAACATTTATGAGTAACATACATAGATCTAAACTTAGAACTTATAAAATATCCATATAGGTAATAGCATAACAGTGTATAAACATTTATGAGTAACATACATAGATCTAAACTTAGAACTTATAGAATATCCATATAGGTAATAGCATAACAGTGTATAAACATTTATGAGTAACATACATAGATCTAAACTTAGAACTTATAGAATATCCATATAGGTAATAGCATAACAGTGTATAAACATTTATGAGTAACATACATAGATCTAAACTTAGAACTTATAGAATATCCATATAGGTAATAGCATAACAGTGTATAAACATTTATGAGTAACATACATAGATCTAAACTTAGAACTTATAGAATATCCATATAGGTAATAGCATAACAGTGTATAAACATTTATGAGTAACATACATAGATCTAAACTTAGAACTTATAGAATATCCATATAGGTAATAGCATAACAGTGTATAAACATTTATGAGTAACATACATAGATCTAAACTTAGAACTTATAGAATATCCATATAGGTAATAGCATAACAGTGTATAAACATTTATGAGTAACATACATAGATCTAAACTTAGAACTTATAGAATATCCATATAGGTAATAGCATAACAGTGTATAAACATTTATGAGTAACATACATAGATCTAAACTTAGAACTTAGAACATATCCATATAGGTAATAGCATAACAGTGTATAAACATTTATGAGTAACATACATAGATCTAAACTTAGAACTTAGAACATATCCATATAGGTAATAGCATAACAGTGTATAAACATTTATGAGTAACATACATAGATCTAAACTTAGAACTTATAAAATATCCATATAGGTAATAGCATAACAGTGTATAAACATTTATGAGTAACATACATAGATCTAAACTTAGAACTTAGAAAATATCCATATAGGTAATAGCATAACAGTGTATAAACATTTATGAGTAACATACATAGATCTAAACTTAGAACTTATAAAATATCCATATAGGTAATAGCATAACAGTGTATAAACATTTATGAGTAACATACATAGATCTAAACTTAGAACTTAGAAAATATCCATATAGGTAATAGCATAACAGTGTATAAACATTTATGAGTAACATACATAGATCTAAACTTAGAACTTAGAAAATATCCATATAGGTAATAGCATAACAGTGTATAAACATTTATGAGTAACATACATAGATCTAAACTTAGAACTTATAAAATATCCATATAGGTAATAGCATAACAGTGTATAAACATTTATGAGTAACATACATAGATCTAAACTTAGAACTTATAGAATATCCATATAGGTAATAGCATAACAGTGTATAAACATTTATGAGTAACATACATAGATCTAAACTTAGAACTTAGAAAATATCCATATAGGTAATAGCATAACAGTGTATAAACATTTATGAGTAACATACATAGATCTAAACTTAGAACTTATAGAATATCCATATAGGTAATAGCATAACAGTGTATAAACATTTATGAGTAACATACATAGATCTAAACTTAGAACTTATAG
>NC_063193.1:26665487-26805487 GCF_017589495.1 Alosa alosa
ATGCTCCTGTAAGCCCTTTGGCTCAGTGCTGTAGCAACATACCAGGTTCAGCCAAAGGTTGAAAAGTGATACTTCAGGTTAGTTTGGTTCAAAAATGTTGCCCAAAATGTGATTCCTTTCTCTTTTAGGTTCTTTTATGTAGATAAAATGCATTGTTTAATGCCTTTTAATGACAGTTTTATGGTGCGTGCAAAAGCAGTCATTCTATTATGAGATGCTTATTTTATTATTCATGTAATATTTATTTATTGATCTATTCTTTCACCTGCGCATATACTAGTTATTTATTTTTTTATATATTTTCCACCCTGTTTGCTGTGGCAGGCCAGTCTGAGGGGGCTTTGCATTAGGGAAGTGATTAGGGATGATGGCCGATTGATGGCCACATTAGCGACAACAAAGACCGGCTGACGCCATTTAGTGTGCTGTCTGGCAGGAGCAGATCTGGACAAGAGACACTTAGCGGCTCAAATGCAGATGATAATATGGCACACATGCTTTGGTGATGAATGATGTGGGTGTGGGGAGTTTCTGAGTGAGAGTCCGCCCCCCACCATGGGGTGACCATGAACGAGTTATGTTCTACTTAACAGGGTCTTTATTGCAATTTTGTTAGCAAAAACAGTGTGTGTGTGTGTGTGTGTGTGTGAGAGAGAGAGAGAGTGAGAGAGAGAAGAGATAGAGATGTGGAGAGAGAGATGTAGACCTACATGTACACATATATACAGAGTTTTGGTAATATCCTAAGAAACACAGCGAGTAGCCTAAATGTGTTATATACTGTAACATTAACAAAATGCAGAACTGCATGTTTGAGGTATTTCTTTAAGAGGAATTCATAAGTGCATTAAGTATATATACTCTTTTGATCCCATTAGAGAAAATTTGGTCTCTGCATTTATCCCAATCTGTGAATTAGTGAAACACACTCAGCACATAGTGAGGTGAAGCGCACACACTAATCCCGCCGCAGTGAGCTGCCTGCAACAACAGCGGCGCTCGGGGAGCAGTGAGGGGTTAGGTGCCTTGCTCAAGGGCACTTCAGCCGTGCCTACTAGTCTGGGTTCGAACCGGCAACCCTCCGGTTACAAGTCCGAAGCGCTAACCAGTAGGCCACGGCTGCCATTAGAATCCAATCACTAAAACAAGGTGGTAAGCCATATCTCAGGTGACCAATGACCTATTTGGTTGTCATGGTAGTGCAATGTACAGGTCCTCAAGAAACAACATCACTGGGACATTTATTTCCAAAAGATACACAGATTGCAAAATAAAAGGCTTCACAAAAGTCTTCAACTCAAACTGAAAATCTTTTTTGACTAGCACAACCACAAACAATATCACTACCCACAGTAATAATACATTCATTACTTGAAGATGCTGGAGAAGAAATAAAACATTTAATACAAGACCTAAGGGAATGAATACCTAGGTCTGTATAGCTTTCATTAATAAACTCTCGTCTCACATCGATCCTGCTTCTGCCTAGACATGCTCTCTCACACAAGTGCAAGTGCTAAAGAGTCTCTCTGAAGTAGCCCACAACCTCTCAGATGTATTCCTCTCGGTTGGGGAGTGGGTCACCCTGTGATTCACAGAAACACACACACACAAGCTACACACACACACAAGCTTTCTCTCTCTCTCTCTCTCTCCCTCTCTCTTTCAAGGATGCTCTCCATGCTCGTCTTCCACTCCAGTGGTGTACAGCACAGCAACACTCCCTCAAGTCCTCCACCAATCACGATTCTTATGACTCACACAAGGCCGCTGTTTGAACGTAAACAGGGTTAGATGAAGTGACGTAAAACGATCCATATATGCATCATATTAATGCAGTAAAGACATTCTGTTAGAATAGGCATATTTGGTTTAATTAGTCATATTACAATATTCAGTAAGGGAACCATTTAACATGTAACATGAATACATTTTTGGCTGCGTTCAAAATATCTATTGCTGGCTTAATGGCTAAAAGAGGCAAATGATTAGTTCATTCAGGACATATAGTCTACTGCATGTCATATAGTATGCACAGGAAAATTAGTCAAATATATTGAATTAGATCATATTTGTGTGTTCATTTTTAGTAGCCTTAGGCACAATATACAATAATACTTACAATGTACTGAATATCACAGTGATGTTACATCAATAGAGTGTGCCTAGTGTGGAAAGCCTTTAAACTGATCATTCTTTGCTGATGTTCAATGACAATCTAGTATAGTATAGTATATACTCTTTTGATCCTGCGAGGGAAATTTGGTCTCTGCATTTATCCCAATCCATGAATTAGTGAAACAGACTCAGTACACTGTGAACACACAGTTAGGTGAGGCACACACTAATCCCGGCGCACTGAGGCGCACATATTATGCAGGCAATGTTGCCAGATTGGGTTGAGTGATTTCCGCCTAATCAGGTTCAAAAACCCACCCTCTTCAGCAAAAAAACACCCCAACAATGATTTTGTCATGGTGAAACTGCCCAACACTGTATGCAGGCAGGAAATGCTATATTGATAACGGTACACATGTTTGATAATCTTGAGTGAATTGGCTGCTTTCATGTCAATCATAGTCTGAACTCTGGCTGAAGGAAATGAGAGGTTCGATGACTTAGTCACAGTAGTGACAGCATAACACAATTTTTTTTTTTAAAGTATATTTTTTTGGCCTTTTTATGCCAGGACAGTGAAGAATGACAGGAAGTGAGTGGGAGAGAGAGACGGGGTGGGATCCGGAAAGGACCACGGGGCGGGAATCAAACCCGGGTCGCCAGGGTACGGTGCAGGTGCCCCAGCCAGTCGCACCACGGTGAAATAAATTATGTAACAACTCTTTTTGCTTCTACAACGTGTTTGCATCTCTTACTCTGTGCAAATGACTATCTGAAATCTGAAGGTTTCTTCCATAAATCAGCCAATCATTTCCTCATTAACGTCTTTGGAATTGCTCCATGTTTTTGTTATAATGTTACATATTTCTGTTCTGGAACTTTGTGTTTGTTGGAAGTGAGCTCTGTTCTCTATGACAGTCATCTTTTATAACAAAGCCCCTCTTGTTAAACATACAAAAATGGATTATGGAATGAAAATGGATTAGACTAATTGAAGCCGTGTTAATACACAGCCACATCACTGTTATTTAAAAGAGATATTTGTTGATATGAGATTTATCCTGATCAGAATTGTATTTATCTTTTGTAATGTGCAGTGTTGCTTAATGCTATGAAATTAAATGGGATTTCCAGTGGTGCCTTCAGACATTACAGGGTGTCTTCATGTTTGTGTGCATCATATATCCTTTGTAATTTGGTGCACAGTCAAACAACATATTTTCCGAGAGAGACCAAATGTTTTCACAAAAAGGGGATTAATTCAATTGTTTCATTAACATAGGGAAACACGTGCCATTATATTTAGTAACATTGTGGACCCGCTCACTGGGATCACTCTTTGATCTTTAAAATGTGTTCTGCACTCCTGCTTGAACAGCTGGGTGAAAGCCTTCAAGTCCAGACAGTGCGTCACTGTAACAAGTTGGAAATAAAAGATTTGTTAATGGTCTGTTATAGATTTGAAAATAGAGGTGGTTAAAATTGTTAAAAACAAAGTTCATTTAAGTATTTCATTGATTTAAGCAGTGTATGGAGAGGAGGCCAGAGCCTGATGGATGCCTGATGGATCAGGATTCAGGATTAGGATCAGGATTAACTGGCTGCGTTGATGACGTTTCACAGTTGATGACGAGTCTTTGACAGATGCGGCTGCTTGCAGATTTGTCACTCTCTGATATAAACTACAGACGAACACAAATATGCATGACATGTTTAAATGTCAAAATTGTCTACTACATGCACTGGATCATGAATATGCCACCCAAAAAACAAACACCTTAATAGCATAATTTAACTCCATGTGGGCATTGAACCACTAATAAGTTGACGTGCTTGATTGATAATCAGACGTCTACCTGCTTGCACCCCGTACCAGCTGGGGGCTCAAAGAGAAATTGACTTGACTTGTATAATTAAAAGAAGTCAGCTAACGTTATTATCATTGTAACAAGTTAACATAGCTGATCATGTTATCTGGCTACTGTTTCCCAAGCCGTTTAGTAGGCCTTCAAAATATCATGGTAAAGTTTTCACTGAGGTTAGGCTGTGGTCGCCCCTACCTGAAGTGTCTGTAGAGACACATGATCGCCAGCAAATAAATCAAATAAAAATGTGTTTGAAATTGTGTATCCTTTTGTCCAGCCGATTCTTTTAAGAATTCAGTTCATGAAACACAGGCATTGAAACGCACTGCAATGGGAAGTATGAGTCTATAACGTGTCCATATTTTACACAAAATTTGTGCACAGGGAGAGTCAAAACTTTTAGGCTTATAGGCTATTAATGTTAATGTTGCTGACACGTAAACATGGGTTTGATGTTCTTTTGATAGTTTATTTCTAAATTCGTCAGGCTGTGCTTCTCCTGTGGTGCAACTTAATGCCTACATGTTTCTATATCACGCTAGTCGACATGGGGTTCAATTCTTGCCCATCGCAGGTTTTTTTTTATTATTATCTATTTATTTTTAGACCAGCAATGCTTCCTAAATTTAGGCTACAGATAGACTAGGTGGCCACAGAGAGCCTAACTAGCAGTCAGTGAAACGTTTGAAAACTTAACCATGAAACTTTGAAGACCTACTGGCTTGGCCAACTGCTGTAGCAAGATAACACGGTACAGTAGGTAGCCATATACCATGATCAGCCATGTTAACTTGCTACAATCATAATAATACATATCAGCTGACTTCTTTTAATTGTATAAGTCAAGTAAATTTCACTATGATCTGTCAGCTTGTTCGTGGTGCAAGAAGGTAGATGAATGGTTTTCATGTAGGTTGTTTCGTTTAGGAGGCAGGTTCGCTACCCACGTGAAGTTATAATTAGGCTATTTATGTATTTATTTTTTTGGTGGTATATTCATGGTCCAGTGCATGTAGCGTAGCCTACTACAGACAATTTTGACATTTAAATATATGTCATGCATATTTGTATTTGTTCGTCTCCAGTTTCCATCAGAAAGTGACAAATCTGCAAGCGGCCACATCTGTCGAAGAAACATCATCACTCGTGAAACGTCACGTCACATCATTCCACTAATGTTACAGGATATCAAAAGTTATGCTGGCTAATGACAGTTCTTGTTTCTTTCTGTTTCATGTTTATTTAGCAGGCAATGGGACGTTTATGACAGTAAGTGCCAGTTCAACTGGGGCCCAGGGCTATGTGCTACTCTTTGTGGGACCTCTGTTTATCTGACTCATGCACTGACTCATGACTCATGCTCTGACTTTCTAAGGTGTCGTCGGGTGACGGTCATCTAGAAGGGCATAAGCATTAGCAAATTATACGTCTCATTTAAATGCACCTGAAACCAGCCACGGAAATGACAGATGGGTCTCCTGCTTTCAACATCGAAAGAGAGAGAGAGAGAGAGAGAGAGAGAGAGAGAGAGAGAGAGAGAGAGAGAGAGCGAGTAAGAGAGAGAGAGAGTAAGAGAGAGAGAGAGAGAGAGTGGGAGGGAAGAGAGAGTGGAAGACGGGGAGGAAGGAAATGATTAGTCGTCTGATGCTGCGTGTGTGCCTTTAGCGTGCAGGCAGACTTGCAACACTAATCTGAGATGACAGACAAACAAACAGGGCCGGCGCGATTAATGGCATTCCCAATGAGAGGGAACGGACGAGGAAGAGGAGGATGCTGAAGACGAATAGGAGCAGCACGCTGCTGAGCTCCGCCGCAGTGTGGACTCAGTTACAGCACCGGAGAATATCCACCACAGCAAGACCCGCTGAAGGGTCGCGGTGGTGATGGCGGTGGCGGTGGTGGTGTACTCTCTGTAATTACATGGAGCGAGGGGGAACTGTGGCTTATTTGAGACCAAAATTAATATGTAAATAAACCCCAGAGCCAGTCATCCTACTCACATATCACACACACACACACACACACACACAGGATTAAAGGTCACTTCAGGTCTCCTCAGTGATGCGTCCAATTTCTCGGTGATTAAAATGAAAGTCTACTTTTATTCATTTGACAACTGATGTCAGGTATCCGCTCCGATTAAAGCAACCTCTTCCATCTGTTTGCAATGTAAAGGGGTTCAGAGGTGGCAGGGGCTTCTTTTGGAGAGGGAGGGATATGGAGGAAGTTGGGTCGTCTGATCTGACTTCCTCCACTCAGGTCCATGTTGTGCGTGGGCAACATTGGAGGGGATCGAGGAGACTTACCAGCTGGACTGGTCGGTTCCCACTTATGGTCACTCATTAAAATGTAAATGTGTTCAAGTGTGTGTGTGTGTGTGTTTTAAAGAGATGAGCATGTGTAGTGAATTTAAGCGTGCATGTCTGTATGTGCATGCCTGTTACAGTTTTTTACAATTGTTTACACACGTTTTCAAAACTCTGTGTCTATTTTTCAAAACTCCACACACAAAACCCACAAGGGGGGGCTATAGAAAAAATTATTGCGCTAATGGTAACTTGGGGAGACACGAAAATATAGTAAAAAAGACAAGTTTTACTGTACATAAATTCGACTTTTTGTAGAACATTCCTTTCAAAGTATCTGCATTGGTTCTGAACATTTCATCCGCAAATCCTCTAGGAGATTGAAAGGGTCCATACCTACATCTAGAGTATATCTATTCATAGGCCTATACTAAGGCAATGATTGGATGGTGTTCAGTAAAGTAATGAGTGTTTACACATGTGAAGAGATAGAGTGAAGCACTGGTGATTTAGTGTGGCATTTTGATAGGTTGTGTTTGAAAAATGAAATCAAGTTACTTCCTGTTCGATTTTTGTGGGTTATGATGTTTGGAAGACATGTTTAGAAAATTGTGTGACAAGCAAAGATTTAGTGTGTAAGCATTTGAAAAAACTGTAAAGCTTGAATTTATGCCTGTGTGTACATGCAAGTGCAATATGTGTTTGTGTGTGTAAAAGAGCAGTGTGTGTGTGTGAGTGCATACGGAAGCCAGTGAAAACGTTCAGCTCCACAGGACTTGCTCAAACTTTTAATGCTGAATTATACCAAAGTGGGCAATAGAAGTCATAACACAGGAAACGGAAGATTGAAGCACTGCCAAGAACTGAACAGAGTAACTGTATTACAATGTCAAATACTTACACCCAGTAGAACCCAAATGCTTTCACCTAGTAGAACCCAAATACTTTCACCTAGTAGAACCCAAATGGCAGTTGATCCACTCTGGACCGAATCCGCAGCAGAACAGCAACCAAGCAAGAGCCAGCAGCAGTCTGGTTGCTCACGGATGCTCATAATTATCTTTATGTGTGCGTGTGTGTGCGTGTGAGTAAGTGTGTGTGTGTGTGTGTGTGTGTGTGTGTGTGTGTGTGAGAGAGAGAGTAAGTGGATGTGTGTGTGTGTGTGTGTGTCTGAGTAAGTGGATGTGTGTGTGTGTCTGTGTGTGTGTGTGTGTGGATGTGTGTGTGTGTGTATGTGTGTGGGGGTGGGTTTAAAATTGGGAGCCAGCAAGTGCTTTGCAAGCCCTCTCATAATAAAGGACTTCCTGTACAGAGCATCAACCTTCTGGATGGTTCCACAGGTCATTCCTGATATAAAGGCAGTGTCACTGATGACTATATTTAAGCAAAATGCTCATGATTGTACACAGGAGTTATGTAAGCTAATACTAACAATTGACTGTGTGCTCTGTCTCTCTCACATACAGACAAATACGCAGTCACATAAAGGTCTGACGAGCAGCACTCCCCCTTCAGACAAATTATAGAGCATGTTGTGAAAAATCAAAAGAATGAGTCCAAATGTCACATGGAAACATGCAATCAACAGACACTCCAGTACCCACGCACACACATACACACACAACACATACACTCACACACACACACACACACACGCACGCACGCATACACACAACACAACACAACACAACACATACACACGCACGCACGCACGCACGCACACACACACACACACACACACACACATACACAAACACAACACACACAACACTCACTCAGGCACGCACGCATGCACACCTTTACCGAAGTCTGTGCCCACTTGGGACTGCATGTATGTGTGCCTCCGCCGTAGCACTGTCCTATCTCTTCCTCTCCCTCCCCTTTTTTCTCTCATTCTCTTCCCTTCCTTCCCTCTCTCTCCCTCATCCTTTCTTACTCTCTGTCTCCCTCCTCCACTCTGTTCCACCCCTTCGTTTCAACTTATCTGTTGATTACGCATCAAGGCCCTGACATGACTGCAAGGGCCCAATCAACAGGACTGCACCAGAATGTCCCACATCATTAGAGACAATCATTAATCATCTGCCAGCTGATTCTAGAAGCTTCCATCAGCGGCAGTGGCTGTGACACCAAGATGACTGCCATAGCCTCTGGAATAACCCCCTTCCCCCACCAGTGTCAAGCAGTCCTCTCGCTGTGGACTTTAGACAACGCCCCCTAAACCTTTAACCGCCCCAGAACCCTTTAGCCTGAGTCAGATGCTATTTGCACACAACCAAGTGGTCAAAGAAAGAGTCTTCTGGTTCCTTTCAGTGGTAGATACAGTACGAATGTGTCTCCTAGCCACTATGATCAAAGCATTATTTTCTAAAAGACTAGAGATTAGCAGATTTATTGGGAACTGAATTATGACATCATTATTGAGATGTAATACAATTATCATGTGTTTGTTCAAATAAAGAGTCTTCTGCTTTCCTTTCAGTGGAATTTACTAATGTGTCTCCTAGCCACTCTGCTCAAAACATTTTATTCTAAAAGACTAAGGATTTCTAAAAGACTAGAGATTAGGAGACTCTTTGGAAACGAAATCATGACAATTTTTGAGATGTAATAAAATGATAATATGTTTGTTCTGCTTCCCTTCAGTGGTACATAGGCTACTAATGTGCCCCCTAGCGCTTTGATCAAAGCATTCTTTTCTAAAAGACTAGAGATTAGCATATTTTTTCAGAATGGAATTATGACAATATTATTGAGATGTAATCAAATTATAAGATGTTTATGGATATTTCTTAGCTAACTTTTTTCAAATCAATCTTTTCACTCACTTTTAATCACTCACTGTGCCTATGCCAACATTCATTAGACAAAGAAAGTGGTCAAGTGGATGAACTGTCTCCTACAGGGAAAATAAGAGATCAATTTAATTCTCGTAGCAACAGGCAAGGAAGATTAAGAGACTTCAATGACTTGGAAATGATGGTTAAAGATTGGAGATCATGAGATCACTATATATAACTGGGTGAGCATGACGACACTAATAAAATATGATGTTAAATACTGAATCCCATGCAAAACAGACCAGTGGATATACAGCATTTTTTTATAGTCTATATTTTGCAAAGAATAACAGCCTGTAGCTGGGGTTGTTTACATGCTGCTTGCAGAGGTCAACTAGTCAATGAGAGTCAATGAACCACACTGACCATGGGCACTGGCACTTAATGCGGCCAGGAAATGCCCATGCTGATCTGAAAGAGTCTTGTTCACACACACACAGAGCAACAAAGCACAGAAAATCGGCCCTCTGTGCGGTATGTCCAGGTAGATAGCTAGTTCTTAAATGATTTTTTTCAAGGACACCAATGTCGGGGGCCTTCCTCTCTCTCTCTCTCTCTCTCTCTCTCTCTCATGGTGAGGGGTCATCAACAAACTATATGACTGGAACAACAACACCAACTTTTAGCTTAGCTGGTCAAGTTTGTGAAGTGGAGTTCTATGAAACAGTGGCACTCTACAATAAGACACACAGGAAATTCATGACATATAAAGGAATGAGGTATGCCTTCACAAATGGATAATAATGCACGGATAGCCCTGTCATTTTATAATATCATACCAACAAAAATAAAATCACCTGAAAATGATAATTCTGCTTAAGATAACTTGAATATGTAAGCCCTTCTGTAAACCTGTACAAGTTCCCTGAATTACATCACGCTTATTCATTGCTGATCTTCATTATCAGCAAACTGACAGCTGCACCTAGAAATAGACACAAGCAGCTTCCACAGGCAAACATAGATAAGACTCTGGCTGTGACGCGGCACCAGTGGCACACTATATCAGTCCACTGCATATGATGTAACTGCCAAAGTCGTGATCAGTCTCCAGAACATTCCGGGTCAGAGTAAGTGGCCCAAGCTGTCATACGAACCAATTAATCAGCTTCGTCTGAGCAGCCGTAACTCCGCCTCACTCCCTCGCTGCCTCAGCCGCCGGCCAGGCCCACGTTAAGTACTAAAATAAATTTGGTTTCCACACAAAGTGTCAGTCAAATTCATAACAGGCTTTTACTCAAGGCTTAAGTCATTTACAGGCTGCGGGCGCGCAAGTGATTACACCCAACTTTGACAAAATCGAAACGAGTGGGGATTTCATTACAAACATGCAATTTGATTTCCAAGGCCTACTTATACAGTGGCATCAAAAAGCACCACTGTAGGTATAAATGAGCTGCATTATTACACAGTATATGACTTCATCAAACCAAGGGTCCTTTGTGGAATCTAATGGGTTTCACACACTATCACAGAACGTGCACCTATTATACTGGAAACCTGAAGCTGCTGGGTGGAGGTTGTTATTCACTGCTATACCTTGTTTCGTGTCAAATATGGAAGGCTAAGGAAGCCGAGGGGAGTCTCATATCATGTTTGCTCATTACTGTAAAGCTTGATCAGTCTTTGACTACTTACAGTTTTTGTCGATTGCTTTGACCTGGGACATGAAATGGAATGTTGTCCAGTGTGTAATAATTGATTGAAATCACACAGTGATTTGACGACAGGATGCGTTGTTTGAAGGCAAGATTTGCTTTTGCTGCATGTTTTAAGTGTTTTGAGAGAGTAACAGCCTTTTGCAAGCAAAACGTGTCATTTTGGCCAGAGTGCTTTTGTTCAGGCACGGGTGTTAACTATTTTGAGAATGTGATGTCAGAGTTGAAACAAGCATCAAAACGATCGAAAAAAACTGTAATATACTGCAGGTGTTCATATGCTGACTCATATGACAGCTTCTGTACAGCAGAGACTCGGTGGATACTGACTCTTGGCACCATGGTGAGAGTTGTGAAAGCCAGAGCCCTACTTCTCAGATCCCTTCAGAGAGACACGTCAGGCAAAAATAACTTTTTCGACAAAATAATAACTTAACGGCAAATAGCACCGGCGCAACACGTCAAATTTGCTGAGCTTCCCATGCTTCAGAAGCTTCCTGACATTTCATCCGCTCGAAAGAAAACTTTTTGTCCCCCCACCCCCCTAAAGTCTAACAGTGCATATAGTGCCCGTCGGTGTGTGATATTACTGAGCCAAAGCGTGATCCCTCTCTGGAACAGATATGCAGCAGAGACTGTGACTCACCACAGAACAGTAATCATTGGTTGGCAACTTGGCACTGTCGTTGGATTGATACTGGAAAAAGCCCTGTTTGTCCCACTGAAACAGTCCTATCTGCTTCTCTGCTGCATATTTATTTTGCTCTACTGCCCTGGTGCGGTCAGATGAACTGTTTTGACCCAGACAATTCACCTGCACCTCGTGTTTATGAAGCATTGGTTGTTTTTGTAGAGCAAATGATTCTTTTGAATCTGATAACAATCTCATTAGGGACACCTTTACAACATGTGTGTTTATGCAGTTGCTCCAATGTAGTGTCTGTGCTTGTTCTTGTAAAGAAAATGTTTGTTTTGAGTATTAAAACACATGCAATTAGCAAATAGATCTGCATGGTCTTATAGCTCGTTTCCACAGAGCAGTATGGTTCAGTTAGGTACAGTATGGTACAGTTTGGTACGGTAAACCCTAACCTGGCTTGCGTTTCGACTGGTAACAGTACCCTTACTTGGTGTGATGGCAACGAATAAACATCTACACAACAAACAATAATAAAGGACATTTAACAGCTTTTTTCCTTTCTGCTCGGCATGTGGCTGTATATATTTATATATATATATTTTTTTTTTTTTTTGGGGGTTTGCCTTTAATCTGACAAGACAGTGGAGAGAGTAACAGGAAGCCAGAGAAAGAGATGGGGTGGGATCGGGAAATGACCTGGGAAATGAGCCAGTGTGGTACAGCACCCCCCACTGATCGTGTGTGTTATAGAATAACTTAATCATGTTCGGATATTCAACAGTTAACCATGCACACCCATAAAATAAACAAGTTTTGCAGTAATCACTGGGTTTCTGTAGGTTTCATATAGGCTACTGATTTCACTAGGCTATGTAACAGCCATGTTTAGGCTAGAACACAAAGCTATCGTCAACACCTATGAAAACACTAGGAAACTATTTTGTCGCCCAGTCAACGACTGGCATTGATCCAGCCTGGTCTAGCTCCATCCTTTAATTATCGTACCTTTATTCTTGGTACCCCAACGGAAGGGTGGCAAAAAATGTTATGGTACGGGTCGGTTGTTGTAGCCTGACTCCACCTGTCTACGTACTTCAGCTCATGTACATTTCCCTACAGTACTCCGTCTGGAATAGCTCTCGTTCACTTCGTTTGCTTAGGCAAGTTGTCTCCGAACCAACCAGCGAACAGAGGGCGTTCCTGAGAGCGATTAGGTTTAAGTTGCAAGCCTATTGTTATCGTTGTGTCCCCCGTGGTTAAGACACGTCATTACCAAACGTTAGTGATTGAACTCCAATGATTTCAAACTTCAGACAAGCGTCCATCAACCAGGAAATAAACGTTTGCCAATGGATCTAGGCCAGACTCTTTGCGAAGTCAGAGAGTCTGGTATCCAGGCTACGGTTGTTGTGGTACCCTTCTCAAATTGTGGCCATGGAAACGCAAATAATTGTGTTGCGTTCCGCTCGGTGAAAACAATGTATTACACTACAGACAAATCACATCCGTTTTATTATTGATATTATTAAGATCACCCCTTCTGCATCTATCTATCTATCTATCTATCTGTCTGTCTGTCTGTCTGTCTGTCTGTCTGTTTGTCAATGCATTAGTTGCATGTGGTTTGTGGGTGTGATGGAGCAGCAGAAATGTCACCACCTGACAATTGGTTGGCCTGGATGCGATTCCCGTGGGTCCCGCATCCTGTGGCCTTTGGATAAAAGTGTCTGCTACGTATCAGCCAACTTTAACCTTTTTGCTCTTTTGTTTTTCTCAGGCTGCTGGGAACGAGCCGAAGCCCTGTTTGCCAAGCCAATCCTGTGCTGGGGCTTATGGGTGCTCTCATGGGTATTTATATTGTCCCATGTCTGAAACTTAAACTCACACACACACACACACACACACACACACACACACACACACAAACTCTGGTTTGATTCAAGCTCACATTTCGGCTCAAGCTACTGCTGAGTCATTGTTGTCATAGTTTTCCATGACTACACACTGGTGATGATCCGTTACACCAATCCAGATGACTCACAGACCAATGCATCTCATCAGATGTCTAGCATGGATGGTGTCAAGAAACAGAAACAAATAACTTGGCGTCTGCTATGCTGTCTGTGCTCTGTGCCGCGGTGTTTCCCATGACTACACAAATCATGGTCCGCTATATCATGACTGACAAACCAATGAATCTTCTCAACTGTCTGACAGAGCGTAAGATAAAAAAAAAATGCATCCAAAAGAACAACAACTCAGGTAGATAAACACCTTATATGCCCTGAGGGCTGGTTCATAGTCTACACAAGCTACATGGATACAGTTGACAACACAAGGCTAAACCGTGTCAGTGTATTCTTAGAGGTTTTCTTGATGAAATATTCAAAACAAACATACTACTTTCAAATGAAAATGAATCAGACTTTAGCATAATGCTCTACAAAATGTTGAATCTAAGACATGTTTGTCCCCAAGTTACCATTAGCTCAATGTTGTTTTCTGTGCCACCAGAAAAGCCTTAGGAATGCACCTGTTTGTTTATGCAGTTGAAAGGGTCTATAGAACAACCCTCTCTGTAGTCTACACAAGCTACGCGGACACAGTTGACAACACAAGGCTGATGCACATACCGAACCCTCTCATAGTCTACGCAAGCTACGAGTTTACGTAGTTTGTGTAGACTGTGAAACAGCCCTTCATCAGCAAGCCCCATGGTCACTGAGTTCTGCCAATAGACTTGGCCCGAGAAGCTGCTTGAAGCTGCACAAACTGACTTCAGAACTTAGATGGATCGCTCAGCATTTTCAATTACTCTTTTTCTGACGGAAGTTTGTGCAAGATGGGAGATGATTTATGTCGGCCCTGGTGATGACGGACTCTAGTAAGGAGCTACCTAGAAGTTTTCTTTGACTTACTTCTCATTCTGGTGTACGGCTGTCAGGTGAAGTTTGGGTTGGGATGAGATGAGACGTCTGTGTGTGTGTGCCTGTGTGTGTGTGTGCCTGTGTGTGTGTGTGTGTGTGTGTGTGTGTGTGAGTGTGTGTGGTGTTGAAGTCATAGTGTGTTTTGCCTCCGTCTTCTTGCATCTCTGAGATTGGAAAGTGCCACAGTAGATGTCTTGCTGTGTGTGTGTGTGTGTGTGTGTGTGTGTGTGTGTGTGTGTGTGTGTGTGTTTGAGTGCAGTGTTGCGAGCCTTGTGATGTGACAGCAGCAACAGACACGCCTCTATAGTTCACCCCCTAATGGCTCAGACCAATATTTACTCCAATGTGACCGATGATTAATCTCACTTAGGAAAGTAATGGAACATTTAACAAAGGATGCTGTTATACTTTTCCGATCTAAGCACCTCTTGCCTTGGTGCGTGGCTCAGTTGGAGGCACTACAACATCTTTAATTACATTGCTATTAGAAACAAACGAGGCTCGAGCCAAAATACACTCTACTCCAGCCAATCACATGGGCCGCACGAAGCAAGGACACGTGGAAGGAGGTGTTTGGTTTGGCTGTTGAGCTCACATTTGACTGCTTTCACCAAGACTGAAAGCTTTATCTTTGAGAGTGGGTGAGAGAGGCTTCCCCCTCAGAGCTGTGAGCCAAACATGCCTCCACACTCTACCTACACACTTCAGATAAATATTTATATGTTATTTATATATTATATATTATGTACATAACGGCAATATTTATTATTTATTTATGGACTGTATTCATTGTACACATAAAGATTAAAAACTCTCCCAACATCCTATGGCTGAGCTATAGTTTGTTTGTTTGTTTGTGTTGTTGTTGTTGTTGTTGCTGTGTATTGTTTAACTTTAACCTTTAAATTCATTCCATCCCAAGTTGGTATGCATGTAGAACTGTTTGCCCAGTTAACTCCCAATCCAATCCTGGGCCCTTCCATATAAGCTCCTCTCTTCTCGGCATCTCTGGCAGGCTGAAGCTTGTCCGTTGGCAGCAGTGCCAGCTTCACTCAGCCCTGGCTACTTTATCTCTCAGGAGCACCACTGGGCCATTCATCTTTAAAATTACTCTGACCCTATAGACTGGCTCTCCAGGCCAGCCGGCCGACGACAGAGACAGCAGTCCATAACTTTATAACCGCAATATACAGTCGAACCAAAGCCGGTTTTCCAGTGACGCACACTGTAGCAGATTGGTCTTAGTCATAGCCTGAGTTAACAGCAATCTCCGCCATAGGACAGGCCATAGACTGTTGCAACACAACATGACACACTTTGTTTATTTGTTATTTAGGATCGTCATGCTCATTCTAACACTAATCTGTGGGCCTTGGGTGTGTGTGTGTGGGGGGGGTGAGGTGCTGAAAACAGGGTTTGAAAATGTGAAAAAGATCGCTTAATCCCTTAAGCCACCTTGCAAGTTTGCCAGCACAACCGCATATCCTCAGGAGCCGCAAGCAAATAAAGAGCAGCAGCTCCTGGGGTCAATACACTACGGCACGATGGGTCAAACATGATCAGAAACCTCTGATACTCCGTAATACCATGAAACATCCCAGACCGAGATTGGCTAATCTGAGTGGGCAGATTCCTCCGCCTTCTTTACTATGCCAATCAGCCCTCTGGCGCCTCTTGACATTCTAGTTATCCTTTCTCTTCAATCCATCTCCCAAACATCCACTCCTCATGCCAATAAGGCAACAACTCATCATCACATTACTTATCAGACAGACTGGAGCCAGACTGTGGAGACCGTCTACAGGTAGAGAGTGTGTGTGATTCATTTCTAACCTGATATGGCAGTAGAGAAATGCCCAGTCTGGTTCCAGGTGCTTGGTGTCAGTCTGGTGTCTGTTACAGTAGGACTGAGATCATAATTTGCTATTATTTAATTCATCTTATTCATTCTTTGATCTCTTTGTATTTAATTTCCATAACCTGACTTTATTACTGCAGTACTGGATGATAAATGACAGAATCTTGATTCATCTCCTGTGTTATTTCAAGGAGCTGAAGTTAAATGAACAGTCTGCTAAATGTACTCATCATCTGATCGACTAGGATAATTGATGTCCAATCTCTAGATTGATTGATTGTAAGCAAACTGCAGTGCAAACTGTAAAGTATACAGTATGAATCCTATTTCATCTCCAGCAGGCTCCTGCATATACATATACATATACTGCATATGTACCTTTATGCTGTTGAAACTGATATATGCCAAACAAAGACAATAAAAGCTCACAAATGCTCACAGAAAAAAACTGCTATATTGACAACATGGCTAAGCCTTTTGACTATCTTGTTCATCACAGTGACACAGGAACTTTTCCTTCCAATTTTAGAAAGGCACTTACTGTTGTGCAAATGTTAATGCTGATTGAAGAAATGCACCACAACTGTGATGACTGATAAGTAAGGGATAATGGATTGTCCACCAGTCATTATCGGTAAATAAGTCCCTACAGGGCTCCCCGGGGGTTTTGCTTTGTCCTGAAGGGACTTATTTTCCAATAGAGACCGGTGGACAATACATTATCCCGCTTATTACACAGCTACTTGCCAAAACAAGTCAAGAAACTTCACACAATGGGTCTTTTATTATAACTATAAATTATTTTGTTACCATTTCGTAGCTTCCACTGAGAAAACAAATAGTTCACCACACAAATAGCACTTGACAGTTTCAGGTATTGCGTGGCAACGTCTCACTTGCTTGCTTACTGTCCACAGTCTGTGTTCCAATCTAGAAATCAATGGCTTAAAGATCCAGAGAAGAAGACACAACCAATAACAACAGAGTATACTGTACATGTGCTCAGGAAAAAAAGGCCTCTATACATTACAGCGTCATGACAACACTGACTGACAAACATCTTAGTTGTCAGTGGTTTCTCCATCCCACCTGTGACTGGATCTTTATCCAGCATGTGGAGCCGTGTCTTCCCGGGGCAGAGCAGATGTATGGCAGAGCAGTCATCTCCTCATCCATCAGTGACTCCATGGCCCCTGTGCTGTGCGAGGCTCTTGTGTTACCTCTGGCTGCGTGCCACCACATCCATCTATTTCCCCTGGTTTGCTCTTGTTCTCTGTCTGTCTTCAATACCCTGCGTTCATCTCATTTTCCTCATCCCTCTTTTTCTTATAGCATCCTATTCTCCTCTTTTTGCCTTTATTTTGATTTTTTTCTTTCATCACCCTCCACCCCCACCCCAAACACACACACACACACACACACACACACACTGCACAACTCCTCTATTTTATCCCATTACATTTTTTTATTTTCATTGCCTGAATAAAAATGAGTCTGTGTTTGCATTCTCTCAGAAGAAAATGATAGCAAAGAAAATATACAGATACATTTGCCCATTTTCTGCTTTCGAAATTGAGAACTGAGAAGGGAAAACACCAACGATCAACTTCTGATCAGAGCCGCTTCCTCGGAGGAAGATCAAAATAAAAACATCACACCGAAGGGGGGGGGGGGGTCACACACACACACATGCACGCACGCACACATTGCATTGCTGCGATAATCATCACAACAAAGTGAGAGGAACCACAGGCAGATTGCTAAACTCTGTCAGTTGCACCTGATGCAATCATTGTCACTGGGATTTCGTTTTTCAGTGTATATTTGTTTTCAAATGTGAATTAGGAGGTGCCAGGCACACAGACAAATAGAGAGACAGAAAGAGAGGGACAATGAGATAAACAGACAGACAGACAGACAGAGCGAGAGAGAGAGAGAAAGAGGAGAGACAGAGAGACTGACCGAGAGAGAGAGAGAGAGAGAGAGAGAGAGACTGGTTTGTAGAGACTGGTTTGTAGAAACTCTGGTTTGTAGAGACTGGTTTGCGCCCATGCATTTCAGAACACTCCTTCAGTGTAGATGCCTCTCGCAGACGCACTCTGCACATCTTTAACATTCACACCAATGTGTCACTATATCATGTTTAATACATTACACATCATGATATTTCAGGTCTAATCTAATCCCACAGTTCCATTAGAACCCGTACACACAGAACACACAGAAACAAACACACACACACACACACACACACACACACACACACAGACAGAGAGAGAGAGAGACACACAAACATATACACACACAAACAGCCGTGGGGTAGCCGTGGCCCACTGGTTAGCACTCTGGACTTGTAACCGTCGGGTTGCCGGTTCGAGCCCCGACCAGTGGGCTGCGGCTGAAGTGGCCTTGAGCAAGGCACCTAACCCCTCACTGCTCCCCGAGCGCTGCCATTGTAGCAGGCAGCTCACTGCGCCGGGATTAGTGTGTGCTTCACCTCACTGTGTGTTCACTGTGTGCTGTTTGTGTTTCACTAATTCACTGATTGGGTTAAATGCAGAGACCAAATTTCCCTCACGGGATCAAAAAAGTATATATACTTATACTTATACTTAAACACACACACACACACACTCACTTCAATCCATCAATCCAGTGTCGGTCTGTTGCAGTATCTTTATTGACACAGTGTCCAAGGCGGTTCATTTGCCCATATGTGATGTTTAGAGAAAGCTAACCCACCATAATCAATCCACTATGTAGGCTTCAGCTCCACATGTGCCCATATGTGATGATTAGACAAAGCTAACTCACCATAATCAATCCACTATGTAGGCTTCAGCTCCAGGGCATTGGAATGTCCAGGGCATTCCAGATCCATACTGGCCAGGACTCGCAACACAGTGGAGGCCATTAACACAACAATGGAGGACATTAACTGAAATGGAAGGCAACGCACTGGCCATACCGTGCAACCGGCCAAACAAAAAGGGCCAGTGTGTTTTGTGTGGAAGGCCCTTAACGAGAGAAGCGAGGTGGCAATCCATTTCAGGTCAATCAATTAAAAGCTGAATGCTAAAGAGGAAACTTAGACTTAATGGGGCTTATCGCACATTATTGGCCTGCTCAGTACAAGCAAACACCCACACACACATACTCATACACAAGAGGTGAGTAGGGGACAATCCTGACAACACACACTCCTGAGGTCTCATAGCTCATTCTTATGTTGCAAACTCATCTCCAGAGATCACCACCACACTGTGAAAGGACAGTTAATCACTCACTTGACATCTCCATTCATGTCATCAGAATCCGTCATAAGCTCTTAATGAAAACTCTGATTTAATTTATGTTGATAGATTTACGTGCAAGACTTTTTTGACAGTTTTTAATCTTTATTTTTTATGTCTGAGTGTGCAGATTAGATGCACTTGATGTGAAATGATTATGCACAGTTTGTTCCTTCAGAGTGCACCCAGTCAAGTTTCAACAAAACACGTTTTAAAACTCTTTTGCTTTATCGTTTGCTTTATATGATGCTTAAAAATCTTTGACTGGTGGAGGCCAAAATCTAGATTTGATTAGGTGAGTGAGTGTGATACAGAATACTGTCTCATACTGCCATTATTGAACAGCCAGTACAACAGCTATCAAGCTCAGACAACCTGGCTGACCCTGCTGCTATACAGGTCGCGCGCCCCCAGCACACACGCCAGCAGAGACGCTGTGGGAATTGTGGCTCCACTCGTCATGCCACAAGGGCTCAGGACTGCCCTGCTAGGGGCCAGACATGCAGACGCTGTCAGAAACCTAACCACTTTGCTAAATGGTGCCGGTCTGCTCCGGCTGACTACCCTGAACAGTCACATGACCCGGTCGTGCCAGTGCGCACCATAGGCCCCCACCCAGGGACCCTCTCCAGGTGCCCTGTATACCTGGCTGGCTGCTGTGTCCCTCTTCTCCTCGACACTGGGGCCAAGGTGTCACTGCTGAATGTTGACACCTGTAGCCTACTCTTCCCAAACAGACAGCTGCAGCCCCCATCCACTACTCTCTGTGGCTACGGCCGCAGCAAAATTGACATTGTCGGCCTACTTTACCTCCCAGTTCGTTACACCTCTACAACTGTGGACCGCTTCCCATTCCACATTACACGCCGCGGTGAGAACATCATGGGCCTTGACCTCTTTCTCAGCCTTGGTTTTACTCTACAGGACAACAACGGAACACGAATACTACAAGTGGGTTCCCCTTGGCAACAAAGCCGGCCTGAACTGTTCAATGGCCTTGGGTGCCTCACCTCATTCACACACAAACCACTCCTGGACAACAGCGTGCCTCCCGTGGTCCAGCCCCTTCGACGTGTTCCCCTGACTCTTTGGGATGGCGTTACACAGGAGCTCCAACGCCTCCAGGCTGATGGCATCATAGAACCCATTGATGCCTCTCCGTGGGTGTCCAACCTCGTCATCGCCAGGAAGAAGTCAGGAGGACTGAGAGTCTGCATCGACCTTCGCCAGGTCAACAAGGCAGTGATACCTGACAAGTACCCTCTCCCGACAACAGAAGAACTTACAACCCACTTCTACAGCTCCCGGGTTTTTTCTAAGTTGGACTTACGTCAGGGCTACCTACAAATCCCTCTGCACCCAGAGAGTCGGAACCTGACGGCTTTTATCACCCATACTGGCCTGTACCGCTAAACAAGGATGCCTTTTGGACTCAGTTCACCTAGCTAGCTGTTTCCAGATCATGTCCACAATCCTCGCCAGCTGCCCTGTCACCGTGGCCTATTTGGACGATATTGTGGTACACGGGCCAGATGTTGACACACACAACGCCCGCCTGGAACAGGTCTTTGACTCCCTCAGCCGCCACCATGTCACCTTGAACACTGAGAAGTGTACGTTCTCCGTAGCGGCCATTGATTTTGTCGGGTTCCGTGTGTCGGCAGATGGTATCTCTCCCTCCAGTCGAACGTGGCAGTCATCAGCGCAGTCCCCACCCCCACAACAGCCTCACAACTGGCTTCGTTCTTGGGGATGACAGCCTACTACATGCGATTTCCTGCCTCAGTACTCCTCCGTCACGGCCCTGCTGAGGATGCTGCTCAGGCAGGATGCTCCCTGGACCTGGACTTCTGAATGCCAGGCAGGTTTCGACGAACTGAAGCGTCTCCTCACCACGTCTCCGATTCTGGCACACTTCCAGCTGGACTGCCCCACATTCGTGACCTGTGATGCGTCTGCTGTGGCTCTGGGCGCCATTCTGTCACAGCTCCATGACGGCGTGGAGAGGCCCGTAGCCTTCGCCTCCCGGGCGCTCAGCCCCACTGAACAGAAATACTCAGGGGTGAGAGGGAGGCCCTTGCCTGCATTTGGGCATGCGAGAGGTGGCATTTGCACCTGTATGGACAGTCTTTTGGACTTTTCGGACGGACCACCAGGCCCTGACAGCCCTGATGTCCACTTCAGGTGGAGGACACAGGCCCCTTCCCCTCCACAGATGGTCAGACCGCCTGCAGCAGTATGACTTTCAGTTACGATTCACGCCTGGCAAGACTAATGTTGTAGCAGATTTTCTATCCCGCCCTGCTGCCACCCAGTGCTCTGCTGTCTCTCCAGAGGATGAGGAGGAGGTAGTACACCTGGTCCACTCACCATTGAAGGACACAGTCTCCCTCCGTGACCTGGAGTCCACCTCAGCAGCCGAGCCCGTCTTCAGCATGCTTCGTGACTACATCAGACATGGTTGGCCTGCCCGCGTCCCACCAGAACTGGAGCCATACTATCGAGTGAAGCATGAACTGTCATGCTGGGGTGAGGCCTGCATCGCTCGTGGCCTCTGTGCTGTCATCCCAGTGGCCCTCAGAGGGGGTGTGTCTTGCAAATGGCACATCAGGGACACCTCGGCATCGTCAAAACCAAACAAAGGTGCCGTGACGTTGTGTGGTGGCCTGCCATGGACCGTGACCTGGAGGGACTTATCCGCTCCTGTGCAGCGTGCCTCACCAGTGGGAAGACTGGGCCACCCGCTTCAACTCCACTACAGCCAGTAGACTGGCCATCTACACCATGGGACCACTTGCAGCTTGATATCTGTGGTGAGCTGTACAATGTGCCACACCATCAGAGGTTCCTCATGGTGGTCTACGACCTGCATTCCAAGTGGCCTGAGGTGGCTCCCATGGGTACGGTTACCTCTACTGCTGTGGTCAACTTCCTCGACCAGCTGTTTTCCCACTGGGGCTTGCCTCGTGCAATCACCACGGACAATGGTCCTCAGTTCCTGTCCTTGGAGTTCACCACCTTCCTCGCCAACAAGGGTGTTACCCATATCCGAACCTCCATCTATCATCCCCAAGCCAATGGGGGGGTGGAACGATTCAACCAATCCCTGAAAAATGGATTGCGTGCTCACATGTCTGAGGGATACTCCCTGATGGCCGCACTGTCACAGACCCTTCTCCACTACAGAGCAACTGCCCACTCTACAACAGGGGTCTCCCCTGCCGCACTCATGCTGAAAAGGGAGCTTCTGCTTCCCCTGTCAAGACTCCGTCCTCCAATGGCCGCGGGCCCACAACCATGCCCAGCAGCAGTCAAGTCTCACGTCAAGAGACAACAGAGTTCCATGAAGCGGAGGTTTGATGAGAAGCACAAGGCTAAGTGGCCTGCTATCGGAGTGTCAGACTGGGTCAGAGCCCGTCGGCCCCACAGAGCTAACAAGCTGTCATCATTCTGGTCAGCTCCGTACCAGGTCAGTCGGCAGCTCGGCCCAGCTTCATTTCAGCTGACTGATGGTTCCCGTTGACACGCCAGCTGCCTGCGCAGTGTGCCCTCCCCTCATCACCACCCTCACCTGGCAGGGGTGGAGCAGAACAACCCAGCAACTGGGCCGGTGGAGCAGAGCAACCCAGCAACTGGGCCAGACCCTCATGTGCCGGATCCCATTGCGGCACCTCTCACCCAAGCTGTTCCGGCTGCTCAGTGCCCCGCTCTGGCTTCAGCCCCGCTGCCGGCCCCCCTTGTTCCTGAGGCCCGCCCTGTCAGGGTTCGTACGCGCCCTGGGCACTTTGAAGACTTTGTTGCTACCTTCCACGTCTGAACATTTGGAGGGGGGGAATGTTGTGTTTACATAATACATACAGTTCTAGTTCTGTTATTCAGGATGCCTGTTTTATGTCGCACATTCTGACACTGAAAGGCCACCGTAGAGGTGCGTGTTTGGTTTTGTTTTCAGAGAAATAAACGAGTGAGTTTATCCATTGAGAAGTTGAGACTAGTCGTTATTTTAGCAACATAACAGTCTACTGGTCTGGTTTGTTTTGAAATCTGTGTTCATCCTTCAGCTGCTGTTATTTCGGCTAAAAAAGTTCAAAGTACTTCCTTGCCTCTGCTCCTCTTGCTTGCTTCCCATAATCACTTATCAGTTCTCCAAACTCCACGTCTTTGGTGAAATATGATGGTAACACTTTACTTGACAGTATCCCCTGCTGAAAAAACCAGCCTGACCAGCTAAAGGTGGTTTGCTGGTTGACCAGCTTGTTAACCAGATTGTTTGACCACCCTATGAAGGTTGACCTGCTAGACCAGCAAATCTCTTGCGAAAACATACCTTCAGGTGGTTTTCCCAGCTTATGATGGTAATTCAGCTGGTTTTGCTTGTCGTACCAGCTCAAGCTGGTCATTTTAGCTGGTGTTGCTGGTCTATAGTGCTGGTTTAACTGGCCATGCCAGCTTATGTTGGTCATTCTAGCAAACCAGCATGACCAGCTTGACAGGCTGGTCATCAGCATGACCAACTTGCACCAGCTGTATCCCACAAGACAGGCTGGTCACACCAGCATGACCAGCTTCCTCAGGCTCAGATGGTCACGCCAGCATATCCAGCTGGTGGCCCAACCAGCTACACCAGCAAAGACCAGCAAGAGCTGGAAGAAAACCAGCAAAGACCAGCTAAAACCAGCTTAAACCAGCTACCAGCATAAGCTGGTTTCTAGCTGTTATTTTCAGCAGGGTCGACATAAGAGTGACATGACACTGTCATAAACACATGACACTGTCATGACACATGAAACCTAACCCTAAACATAACCGTAACTTGTTATGACAAAAACAGAATGTCACTTAATAACAGAAGCGTTATGTCATAAACGTTTATGACTTGTTTATGACACGTTCATGACAGTGTCATGTCACTCTTATGTCGACACTGTCAAGTAAAGTTTTAATCTTATCCGTTAATATAGTGAATTGTACTGATGACAAATAGACCAAACTGGCCACTGTTCACCACCTCACTAGCCTGAGTGAGCAAAACAGCATCCGGAAGAGTTTTAATTTGGCAAAAAAAAAAAATAAAAAATCACATCTCACGCCCTCGCTACTTCATATTAATGCGGGTTAAAGGATTACTCAGCCAATTAGTCAGTTTTTCCTGTGAGGGTTACAGAGAGCAGTCCGACACCCTGATTATTAAGACAGTGACCCCCTCACCTATGTCCCTGGTTGGGGGATTACCATGGCACCTCTGGGTACCCCCTGGCTTGCCCTCTCCCCCATCCATCTACGGCAGAGTGTAGCGGGAAGATCCAGACTCCAGTCTCCAGTCCAGGCACCAGGAGCTCAGCAGGGAAGAGATTTGTCTGCAGCTCCTTAACTTTGTTCAGCGTCTCAGAGTGTTTGCCCAGGGATATCTGCGTTGGCCAGGCCTCTGTGTGCTCAGTGTAGTGTGGTGTTGACCGAGGCGGCAGGGCTGCTCAGTGCTCCTACCTCTGTGCTAGCATCACTTCCTGTGTCATGCTCTTTCTTTATCTCTCCCTCACGCTCACTCCGTGGCGCTCATTTACTCCAAGTTCGTACTTATTTGTTGTGAACATGGGATATTTTGGGGAGGTAATACGAACAGAAAGAAAGACAGCGATTATTAAAGCCCACAAATGACCATAACAGACAGTACCTGAAGTGTTGTTCGGCTGGATATTTTTGTGTTCCCTCGCAATAGTTTTGCGTTGCCATACAATACTTTTAAAGGACTAGTATGTAGGAAATATATGGAAAATAATAAATTGTAACCATTCCAAAAATCATCACCATATGTCGTCAGAGAGTAAGGAAACACAATGAATTAAAGTAATGGCTTATTTGACAACACTCATATAAAACCTCATAAAAAAAAAAAAAAAGAGTTACGGGGCGGAATCTCTTGGAATTTTCGTTTTCATTCTAGAATAGCATATTAATAATGGGCTGGCACGTTCTCCTATTTGGGTTGCCAGATTAGCAAAGGCCAACTGTCAACAGCTGTCAGTTGTAGTCATGAACGAGTAGCCTACCAGAGGCAGGCAAATTTCTAAAATATTGTTTGATAAAACAAGAAACCAATTATATGGACATCGGAGGAGCCTTCCTGAGATGGCGACATCTTCGCCAAACGAAGAATATCAAGTCTGACGCAGAGCTGGCCAAATTTCTCCACGACAGGTAGCCTAGGCTAAACTTCATCTGCATCGCTAACTTCAGCTAAATATGTTACGTTGGTTAGAGAGGTACTTTTTGTTTTCACAGTTTTTTTAAATGTGTAGGTGGGTCATGGTTGGAGAAACGTTAAAGCAGCTGCAGGTCAACTAATGTTAGCTAAGTCTTCATTACATCTGGCATCCCAGAAGAGGCTCGCGTCTAGGTAGTCTTGAGAACGTTCACCAGTGTATTGATTTTGGCCTACAGAACGTTCGGTAACAATCCTACAAACCGCTCCTTTAACTTTGTGAGGATCTGCAACTTTTCCACCATGGTCCCTCGGGGTTTTGTAGTTTCTGCACTTTGCCGCTGTGATTGCTTCACCTCTATATGTCTATATGTGGCCCACTATATGTGACCCTCTAGATATGTGACCCTCTATATGTGACCTCTATATGTGACCCTCTATCAGGGTTCCTACTCTAAGTCAAATGTAAAATTCCATGACTTTTCCTTGACTTTCCCTGACAAAAAACCTGAATTTCCATGACTTACTATATAATAAATGGAACAATGGACCAATAATTTCAGAGCAGCTGCGTAGTGTTCAAGAATCTATTACTTTTTTAGAGCGGGAAATGAATAAATAAATGAGCATTGAATAGACAAAGTTGGGCTTCTCAAGTAAGCAGTAAAGCTAATAACCAGATATACACCAATTCTGCATGGAAATATTTGTATTAATGTATTTTGGCAAGTAAACGTTAAAGTGCTACAACAAAATTCCCTGACCTTCCATGTCCATAGATTTTCCAAAATCCCATGATATTCCAGAAATTCCATGACCGGTGGGAACCCTGCTCTATATGTGGCCATTTCTATGGTGGGGGGTGGTAGTGTGGTGGGTAAGTAGCTGGATTAGCATACAGTAGCTTGTGGGTTCAATTCCCAATGCCTTTGACCAAGGCACTTAACCCCAAGATAGGCCGATGGGGACACTGACCGTGGTAATAACTGCCATATGTAAGTCGCTTTGGATAAAAATGTCAGCCAAATGAACAGAAACTTTATGAATTGGTGACAAAGTTGCCTCCCAACAGATGTTGCTGAGCTGGCCCTTTCTACTATTTGGTGTATATGTACCGTTGTGCTAAATAGTAAGTATAGTTAGCATATTTTGTTTCCTGAACCCACACTCACCAACTCCACTCAGTGCCTCACTGAAACTGTTCAGCAGCAGCTGCTACTGCTCAACACACAATCTCCTTCAGGATGCAAATAGGCCTCCCTCAAGTGTCCTCCTTACAAAAGCAAAACAACAACAAAAACCCTCTTACTCAATTGATGAGACAGCCCTGGTAAATAACAATGATGTGACTGATGTGTAATAATGTCAACAACAGCCCCATATTCTACTCACTACACATACAGAAGCAGTTGGGCTACCCAGCAAGTGAATGACAATCACATTAATGTCAAACCTGTTTACAAGCAAATAAACACACTGTAATAAACATACATACACAAAAATGACATGACATGCATGCTCTCTCTCTCTCTCTCACACACACACACACACACACACACACACACACACACACACACACACAAGCAGTGTAAGGCCAACTCTTTAACATGTGTAAATGGTTTTTCCATACTGACAGCAGAGCCCTGAGGGTGCATGAAACGTACCACCACAGCCTCGCCCACAAAGGTCAGATATGACGGCAAACGGCAGACAACGTAAACATTACAGAGATGGACTGGGGTCAGGGGTCAACATACAAACACATGGAAACATGCACGTCAGCTGAGCTTTTCACACACGACTGGTTTAAACTGGATCTTCAGTGATAGAACTCCAAAAATGCCAAGTCACTGTGAAACCATAATGGATTCTTAAGTACTCACACAGAACTGCAGCATCACCTCAAACTGATTTTTTTTTTCTCTGTGTGTGTGTGTGTGTGTGTCTGTTCGTTGAATGGGGGCATAAAATAAAATTGACCTGTCAATCACCAACAGCAGGCACAGCGCCCCAAACAATGTGAGTGTACAAATTCCTCAGGTGAACTAACATGCTCAGGTGAAAAAGTTACACAGGGCCGACTCTGCTGTCACATAACTGACATGGTCATTGCATGACAGAAATTGCAGTCTGCAGTCCTAGCGGCGGTGGAGCCTGGCTGTCCCAGTATGTGCAGGCTGGACGTTTGGACTTGGCGCTTGGCAGCTGTTTGGCAGCACTATCAGCTATTTTCAGTCGCGCATCACTGAAGGACACCAATTCCCACTGGTAGAGTTCTTCCAACACAGATTTAGCCTCGCTGCTGAACAAGTGCCATAGAAATGAAACAAATTATTTACCAAACGTTCACCATTACTGGCCACTACCACCACACACCGTAACTTTCTAGAATCTACTGCTTATCAGAAAATCAAACACATCTCACAGTAATGCAATTCCTAGAATCAGAGCAAACCCATAGCATTCCTTTGGCAAGCTATGGCTGATAGATAAACTGCACAAAGCACAGGAATCAAATGCATAAATATGTTCAGCATTCCGTGTTCACAGGGCTATCACATGCCTCCATAATATGATACAGAACAATGCAGTACATGGCCAATCATGAACCAATAGCAATCAACAGCCATTCAATCAAGCAGGAAGACATTAACAAATAAATGCTTACAGGTTGTCAAAATCAGTTGAAGCCTTGGAAGGATTCTGAACATCATTTTTGATTGAGGAAAAACAAATTGAGGAAGAACTGAGAATTAAAGCCCCCGTCACCAGTCCCCCAGTCCCCTAAATCAGTCTTGGGAAGCACAGTCCTTATCAAGGGGAAGCACTGAGTAATATGATAAACACCTGGGGGGCATCACAAAGCAAGATTTACCACTAACTGCCAAACTCAGAGAGCTACAAGCGAATAATGCTAGAGACAGCTCTACAACTCATATACAGTATTCATGTTAGGTTCTGGTTAATGCGAAGAGATACAGCTTATCTTTATTTAATAAATTAGTTCCTTGAATAATTCATTAGACCCTCACGCAGAGTATGTTAGTGAAGCCGAAACTCCTAGCAAATGTAAAAACACATATGGTGCACATCGAGGCTGTTCTGGGCACAGTTTGGTTCCACATTTCTGAATTCTGAATTCAGCTTACATGTCCATTTTTCCCCTCCCTCTGCCCCCCAGTCATGGGCAGCACAGCCATTATCACAGGGCAGTGAGGGGCAGAGTGACTGATGGCTCGGAGGCCATCACAAAAGCAAGAGTTATCTCTACCTGCCAAACTAACACACTCCACAGCCACAAGCCAATAATGCACCCGATAGAGGCTCCACAAATCATAACTTTATCAGGGGCCACTATACTGGATATGCAAGGGATTCGGTTCCTTCTCTCTATCTTCAATAATCTCTTTGAAGTTTAATCTCTCCCGAGAACACCGCCTTGACTAACGCCTCTTACACCCTAATATGCCTAACTTACACCTACGCTACACCTACCTATGCTTATCCTTGCACTTGCAATATCCCTATTAAATAGAACACTTTTGCGCTTATTCCAAGGACACCTACTGTGATTGAGCTTGAGTGTTGGTCCTCAGTTGAAAGTTGGAATACAAGCATCTGCTAATGGAGTAAATGTAGGCTGTATATAAATGTAATGTAATGTGAATCTATATGAAGGGTTCAAAGAGGGTTCAAAACCCTCTAAATCCATCAGAACACTTTTCTTTTAAATTAGCCTTTTTTTATCAGGCTGTTTTTTGCCTACAAATCGATATTTCTGACCAGGAAGAGAGTGGTATTTAGCGGGTTTTGAAGCAAAAATATTTGATTAATGTATACTATTTGTGGAGAGTATTCACTCGCCATCTTTATCTCATTTAAGACAGAGGTGGCATTTAGAGGCTTTTGCATCTGAACTGTTCATATATCTCCTAAGCTACTGCATTGGCTGTTGTAATATACAGGGCTAACCATATCCAATCTCTCAAGCACCATATACAAAGGGTGAAAATGATACTCAATCATCCAATTACCCATGGATACACAGATACACATTTGTATCTGCTTCTCTATTACAGACTTACTGTACTTCATAAGCTTTATTTGTTATTTATTTGAGATATTTGACCCCCCTCCCCCCCCCCACTGGATAGCCTTGCTTACTTACATCTTAACTGTAATCTACTTATGTAAGGTTGTCATAACAAAAAAAATGTTAGTTGGATTGAGCTGCTTTGGCGTGCACCCTTCCCTGGTAATTCCCATGTGCCTCGCTGTTTTGAGTCATACGCAGACATCCTGTCTCTGTGTCCCTTTATGTTTGACATTTCCTGTTAGAGGCACATTAGACTCCCCAAAACTGTGATCATTCACAAGCCACCAACCCTTAAATTACATTAACTCACACACACATTGGCATAATGCCCTTATTATGCTTGATTTATAGTTGTGTGTAAGCCGGCTGCCTACACAAATCCATCATGAAGGTTTGTATTTGTGCGTGCATGTGTCATTGCAGCTCTGAAATTTAGATAGATAGACAGATACTTAATCCATAATTCATTAATCCCGAAGGAATTTCCTTGTCTAAACAAAGATGGCGGGGACTCTAGAAGGCCATGTGTTTGTATATCTAACTTATTAAACTTTTTTTTTACGTCACTGAGAAACAGACATCGTATAATCTCATTACCCAGTAATACCAACACTGAACTCTGCAGTTATTTAAAGGGGCATTTAACATTAGCATGTTAGCAAGTTCACTACTTGACGTGTACTCACCATGACGTGTAGTTAGACCTCTGGAGTGGTGCATGTCAGACGACACACACACACACACAGATGGAGAGAGATAGAGAGAGAGACAGACACACACAGACACACACACACACACACAGACAGACAGACAGACAGACAGACAGACAGACAGACAGACAGACAGACAGACAGACAGACAGACACACACACACACACACACACACACACACACACACACACACACACACAGAAAGAGAGATAGAGAGATAGAGAGAGAGACAGAAACACACACACTCAAACAGACAGACAAAACACACACACACACACACACACCATAATCATTCCCTTATCACACTAAGTCACTCTCACACACACTGTCATCTCCTTATAACACCAACTCACTCACACCATCATATTAGGCCGAGGACTTGCTCTCTGTCACTCTGTCTCTCCACAGCTCTTCCCTGCTACCCCAGAGCAAAGAGAGAGAGGCGGGACAAGGCACTTCCCTTTAACACCACGGCAAAAAAGGCTGTCAGCTGTCCAAGAAAGGACATAAATCAAATTAAAAACAAATCTGGGTGAGGACTAAGTCCTGCACCGGCACAAAAGCGGCAAAGAAAGCATTAGAACGCATCCATCCAGCATAACAAATGCCCAGAAATCCCTGCCAAAACACAAAACTGCTTTTATGCTACATTAAGTATGGGGAATGAGAAATGGTCACAGCACCTACATAACTCACCACACACACACACACACACACACACACACACACACACACACACACAGACATATGGGATACACTATACCACACACCAAGCAGTCTTGGTTGGCAGGCACTCTCATATTAAGGACAAATAGTCCCAAAACATACACACACACACACACACACACACACACACAAAGCTAACACAATTACAGGCAAACCTATACACACAAAGCTACCACTCTGTCATGCATGCGCACACACACACACACACACACACACACACACACACACACACACACACTGATATGGTAGTCTGTGGCCAGTGTCCCTGGTGACAGTGACGTGTGATGGATTGTCCAGAAGCTCCCATCAAGGACATCGCCAGGGGGAACAGTCTGATTAATACACCCTCGCTCTCCTTTCTTATACTGTGATTAAACACACACACAAAAATGCACACATGCACATATGCACAAAAACATGCATCACGCAAACACACACACACACACACACACACACACACACACACACTCACACTCACACTCACACACACATACAGAAATGCCCGTATGGCCATGTATTTGTGCACACAAACTAAAATAAACATAATAGACAAAAGGATAGCACCATGAGCTTCCTGTTGGCCTACTTCATATTAAACATGCATAGTCACAAGGCACGAAGAGAAAAACACAGACGTACTAATAAAACATGCACGGGCACACACACACACACACATATGAGGGGCCGTTTAGGCCTTAATTCATACTTGGTCTTACACACACTATCATAATCTTGCACATACACCACTATACTCATGCACACTCACTATTATAGTCATTTTACATGTATGTATGAGAGGGTATAGTCGTGTATGTGAGAGAGTATAGTAGTGTATGTGAAGGAGTATAGTAGTGAATGTGAGAGAGTATAGTAGTGTATGTGAGAGAGTAAAAACGTATAGTAGTGTATGTGAGAGAGTATAGTAGTGTATGTGAGAGAGTATAGTAGTGTATGTGAAAGAGTTTTAATAGTACATGTGAGAGAATATAGTAGTGTATGTGAGAGACTATAGTAGTGTATGTGAGAGAGTATAGTAGTGTATGTGAGAGAGTTTGGTAGTGTATGTGAGAGAGTATAGTAGTGTATGTGAGAGAGAGTATAGTAGTGTATGCGAGAGAGTATACTAGTGTATGCAAGAGAGTATAGTAGTGTATCTGAGAGAGTTTAGCAGTGTATATGAGAGAGAGTATAATAGTGAATCAGAGAGTTTAGTAGTGTATCTTGAGAGAGTTTAGTAGTGTATCACGAGAAGGTATAGTAGTGAATGCAAGAGAGTATAGTAGTGAATGTGAGAGAGTATAGTGGTGTATGCCAGAGAGTATAGTAGTATATGTGAGAGAGTATAGTGGTGTATGTGAGAGAGTATAGTGGTGTGTGTGAGAGAGTTTGCATGAAACGGAAGGAGTTTGATTTCTCAGTTCCTGATTGGTATGTCAATGTCACTTCTCTCTAGCTAGCCAATTAAAATCAAGGAAGGGGCGGGACCTACACTGTCAACAATGTTCGTGTAGACCTAGTGGTGGTGGAAAAAATCAGCCAAGTCCTATGTGACTAAATATTAAACTACTACTGCAAACCGAATGCAAATTAGGCTACAAAGACATGAGGGGTGCCTATTCTATTTTAATTGCCTAGCTACCAGCTCCTTTTGTCTGGCGAAGTCATATTTTAGTGAACTGAGATCTGAAAGATTGCTGCCATTGCAGTTAGCTAGTTAGCTAGCATTCCAGCAACATTCCAAAAAGGACGTGCATTACAGTTTGGCTGGCAGACGTTTTTGGTAACCTTGTCTGCTGTTGCCAGTGACTCGTGAGCCTGTGTCCACATCGCTATTTTTGCACTGGCAGCCAAAGATTCTAGAACAGAGCTCCAGACAGCGCTCCTTTCATATAGTCCAGGCAATCTGTGAGAAAAAATCACCCAACCCAAAACTAATTGCACCAGAAATGATTTTTGTTGTATTCAGTTCATGAAACCTTCCCATATCACATACCAAAAGTCCATGAAAATCCAAGTGGTGGAACATTGTCAAAATTGGAATTATTTGTGCATAGGTCAATGGCGAAAAGCTGCACCTGTGGCAGTTTTATTGAACTTTCATAGTATAGGGGATATGTGAAAATTAGGTCAAATTCTTTCATATAAGCATGAAACTTGGTGAACTTGTACAGTTTGGAGCCCTGAACATTTTCAGATTTGAAACCATTATCAAAAAACCCTAATGATCGCCGTGGCAACTATTAAATGTTCCATTATAACTGAATTACGCCTATATTCTTCATTATATCTTCTGAACCAAACATGGTATCTCAGAACAAGTGATGCCTACAGGGATGAGCAGTATTTATTGTACATGTATTCCATATTTCAAATACAAAATATATTGTATATTCATAATTTGTATTTGACTGGGTTGAATAAAATGACTTCGTATTTTGTATCAAAATACTTTAAAATATTGACAAATATTTTTGGTAAAACCAATACTTTTGGTGATGTGATGACATCATAAAAGTGCAAAACAATGGATGTAGCCTCTGACTGGTGCTGACTTTTGCCCACACTTGTGATAATATTGAGATTCAGGAAGATGATCCAGTGCAAGTTGAGTAACTTTAGGCGGGTCAATATAGGGTTCAACATTGAAAAAATTGATACAAAAGGTTTTTTTATGGATTCTGGTACTGTTAGACATGCTAAATAACATACTAAAAATCTAGTAAAATCTGACCTTGAGAAATGGGTCATTTGGGGGCAGAAAGGGGTCATTTGGGGGCAGCCGTGGCCTACTGGTTAGCACTTCGGACCTGTAACCGTAGGGTTGCCGGTTCGAACCCTGACCAGTAGGCACGGCTGAAGTGCCCTTGAGCAAGGCACCTAACCTCTCACTGCTCCCGAGCGCCGCTGTTGATGCAGGCAGCTCACTGCGCCGGGATTAGTGTGTGCTTCACCTCACTGTGTGTGTTTCACTAATTCACGCATTGGGATAAATGCAGAGACCAAATTTCCCTCACGGGATCAAAAGAGTATATATACTTATACTTTTCAGGATGGCCACCAAAATGGCTGCCAAGAGGTTAGAATGGCTATGGACCCTATCATGACAGTCAAAAGCACAGCGCAAAGCGTATAATCATCACGATGCAACACGTATTTCTATTATATAGTTTTTCGTCAGTCGTGTGGCAATTAACGACCTAAGGACGGGTCTAGCGCATTATCTAAAAATCGCTATCTTACACTACCTAAACGAGATACGCCACTGACCAAGAAATACCTGGTCAGAAATCCATGGCGAGTTGTTTATTTGTTATTTTAAGAGTGCATTATCAACAGTGATGGGCGGGTGCACAACTACACCCTGCTTTTCTCGTCCACAGGAACGTGCACCAGCGCACATCCATAAAAACATTATAAATTACACGATTACAATGGGGAACATAATTATAATAAAGATATCAGGAAATACGTCTCACAATGAGTAGTTATTCACCATCATTTTCAAATTGTTAATGACAATTAAAAGTGAATAGGCGAGAGGCACATATGGAGCACAGCTGAAGACGACTGTCACGAGATGTAAGCAACTCCTCTGCAGGATAAATGTCCTTAGGTTTCTTATTTAGTCATTTAAACACTATTGGGGTAAGTGTTGCCTTTTTCAGGCTATTTTGTCAATGGTAACCTATTGTCAGTCAATAGTGAAAGTAATTAACTGTGTATAACTGTTTTGTCGTTGACTATGACACCACGGAGAAGTTAGTTTCACTTTGCCAATGAGTTCAAATAATACACGAAAGTGCAGATGCGTTTATAGGCTATACTCTGCTTGGTTTTAGTAAAGCATGGTTTAGTGGAATACCTGTTCCATACGGTCTCGGGTGCAAGCTGATTCCTTCAACTGCACCGCTGACTATCAAAATACCGATGCGCTTTTTGAAGTCGCACTGCTTGTTGTTAAAGAGAATGACAGTATCACTCTCATTGGTTTAAAGGATGTTACGCCAAAACACACCCATGACTAATTAAGAAACATATAGATCCACCATTTTTGCCAGGTGCCGGACTTTTGAAAACAAAACCACCCTAATGTGGACTGGACAAACCCCTAAGCTATTTGATAGTGACCATGCATTATTAGACAAATATAGCCCTATATCTCAATTACTATTCAGCCCACAGGGGTCAATGATGGTCAAATGAAATAATAGGGACAAATGATGGTCAAATGATGGACAAATGAAGGTGAAAATGAAAAGAATAGAGGGCGATGTATTGTGCATGGCATGGAGAAAGATGGGAAATGTCAAAATTGTGTAATGTCTCATCTAGAGGGTATATGCTTTCAGAAAATATATAGTTTAGGGTGTTTCATTTGTTTTCCCTTGACTGTACATGTATCCACTGTACACTCCAGAATAGAGGGCAATGTGTTGTGCATGGCATGGAGGAAGATGAGACATGTCTTAACTGGTGTTATATCTCATCTACAAGTAATATGCTTTCAGAAAATATATAGTTTAGGGTATTTAATCTGTTTTCCATAGTGTATAGGCTAAAATGGCTTTACACTAGGCCTATACAGAATAGAGAGGGCAATGTATTGTGCATTGCATGGAGGAGATGGGACATGTCCTAATTGGTGTCACATCACTTCTAGAGGTTATATGATTTCAGAAAATATATAGTTTATGATGTTTAATTTGTTTCTCTTAATAGTGCAGGCCAAAATGTATCAGCTGTTCACTTGATTCGCCTATACAGAATAGAGGAGTATGTATTATGCATGGTATGGAGGAAGATGGGACATAAGTTGATTAATGCTATATTTCATGTACAGGGCATATGCTTTTAGAATATGTATAGTTTTGGCTGTTCTATGATTTTGGTAAAACCATGACCCATGCATAGGCATGCATTTAAATTATTAATCTTAAACTATATTTATTAGTATAGCAAGCACCTTTTGCCAGACGTCACAACAATAGTCACCTCTTTGGAGGCTAGTTGCAGTTATCTGCACCTTTCTGTCGAATTTGGACATTATCATGTCCATCTTTAACTTTACAATTTTCCTTCATTCATTCACTTACATAAACATGCTGTGCTGTCTGATTACTGTTTTAGCCAAAATTGTGCAAAGTAAAGAGGCATCATACAGGCCCCTCTGATTGGACAGACAATCTCTCAGTCAACCCCCGGGCAAGAGGTCAATTACTATAAGTCTTGGAAAAAACACACTGGCTCTATTTAAAGACTCAAAAACCATTTCCAGTTGGCAACAAACCAGTCTGAAATAAGCCTGAGAAATGTACTAACTCTTTGAAAATAAAAGAATGTTCCTCAACAATGCAGTATTCTAAAATTCCATGTTAAGTTAGATGGGGTCAGATATTCTTTAGAATGCTTATTCTACAACATTCTAATTACAGTTCTGTCAGTATTTGCTGAAGGATAATGCATAAAACAACCCTCATTTTAACATATTTCCACCAACTGGATTTTCATGGACTTTTACTATGGTGTTTAGATCATCAATTGAAATATAAAAATGTGAAAATAAATTCTGTTGCAATTAGTTTTGGGTCAGACCTCACTTTGCCTGGACTAATAGTGCTGCGGGTCAAGTGTTTATTGTTGCTAGGTTACCAAACTATCTACCAGCAGCATGTCTTTGCTGCCTGGCTTAATGCTAACTAACTAGCTAACTGAAATGGCAATCTTTCAGGACTCAGTTCACTAAAATATGACTTCGCCAGACAAAAGGAGCTGGCATTACAATAGAATATGTCACCCCTTGTGTCTTTGTAATTTGCATTCGGTTTGCAGTAGTAGTTTAATATTTAGTCACATAGGACTTGGCTGATTTTTTCCCCTACCACTAACGTTATGTGAACTATGTAAATGCTAGGTCCCGCAGCAATTTTTCAGGACTCAGTTCACTAAAATATGACTTCGCCAGACAAAAGGAGCTGGTAGCTAGGCAATTACAATAGAATAGGCACCCCTCATGTCTTTGTAGCCTAATTTGCATTCGGTTTGCAGTAGTAGTTTAATATTTAGTCACATAGGACTTGGCTGATTTTTTCCTCCACCACTAGGTCTACACGAACATTGTTGACAGTGTAGGTCCCGCCCCTTCCTTGATTTTAATTGGCTAGCTATAGAGAAGTGACATTGACAAACCAATCAGGAACTGAGAAATCAAACTCCTTTAATGCAAACTCCCTTCCGTTTCATGCAAACTCTCTCACACACACCACTATACTCTCACATACACCACTATATCTCACATATACTACTATACTTTTCGTGATACACCACTATACTCTCTCACATTCACTACTATATTCTCTTGCATTCAATACTATACCTTCTCGTGATACACTACTAAACTCTCTCACATAGACTACTAAACTCTCAAGATACACTATTATACTCTCTCGCATACACTACTATACTCTCTTGCATGCACTATATACTCTCTTAGATACACTACTATACTCTCTCGTGATACACTACTATACTCTCTCTCACATACACTACTATACTCTCACATACACTACATAGTCTCTCACATACACTTATATTCTCTCACATGTACTACTATAGTCTCTCACATACACTACTATATTCTCTCACATACACTACTATACTCTTTCTCTCTCACATACACTACTATACTCTCTCTCACATTCACTACTATACTCCTTCACATACACTACTATACTCTCTCACATACACCACTATACCCTCTCATACATACATGTAAAATGACTATAATAGTGAGTGTGCATGAGTATAGTGGTGTATGTGCAAGGTTATGATAGTGTGTGTAAGACCAAGTATGAATTAAGGCCTAGACGGCCCCTCATACACACACGCACCCACGCACACGCACATACGCACACGCACGCATGCACACACACACACACGCACACACACACACACACACACACACACACACACACACACACACGCACACACACACACACACACACACACACACACACACACACACACACACACACAGACAGAATGCTAACAAATGCAAATGCAAACACACACACACACACACACACACACACACACACACACACACACAGATATCCCAACTCCAGGGGGCAGAGTGCTGCTCTCATGAAAACCCTGAAGACACACGACACACACACACACACACACAAACACACACAAACAAACACACACAAACAGCAGCAGAGCAGCAGCACCGCACGTCCGCTGTCAGCTGTCCAGCAGCACAGGAGCCCTCTCTAACAGGATATTTATATACACACTCCTCTCCCTGGAGCATGCACGCACACACACACACACACACACACACGCACACACACACACACACACACACACACACACACACACACACACACACACACACACACAGAGAGAGAGAGATACAGTAAACAGAGAGAGAGAGAGAGAGACAGAGAGAGAGAGAGAGAGACATACAGTATAAACACACACACAGAGAGAGAGAGACATACAGTATAAACACAGAGAGAGAGAGAGAGAGAGACAGAGAGAGAGAGAGAGAGAGAGAGAGAGAGAGGGTTGTAAAAGACTCACCTATCACCACTGAGCAGATGTTCCTAATGTACACTCCCTCCCTCTGCTCTCTCTTTTCTCTGTCTTGTTATTTCTGTCTTTGGACTCCTTCTCACTTCCTCACACACAATTTCTATCCAACTCCATCTTTGTTGTACCTTTCGTACTTGCTGTATCCCTCTCATGCTCTCTCTCACTCCTCTCTCTCTTGCTCTCACACACACAGACACACAAAGACACACACACACACACACACACACACACACACACACACACACATTCAATCAGTTTCTCCTATGAAATTCAATTGCTCCATCTATGATAGTCTCTCTCTTTCTCTCTCTCTCTATCTCTATCTCACTCACTCACTCACTCACTCACTCTCTCTCGGTCATCAGCAGTAGCAGTCTCTGTCCTCTGGCCCAGATGTGGCCCACACGTGGTCCAGACTCAACCAATGCCACGGCCAGACAGAAAGTTTACTGAAACAGTGGCAGCCTGTCATTACTGTACAGGTCATCAACAGTGGCCACTTCCATTTCACACTGGTATGTGACAGCCATCATGTCTCCCATAACAACCGCTGTGCGAGGGAGGGAGGATGGCTCACAGCTACGCTAACCATCATGTCTCCCATTACAACCGCTGTGCCGTTAGAGGGAGGGGGAGGAAGGGAGGATGGCTCATAGCTACGCTAACCACGCTAGCCACTAATGTGCGGGAAAAGGAATGGGGCAATTACTGCCACCACCGCCGCTCACTGATGGACGTACCGTATAGAAGTGCACACACATGCACACATATACTTACACAAACATATATACATAAACATAATATATAACAAATATATATTATGTATATATTAGGGCTGTCAATCGATTAAAAAATGTAATCGAATTAATTACATACTCTGTGATTAATTAATCTAAATTAATTGTATATATAATTCTTGCTGTTAAAGTATTTTAAATATTTAAATTCAAATGAATAATTGAATAATCAGCATTATTGACATTAAAGTTATTATTTTCACTGTTAAAATAATGGCCATAATAATCAGTCTAAATTTATCACATATATAATTTTTGCTGTTAAAGTATTTTAAATATTTAAATTCAAATTAATCATTGAATAATCAGCATTATTGACATTAAAGTTCAAAAACTCTTTTATTATTATTTTCACTGTTCAAATAATGGCCATAATAATCTATGATATGACCTAATATGCTGAGAAAATTCATTCAAAAGTGCTTCGGGAAGAAGTTTTTTTTTTCACATATGTAACCCACCTTAAAGTTTGGTTACTAAGACCATAACTTTAGTTTTAGAACAGTTTGAGTTCAATAAATATTTTAATATATAAATAGAATAAATATGAATAAATAGCAAGAAGCTGAGTTTACATGATTATATGTATTTCTTTTTTGGTCTGCTTGAAAGTGCAGGTATTCTAAAATACTTTTATTGTGGTATAGTCATCTCCTAGGTGACGGGTTTGTTTTTTCACTCTCGAGACTCCACTTGAATGAAATTGATTAGACGTTACTGATAATCCTCTTAAGAAAAATAATACTCTTTTTCTAACTCTAATCTGACTTTTTCTAAATCTATCTATCATATTGAATCATTTTACCTTTCCTTATATCTATTTTTCTACGGATTGTTGAAGACCTGTGTTGTTTGAACCTCGAACTCCGGTGAGTTAAAATACTTCGCTAGCATTCTGAGATATATGATCGTTGGTAGTAACGAACTCCTAAGAGATAGGAGACGTTAATATTAGAATGTTTAGAGGAGCGCGCACAGTAGTAGCCTGTGTGTGTGTGTGAGTGAGAACGGCACCTCTTCTCTCTCATTACCAGCGACGCTAACGCCGTAGTTTGTGCCTAGCTAAGTTAATAGGACTTAATTGAACTGGAATTGTAGTTCAATTGGAATTTAATGATATCTTACGACTTTGATATTGAATATATATCCTTAATTGTATTCTCAAACTGCTGTATGCAGATTGGTTTTTATGTACACTGGAACACTGGATGGCGAGTCCCCTTGGATCAGTCCCTTTCATTGGATCAATTGAACTGCTCTACCTTTTCATACTGGATAACCAACCCCTTGAACTGCCCTTTCATACTGGATAACCAACCCTTTGATCTGTTCCCTGGATACAGATAAGCCTTCACACATACACTGACATTGTACACTCACACCACCATACCCGGTATTTCTTTTTCTTTTGGACATTTGACTTTTAACTATTGATTTGATACTTTGCATTTTTAAGAGCTCTTTTATTATTTTATAGGGTTTTGTATTTATTTACTATTTATTTTCTATTTACTAGTATTTCCTCTTCTTTTCTCATAGAGAAAAGATATTCTTGCATTTAATAAACCTGCATTATTTATTTATAACATTTTACATACTGGTGTCCTTGTCAATTTACTCCCCCCTTAATGCCGAACCTAGAACTGGCCTAAACTTAACAGTAACTCATAGAAGCACCTCCTTTTACTTTAAAGTGCAATTTATTATTAAGTAGAGTAGAGGGGTGCTACATAAAACTTGGCGAGCCAGAGCCAGGAGGGGGGCAGTGTTGACAATTTTGTAATTAGTATTTATAGTGTATATATATTTTGTTTTTGCATTTACATATTTTCTATTGGACTTTAGATTTTACATTGAAACTCAGATTTTACATTGAAACTGTATGTTTGAAATGGATGTGGTTAGACAAAAAAATGTTAAAGTGCCAAATTCAGTCTTAGTCAGTGGTATGAGTGATAGTGATGCAGATGGAGAAATGTTTAGGTTTTTAGAGGAACATGGGCCTTTTTCACGGGTGATACACGTAAGTAGCTCTGATCCAGAATTACAAAACACAGTCATTGTTGAGTTTGAGTCAGGGCTTACAGTAGAGAAGCTAGGTCAGCTACCACTCTATAGGCCTTCCCCAGATGACTCCAGCACTGTCCACTGCATTAGGCAACTGTCTAGTGTTTATTCAAGGTATGTGGGAAGTAATTTAACACAGACATACCTTGACTCCTTAAGAGACATAGCTCTTAAGAGCGGTCTGGACTTGCAGTCACTTCTGCATGATGAGCTCTCCCGTCTCCAAGGTTCTCTTGGAACTGAAGCACCCCCTTCCTTACCGTCCATCCCTGTTGAAAGCTCAGGTGTCTCAACAATGCACAGCCCAGCATCAACCTCTGACGACCGGCATGCATCTCTTGATCGCCACAGATCAGCTTCACCATCCATCATGGCAGCCAATGTTCTTAGTGGCACTCCTCCTCCCGTTCAGCTTGACACTGATGTTCCCTCGCTTGGCAGACGACCATCCTACACACTTCCTGTGAGTCAGCTCACAACGCCTGAGGTGCAGAAGGTGGTAGTGGAGCACATTGTCCGAGGCACTGAAGGCATGTCTTCTCACAGCAGCACTAAGCTGCGGTTCTTCTCTGGTAGACTGCCTACTCGAACCATGAAGTGGACTACGAGACATAGGCAGCCACACTGAGTTTCTCCTTTCTGACCCGAGTGTGTCTGCAAGGCATGTGACAAGGAAGATTGTGGAGAGCCTGTTGCCTCCTGCAGCCAACCTGGTGAAACACTTAGGGGCCTCACATTCATGTCAATGCCTATCTCCACATCCTTGATTCTGCCCCACGCACAGTTGAAGATGGCGATGAGCTTTTCGCGAAAGTTTCTTAACACCCACCAGGATGCTGGCGAGAAGCCCTCTGCTTACCTGAGCCGTCTGCAGACAGCACTCAACCGGTCGTGCAAAAGAGGAGGCATCCTATTTAATGACTTTGACCGCCAGCTGTTAAAACAGTTTTGTAGAGGTTGTTGGAACAACGCTCTCATCTCCAGTCTTCAGCTTGAGAACAAGAAGAATGCTCCGCCTCCATTCTCTGATCTGTTGCTGCTTCTCCGGACTGAGGAGGATAAACAGGCTGCAAAATCCAGCAGAATGTCTCAGCACCTGGGTCTTTCCAGAACCAAAGCCCAGTCCAAATATCACCACGTTTGGGACTGCAATGTAGATGAGTTCGGCATTGACACGCAGTTCACGGAGACACTCTCTGCAGGTGAGAAGCAAATGAGAGAGGAGATTGCTCAACTTAAAGTTCAGCTTGCCTCCCTGACAGCCTCACAGTCTGAGCAGTCCAAAAATCTTCAATGAAGAAGGAGGGGTAAACAGAGCTGGACTGAAGGCCAACTCCAACCACGCACTACCCATGCGTGTGAGACAGTCTCCAAGAGGCCAAAACCTGGTTACTGTTTCAACTGTGGAGAAGATGGCCACCTCTCCTCAGTGTGCAGTGACCTGGCAAATCCAGCGCTGGTTGATGCTAAGAGAAGGGAGCTCAGAGAGAAGAAGCAGGCCTGGGATAGAGTCCATGGTGGTTCAGGTTCTGCTCATTTAAACCAGCATTAGTTTCTGTTAGGGGGCAAACAGGAACTAAGAAACCCCCCTGCCCCACCACCACCACTCCACCGACTAAAGCAAGGCTCTCTTATGCAGGCTCAAAGCAACATCCCAACGTCCCTAGAGGGCTCATCGGTCATAAGTGCACTGCTAACCTCACCATCTCCGGTGATGAGTGACCAGGCTTCGCTGGAAGAGCATCAGAGGATAAAGCAGTTCACCTCCCACCACTTGTTTTCAGCTACTGAGACCAACTTACCTGCTGATGTGATCACCGCTGCCTGTCACAAACACCTCCTCTGCAATACTGAGCCAGACTCACCCGTGACGCTGGTCGAATCCCTCGCACTCCATCCTGAGGCGGTGCCAGATGCCTTTGAAGAGGACGACTGCCTTGAAGGACATGCCACCATTCCCAGGTTTTCAGAGGAAGAGCTTGGGCGACACCAGAGGGCTGATCCTGCCATAGGCCAAGTCATCACCCTGCTTGAGTTAGGAGAACAGGTCACACCCCAGCTCATGGCTGCTTCTCCAGAGCTCAAGTTGATGGCGAAGGAGTGGAACCGCCTGGAACTCAAGAATGGCATTCTGTACAGGAACCGGCAGTGTGACTCCCACCCAGTCTGTCAGCTCGTGCTACCTCATGAGTTGAGATCAGCTGTACTCAAGAGTCTGCACGATGACATGGGGCATCTTGGTATCGACCGCACTCTTGACCTGGTCAGATCTCGCTTCTATTGGCCGAAGATGGCTGCGGAGGTTGAGAGGAAGATCAAGTCCTGTGGCAGATGCGTCAGGCGGAAATCTCAGCCAGATAAGGCAGCACCCCTTGTCAACATCCAGACCACTAGACCAATGGAGTTGGTCTGTATGGATTTTCTGTCCCTGGAACCTGACCGCAACACCAAAGACATCCTGGTGATCACCGACCACTACACCAAGTACGCAGTTGCAATTCCAACCAAAGATCAGAAAGCCTGCACTGTGGCACGGTGTCTGTGGGAGCAATTCTTTGTCCACTATGGATTCCCTGAGAGACTCCACAGTGACCAGGGCCGAGACTTTGAGTCTCACACCATTAAGGAGCTCTGTGCCATCACTGGGATCAGGAAGGTTAGGACAAGTCCTTACCACCCACGTGGAAACCCAGTTGAGCGGTACAACCGCACCCTCCTGAGTATGCTGGGAACATTGAAAGACAAGGAGAAGAGCAGATGGCGTGATTTTGTGAAACCCCTCACTCACGCCTACAACTGCACTAAGAACGAAGTCACCGGTTTCTCCCCTTATGAGCTCATGTTCGGCAGACGCCCCCTCCTTCCGATTGACATCGCGTTCGGACTGTCAGTTAGAGGTGTCCAATCTACCTCCCACTCTCAATACGTGACAAAGCTCAAGTCTCACCTCAAAGAGAGTTACGAACTGGCCATGAAGAATGCAGAGAAGGTTGCTGTCAGAAAAACAAAAGGCGCTTTGACAAGTCTGTCCGCGCGTCTGCTCTAGCGGAGGGAGACCGTGTCCTCGTTCGACATCTGCGGCTACGGAACAAGCACAAGCTGGCTGACCGGTGGGAGTCAAGTGTCTACAAAGTGATCAAGCAGGTGAATGACTTACCTGTCTATGTTGTCCAACCTGAGGGGACAGATGGTCCAACACGCACTCTCCACAGAGACCTGCTGCTGCCTTGTGGAGTGTTGACAGATGAGGAACCTCTAGAGCAATCTGAGAAGGGAACAACCACTTACGACCTTGAACAAGGAACAATCCTGTTCAACGGTCAGAAAGTGAAGCTTCAGACCCTGAGAGTGATGACTCATCCTGCTCTGAAATTCCCCCGGCTCTCTATGAGACCAGATTCTCCAGAGTCTACAAGATTCCCAAGTGCCGCCATGACTCCCCAGCTGTTCACCCAGCCGGACCTGAGAAGCATGAGGGATACTTACCTGTGGAATCCCTGGATGATGCCTTACCTGTCTGTGCTGCTGCCCTGAAGGTCCGGTCAATGCCGCTGCTGCTGAAGGTCCCGTTGATGCTGCTGATGTTGAAAGTCCTGCGGCCGATACTGAGAGTTCTCTCCCTGCTGCTGGTGCCGGAAGTTCTGTCCATGCTGCCACTGCTAAGGGTCGTGTCCATGGTACTGCCACTGCCGAGGGTCCTATCCGTGGTGCTGACGCTGCTGGAGGCCCTGTCTTTGCTGTTGCCGCTGGAAGCCCCGTCTCTGCTGCTAGAAGCCCTGTCTCTGTTGCTGCTGCGGAAGCTGAAAGAGCAGCGATCGGTGAGAATGACTTACCTGAGCCTGTGGATGACCGTTGGAGAGACATGGCAAATGAGTCTCAAGATGACCCCCTCTTTGGGAACTTGGAGAAAGAACCCTCGGAAGCACCTGAACTCCATGAAGTGCCTTCTGAAGATCCTCCTGCCAGGAGATCTGAGAGATCACGGAGAGCTCCCAGCCGCTTTCAGTATTCCCAGCTAGGGAACCCCCTTATTTCTTTTGCCCACACCATATTAGATGGTTTTCATAGGGCCATGGTCTCTTTTAATGAGCTAGACAATCACTCACTCCTGAGGATATAGCTTTCCGAAAGTTAGACCTGTAGACACCCATGAAGGGACTCAGGGTGATTTAAGGGGGGAGGGTGTAACCCACCTTAAAGTTTGGTTACTAAGACCATAACTTTAGTTTTAGAACAGTTTGAGTTCAATAAATATTTTAATATATAAATAGAATAAATATGAATAAATAGCAAGAAGCTGAGTTTACGTGATTATATGTATTTCTTTTTTGGTCTGCTTGAAAGTGCAGGTATTCTAAAATACTTTTATTGTGGTATAGTCATCTCCTAGGTGACGGGTTTGTTTTTTCACTCTCGAGACTCCACTTGAATGAAATTGATTAGACGTTACTGATAATCCTTTTAAGAAAAATAATACTCTTTATCTAACTCTAATCTGACTTTTTCTAAATCTATCTATCATATTGAATCATTTTACCTTTCCTTATATCTATTTTTTCTACGGATTGTTGAAGACCTGTGTTGTTTGAACCTCGAACTCCGGTGAGTTAAAATACTTAAGCTAGCATTCTGCTAGCAGTGATTAGCACCGTTAGCTGATAGTGCATTCAAGTCAATAGGATGAGTAGCATGCTAGAAAACTGAGCTAACTAATTAAAACCAATCGGAGATGCTTTTACTTTTTATTGTTCTTTTAAGTGCTGCTATTGTAATAATATTGTCTTTAAGTATGTTTTGAGTAATAGAAGTTGTTAATGAATATATTGAATTACATGATTTTAAATATATGATCGTTGGTAGTAACGAACTCCTAAGAGATAGGAGGCGTTAATATTAGAATGTTTAGAGGAGCGCACAGTAGTAGCCTGTGTGTGTGTGTGTGAGAACGGCACCTCTTCTCTCTCATTACCAGCAGCGCTAACTTGCCGTAGTTTGTGCCTAGCTAAGTTAATAGGACTTAATTGAACTGGAATTGTAGTTCAATTGGAATTTAATGATATCTTACGACTTTGATATTGAATATATATCCTTAATTGTATTCTCAAACTGCTGTATGCAGATTGGTTTTTATGTACACTGGAACACTGGATGGCGAGTCAGTCCCCTTGGATCGATTGAACTGCTCTACCCTTTCATACTGGATCTTGAACCCTTTCATACTGGATAACCAACCCCTTGAACTGCCCTTTCATACTGGATAACCAACCCCTTGGATCTGTTCCCTGGATACAGATAAGCCTTCACACATACACTGACATTGTACACTCACACCACCTTACCCGGGTATTTCTTTTCTTTTGGACATTTGACTTTTTAACTATTGATTTGATACTTTGCATTTTTAAGAGCTCTTTTATTATTTTATAGGGTTTTGTATTTATTTACTATTTATTTTCTATTTACTAGTATTTCCTCTTCTTTTCTCATAGAGAAAAGATATTCTTGCATTTAATAAACCTGCATTATTTATTTATAACATTTTACATACTGGTGTCCTTGTCAATTTACTCCCCCCTTAATGCCGAACCTAGAACTGGCCTAAACTTAACAGTAACTCATAGAAGCACCTCCTTTTACTTTAAAGTGCAATTTATTATTAAGTAGAGTAGAGGGGTGCTACACATACAAGGCATTTCAGGCCACAGATATAACCTAGGGACACAATGAAAATAAATTAACACTCCCCTTAATGTCAACACTATTACTTTGCATTGATGTGCGACTTTAGAGTTGACGAACTTCGGTGATATGCAAATTCCTTGCTGCAGACATTGCAGAGGACTTTATTTTAATCAACACTTTATATTTATCAACACCATCAGGCCATTTTTTTTTTAAAGTAAATGTTCCAATCAATGATCAAGGCAGCACATTTTCTTCTCTCTCCTTCATTTTACAGTCTAATGGTTACTGACTAGAACGGCTCGGGGTCAAAGGTCATACGGAATCGATTAATCTGCGCTATTTTTTTTTATCAGTTATTTTTTCTCAAATTAATTAATCAAAATGAATCAGTTATTTTGACACACATACACACACACACACACACACACATATACACAAACATATTTATACACACACACACACATAGACAAACACATTCACTAGGACACGCACACACACACACAAAGAAGAGCTGTAGTTTACAGGCTGCTTGAGTAGGGGTGTCCAGTGCGGTTGGCATGGAAATGGATGGCAGTCTAAGACAGAGGCTGCTGAGGGACAGTTGAGGAGTTTTTACTGCATCTCCAGCTGTGTGAACTGGCATCACTACACACCATCTGTCTGTCTCTCTCTCTCTCTCTCTCTCTCTCTCTCTGTCTCTCTCTCTCTCTTTGTCTCTCTCTCTCTCTCTTTGTCTCTCTTTCTGTTAACCAAAAGCTACTGCATCTCATTCTCTTCCTTTCTGTTGACAACTCCCTCTTTTTTCCTCTCTTTTCCTTTTAAGACAACTCTCTCTCTCTCTCTCTCTCCCTCCGACACTTACTGTGATTCCTCCTCCAACTGTTGTGAGGTGCAGCACTAAAACAACCCTCATCTGGCTCCCAATTCACAAAAGCTGCCATTATCCACAAATCAACAACATCACTGTGAGGACTCAAGACTTGTGTGTCCTGATTATGGACCTGTCCTCTTTTTCACTGGACCTGGACCTGTCCTCCTTTTCACTGGACCTGGTCCTTTTCACTGGACCTGTCCTCCTTTTCTTTTCGGGTGGGAGAGAGAGAGATAGAGTGGGATCGGGAAATGACACGGGCAGGTCTCAAATTCATGGAACCCCGTGGGCACTTGGACCCGAATTTGGCATGGCCACTGTAACCAGTTGCACCACAGCACCATTCCAAACAGCCCTTTTACACTCGCTTTCTTACAATTTGACAAAAAGGAGAGTTGATTTGTGCAGATGCTTCCGGAAATTTCCGCTCACAGCAGGTAAATGTCGAGGTGTGAACTCAGCCGCAGTGCAATTTGCAGGGCTGTGCCTGGAGAGGTTCGGTTCCACAGTCCGTCTCCCTGACGACACACTCCGGATGGAGCGCACTCACGAATCTGTTAACATAAAATAAATGCAAGAGTCACTGGGGATAGAAGAAAAACATTAAATTAAATCACTCAGACACACACAAACACACAACACACACACACACACACACACACACACACACACACACACACACACACACACACACAAAATATCCAATGTGTCATTTCTCTCAACTTTTAATTACTTCCAAAGATAATGACAAATTCATTTCCCAAGTGCAGGCCACTGGTGAATAAATAAATGATAACTAACTACTGGTATTTCCCAGAGCAGATCATGTGTGTGTATTTATGCATATGTGTGTAAGATAGTGTGTGTGTGTGTGTGTGTGTGTGTGTGTGTGTGTGTGCATTTATGCATGTGTGTGTGTGTGAGAAAGTGGGGCTTTCACACTCCTTTATTAATTCATTGGCAACATTATTATGACACCCCAAATCATTATCACTCCCCAAATCAACCACACGTCACATCTTTCCCACCAGAGAGGTGTGTGTGTGTGTGTGTGGGGGTAGGAAGAAAAAAGATGTGACGACAAAGTGAGAGAAAGTGAGAGCAAGAGAGAGAAAGCAAGAGAGTGAGTGAAAAAGCGAGAGAGAAAGATAAAGATGGAGTGACAGAAAGAGAAAGATGGAGAGAGAGAAAAAGAATGAGCAAGAGAGGGAGAGAGGAGGCCCCAGAGAACCTCACAGCTCTCCTTTCTGATGAGGGAAATATCACGAGTTATGGAGTGTGAACCAAACTCTCAATCTGCCTCTACCTGAAGAGTCACATGGGGCCATACAGTGTGTGTGTGTATTTGTGTGTGTGTGTGTGTGTGTGTGTGTGTGTGTGTCTGTGTGAGAGAGAGAGACAGAAGAGAGGGGAGAAAATGTTAATATATTAACAAAAGGAGACGATTATTCCATCTGTTATTATTTATGATTTTCCGTAATAATGTGTGATATTCTAATGAGATAATGAGATGCATGGCCACTGATAAAGACTGCGCTGCCGGGCTACGGCTCGATAAAATGAGATGAGATGAGATGATGAGAGGCTTGGGGAGGAGAAAGGGGGGGGGTGCAGATATTAAAAAACAGTTTCTGAAAACGTTTATTGGAACTGGGACAGCGAGCGCGATTGCCTCCCTCAAGCCACTGCTTCAGGAATGCCTTTCATTATATTTACTAGTGTGGAAATGTGTTTGTGTGTTTGTTTATTTATTTATTTTTTCAGCCAACACAAAGCCTGGAACAAACAAACACACACTGGGGGAGCCATGTAATGGTGTGCTAATGACAGCTGCATTAGATACTGAAGAGGCGGAAAAACAATGTGCACGCTAAATAACAGATGAGTTGGATGAGTTATCAATGTGTGTGTGTGTGTATTTGAGAGAGAGAGAGAGAAAGAGCAAAAACAAAGTGATTTGCCGTGTGGAGGAATTACAAACTCCATTAATGAGGCTGAATTGACCTCCTCCATCCCATTCCTCGAATTCTCCACGGCAACGCATTGTGATTCTCTCTCTCTGTTTTTTTTATAATTGCAGCACTTATGACAGAGTACTCCAGGCAGACTAAATTAACTCAGGGATCAGCACTCTTCCTTTGATGCAACAGACCAACACACCATCATCACAGGCTACAGGCTTCAGTAATTGCTCCTGGTGTTATTGTACTAGTGGCGAGCGTCTAATCCACCTAGATTAGGAGCGCTCTCCCAAAGACTGTGGACCCAGAGGCCTCTGACATGTGTTGTGTTGACGACTACACAGTCTATCTCTGCATGTGCCAAGGCTCGAACTCATGACTTGTAGCATCTCGGATTTGGAGGTGGGCATGCTAGCAGGTAGGCTAAAGCCATAGAGGTTTTATACACAACTGGAAAGAGGGAGGATGTTCCAGCCCCAATCATTTCAATGACTGATGCTAGATGAGCAATCTCAGCCAAAAGTATACTCACTCAGCAGGCTGCCGCCATCCTTGAAATGGTGTCCAACATTTGCTCACTTCTGCTCACATTTTAACAAACCAATTAGGCAGTATTTACGTGCCATAATACCGATGGCCATAAATTGTGTTGTCTATGTGGGTTGGCTGATCCTTCCAGAAGGAAATTGACAGCTCGTCCACCAACATAGACAACAAGAGTTTGTGTCAACCAGTGATTGGTTGTAAAAGTGTGGGCGGAGGTGAGCAATTGAGGGATGGTGGATGCTAACTGGCTGAAGCTAACCCTGCAAATCCTGACCCCCTGGCTAAATGGGTGGCCTATGGGTGTTAACATGTGTCAGGAGAAATCAATCGGTTTTACCTAGCTCAAGTTGCTAGTTCCAGCAACTAAAGCAGCCAGGCAACTACAGTGCTACACTGGGGGCATGGGGGATGATGCTGATGCTGACAATGATGATGATGATGACGATGCCGATACTGATGACGACGACAATGATGCTGACACTGATGCTGATGATGACGACAATGACAATGATGACGCTGTTGATGATGACAGTGATGATGATGATGATGATCAAGGTAGATGAAGTGATGACGCAAGGCAATTTTTTTAGCAAAACTGCATTTGCCTATGGACCCTTTCAAGAGAGTTCCATTATCAGCATCATAGTTGGCCCCACAAGACTTCCTTTTTAACATTCCATATGTTATCTTAATGCAGAGGAAGTAGATTGGGGCCCAAATAGAACGTTCAAGCATTGTTTTTGTTTTTATTGTTGAAAGGGTCTATAGTTCTGACTGGATGGTAGCGGCAAGCTACCTACTTACGCCATAATAATAATAATAATAATACATTTTTGCGGGGAAGTGCCAAAAAACATTGGTCAATAAGATTACTTTGCAACATTGTAGTCTGGCTTTCACCAGACCGAGCTCAATCTTTTAAGATTGAACATTAGTCTGGGGAGTCCACTATGTATTTTCTACTGCACAAGAGGTGTGATCAACGGGCATAGTTCAAATGACTCTGATACGCAATTGGATAGTCATTCACCAATCTGACCAACGAACCGGGTGACGTTTGCAGAGCGACGCGAAAACTACAGGCTCTCCCGCTATCGTCATCCTTTTAAACCTGCCAATAGGGCACCAGATGGATAAGCCAGTTTGTGATTGGCCCCCCGCAAACGTGTAACGGAAGCAGGAGAAAGAGACATACAGGTTCCCAGCCTGAGCTGCAGAGCGGAAAAGAACCCACCGTCAGATCAGGCTGAGTTCACCCAGCCTAGCAACATTGCATGTATCATTGTCTAAAGTGACTGTGACCCATAGGCTTAGTAGGTCAGTTTCGAGTGGACAGAAAGTCCTACAATGAGAATTTTCTCCTTTATCTCGATATTTATTCAGTGTTTTATCTGAGCATTGCAGACTGAGATTAACAATAGGAGTGAATGTGAAGAGTCTGGGTTAATTAGATAAGAGAGAGCTTTCCTTCTGAGCGGGGATCAAAGTAGGTTTTCAGAAACTGTCAAGGGCACTTTTTTAAAGAGATGTTTCTCATGACTAAGCATTTTTTATTTTTTATTACTTTGATATGGTAATTATTTCAAAAGTTGATAAATAGTTAGAGTTTAATAATGATGTTGAAGAGCTAGGGGAACAAAGATGAAAAAAAATCTGCCCCAAAGTGACCCACAGTAAGTAGGTTGAGAGCAGATTTGCAAGGGCTGAGACTAAACAACAACAAGGCGAATTACTCAGAACATGGGGGCTGGAGAATGGAGAATCCCATTCTATTCCTGTGCCCATGAGATGGTTGGCTGGGAGCACATTAGTAACGTGATCCTCATGACGCTGAATGGCTTCCTACTGCTTTCTCCATTTCACTCATCCATACTGTATTGTTGCGCCCATATAAGGTGATCCATATTATTCAGATCTGGGTTAAAAGATAGGCAAGGCAACTATTTATGACACAATTCATACACATATTTGTTGTGTATTATGCTACATTAAGTACATTGTGTATCACCAGAGATGGTATAAGGGAGAACTTTGGTCATCACAGCAATCGGCTGGATACACCCAGCTGTTCTAAAGCTGACCTCTCACACATGCACGGCAGGTAGGCTATTCAAAGGATGTAAAGTCACCAAATTATAACTGATTGCACTGAAAAGACATGACGAAAATTGTTGCTATCCCCGCCTCTTTTATTTACTCTGGTAGCACTCAAAAAACTAACAACTGATTCGATGAGGGTAGTAGCACTGTTTGCTTGATCTAAAATGAATTTTAGAGGAGGCTTCCCTTGTAGTCTTTGAGCAATCGCCTCTAATATAGTCGTAGCTTACTATGTGCATCTTTCTACAGTGGTATTAAATGGTTCCTTGAGTGTTGATGAGTGTACATATTGTGGATAAAACAGTTTGACATTTGAACATTAAAAGTTGCAATAGGTGAATAACTCTTTTAAGAAGAGGTGTATATTTCTGGAATTTCAGAGGTGGATCAACTGTGTTTATTTCCTACTACAGCCCTGGTGATGGAGTAGGAGAGGGTGGGTAGCAGCATAGTGACCTAGAGAATGTTTCCAACCTTCCTCAAAGCTTTTCATGCTGTCCATGTGTATATGAGGTATTCATACTTGTTCATGTTTGAATGTATGACCACACTAATTCTAACTGGGTAGGAGAGGGTGGGTGGAGGTGTGTACTGAGAGGTGATGGGGCAGGAGAGGGTGGGTGGAGGTGTGTACTGAGAGGTGATGGGGCAGGAGAGGGTGGGTGGAGGTGTGTACTGAGAGGTGATGCATTCTAGCGACGATATCCCAGCACAATGCCACTCAAGACTTTTTACTGCTAGTAATCACTCCGCAAATACATTGTAACCTACACCAACATTCCATTCATTCATAAAGAGTCAGCCAGAGAAATTAACAAACTAGCAAATCAAGCAATATGGCATACAGCGACATTTTCAACATGACCCCCTGTAGCGAACTAAGGACAATCACAGGAGAGCAATGAATGAAGAGCCAATTCAGCATAATGTTATTTGAAATGTTCTTGTGCCATCTAGGCAATTAGCATTACTCTATATTTAAAAAAACTGTTTTCTAGATCGGAAGGCATTCTTGTGAGACACTGGCGACCTTCACTGGACAGCAGAAAGGGGCGGAGTCACATTTTAGGGGACCACGACTATCAGACAGCCAAAACACCCAGAACAGATGTGCATTAGGCCTACTGCAGCCTCCACTGACCATGAACTGTCTTTAGTAAATGTCTTTCCAAACTGAGAGTGCATATATGGTCTCTCCTCTAAATGGATCCTCTGATGTACCTGGTAATGACACACTAGGGATGTGAATTTCTGGCAAAAAGCACATTCGACAATCGAGCAAAAGTCGACGCACACTCACAATGACAGAAATGGAGGCCAATTTCATCTTTAGCATTTGTCATCAAACAAACTATTAATTGAACAAGTAACATGTTCTCTCGTTTTTTTTGTACAGAGTAGGCCTATGGTAGGCTAATTGTAAGAAACAAAAAACAATAAGCACGATGCAATAAACAATAAACCAGATGCTTGTTAGATAAAAAAAATGTTACCATGCAGCCTACTTATTACCTACCTACTACTTAACAAATTAGTTTCAATCAATGTAAATATTCACAGCCTTACGGTTAGGCATGTCATATTCTTGTTAAAAAAGAATGAGCATGTCAACATGTTCAGGGAGGAAACGCAAGCGCAACCTATTAACAATTACCGCCGGTAGTCCAGCTGTGGAGAACACCCGCTTGGATGGCACAGAAGTCGCAGGCATACTCAAGTAGGAGATTGCTAACTTTGCCAGGTGGGGATATTTTTTCTCGTTGTCCTTCCACTATGTCATGGGGTAAGCGTTCATTGGTGGGCATATATCTTGGCAGTATTGCAAGAGTTCGGTTCAGAGTTAACAGTCACAAGGTCAGGACAATGCTGTTCTTGTTTGTTTACACTGTGTGTAGCCTATACAACACAGGTAGCTTAGGAGTTTCATTCATGTTAGCGACAGGGAACTACCCTGCTGCGCAATCTGTGACAATAGGCGTAGCGTGAATTAGCCAACACATTGGAATTGCGATATTCGAAAAAGCTATTTTAAGATCGAATTTCGCACACAGTTTGACTATTCGACTATTCAAAGATCGCGACTCATCCCTACTGCACACCAATATGGTTTTTCTCCAGTATGTGTTCTCTGATGGACAGTGAGCTCTGCCCTTGATCTGAAAGTCTTTCCACACTCTGCACACGGATTTGGCTTTTGCCCAGTATGCATCATCTGGTGTGTCTTGAGGTGAGATGCCTGAATAAAAGTCTTACCACAATCTGAACACCGATATGGCTTCTCTCCAGTATGTGTTCTCTGATGGACAGTGAGCTCTGAGCTTGATCTGAAAGTCTTTCCACACTCTGAACACCGATATGGTTTTTCTCCAGTATGTATTATCTGATGGACAGTGAGCTCTGAGATTGTTGTGAAAGTCTTTCCACACTCTGAACACCGATATGGTTTTTCCCGTATGCAGCCTCTGGTGTGTCTAGGTTACTTGACTGAGTAAAAGTCTTTCCACACTCTGAACACCGATATGGTTTTTCTCCAGTATGTATTCTCTGATTGAGAGTGAGCTCTGAGCTTGTTTTTAAAGTCTTTCCACACTCTGAACACCGATATGGTTTTTCTCCAGTATGTATTCTCTGATGGACAGTGAGCATTGAGCTTGTTCTGAAAGTCTTTCCACACTCTGCACACTGATATGGCTTTTCTCCAGTATGTGTTCTCTGATGGACAGTAAGCGCTCTGTTGGTTTTGAAAATCTTCGCACATGTAGCACACGGATATGGCTTTTCCCCAGTATGGACTTTCTGGTGGTGTTTGAGGTTAGACAAACGAGCAAAAGCCTTTCCACAATCTAAACAGTGATAACACTTTTCTCCACTATGGATTTTCTGGTGTAACTTGAGAGTAGACAAATCAGCGAAAGTCTTTCCACAGTCTGAACAGTGATAACACTTTTCCCCAGTATGCATCCTCTGGTGTATCTTGAGCTGAACCAACGTTCTGAAAGTCTTTCCACAGTCTGAGCACCGATATGGCTTTTCCCCAGTATGTATCATCCGGTGTTTCTTGAGACTACCCGCATCAGTAAAACGCTTTCCACACTCTGAACACGGATATGACTTTTCCCCAGTATGTATCCTCTGGTGTTTCTTGAGATCCCCTGCCTGAGTAAAAGCCTTTCCACACTCTGTACACAGATATGGCTTTTCTCCAGTATGTGTTCTCTGATGGACAGTGAGCTCTCGGTTGGTTTTGAAACCCTTCCCACATGTAGCACACTGATATGGCTTTTCCCCAGTATGGATCATCAGATGTATCTTGAATTGACCTACGTGAGTAAAAGGCTTTCCACACTCTGAACACCGGTATAGATTTTCTCCAGTATGCATCCTCTGGTGTATCTTGAGATCACCCACCCTAATAAAAGTCTTACCACAATCCGAACACTGATATGGCTTTTGTCCAGTATGTGTTCTCTGATGGCCAGTGAGGTTTCCGCTGCATTTGAAATCCTTCCCACGTGTAGTACACTGATATGGCTTTTGTCCAGTATGCGTTGTCTGATTTGGGTTAAGATCTGACCCCCTCTTGAAACTCTTCACATTTGCAATCCTTTCAACAGCTGTAATATAAGAAAATAAGAAAATTATTAAAACAATGATTAAAACAAATGATTAAAACGTCACTTCTGTTGACTTTCAAACAAAACAGACAGCTAGCTCGCTACTTCCTCCCCCTCCTTCCCGTGCTGCTCCTGTGCAATTGAAACTCTACTAAACGTGCATCTGGTCTGTGATTGGCTGGAACAGTTTGTTATGTTTTCATGGGCTAGGTTTGCCCAGGTTGTTTTTGTTGCCGTTCTTGGAGTCTGGGGCCGTATTCACGAAAAAAAATCTTAAATAAATCTTAAGTAGATTCCTAAGAAAAAAAATAAGAAGTCCTTAAGAATGTTCTTAAATGCTATTCACCAATATTTTCTTAAGAACTGTCGTATTTCTTAGGAACTTCTTTGTTTTCTCACTTAAGAACTTAAGAGATTTATCTCTTAAGAACTTAGAACGTTCATTTGTCCACAGAGATCACGCATTTTTTTTACAGTGTATTCAGGACACAGACACCTAGCGGTTGTTTAGGTGATGTTTGTTTAGGTGATGTTTGCAGTAAGTGACATGAAATGTTTTAGCATCGCTTAGAGCACCTTTAAGACACATTGTGTTCAGATTCTTCTTCTCGTTTTGGCAAGTAGCCGTATAATATTTTTGGAGCCATGATTTTGTCGGGCTCGAAACAACTAATCAACAATAATCCCACAGATCAACAGATTAATCAACTATGAATGTATACGAGTAATCGTTACTTGCAGTGTGTGTGAGAGTGTTTGCGTTTGTGTCTCTCTTACTGGTCTCAGGCTGTTCTTTTTCTCCGTTGGTCTGCATGTCCTTGTCTCCCTGTCCTTGTGGTCTACAGCAGTCCACCAGCACCACTGATACCCTTTTTTTTAATCTGGGCCAGAGACACGGGCACTGTAGGGGAAGGGCCAGTTTAAGAGTTGTTTATTGTAAACTTCTGTGCAGTGTGCAAATGTTGGACCATAACCATGGGTGAATTTGGACGCACTTCATATGCCTTGTAGTGAAGTGAAGCTGAAGCGCTGTGCCATGCTGTGCAGGAGACTGCGGCTCACTGGTAGTTATTATAGGTAACTTCAAATCAGCACGATTTACCCTTATAGGCTACTGCACATTACAAGATCAGTACAAGATGATCCGCAGCACTGAAGTGAGAAATGATTTAACTCTTTGTGTAGCGCATGTGAGCGCTTTTTTCCCCATTTCAACCTGAATATTGGTGGGGACATTTCAGTCGTAATTTGACATTGGTGTGGACACGTCCTTCGGTCCCCACGCAAATCTACGCCCCTGATCAATGTGGTGTCGTCTGCAAATGTGAAATGAGTTTGACAGCTGGGTCCTTCATTACAGTCACAGTTACAGGTCATTTGTGTAGAGGGAGAAGAGTACTGGGGACAGGACACACCACTGTGGCGTTCAAAGGCCACAGGTCTGTAGTAGTTCAGTCCAGTGATCTTGGGGACTTGGTAATGATGATGGTGGAGTTTTTGAAGCATGAGGGGATTTGAAGTGATCTCTTGAATACTTGTGTGAAAATTGGTGCTAGCTGGACAACACATGCCCTGAGACAGGAGGGAGCTACACCATCAGGGCCTGGTGCTTTACGGACATTTAGCCTCTGAAAGAGACGGCAGACATCCTGTTCACAATGAGTGTGGATTGAGTGTCGGGGGGTGGGGGGATGGGGGGCAGGTGAGAAGTGGGGGCTGCAGTTGGTCTGGAGTGGGGGAGGAGTGTAAGTGTCCCTCTCAAACCTGCAGTAGAAGCCATTCATGTCACCAGCAAGGCCAATGTTAGCCTCAGCAGTGGGGGTTGGTCTCATAGCTGGTGATGTCCTGAAGGCCTCTCCACAGTGCTGCAGAGTCGTTAGCTGAAAACTGTTTTTTAGTCTGAAATGTTTTAAAAACATTTCAGAGTAGCTCCTTTTAGCTGCTCTGATCTCCTTGGTCAATGTGTTTCTGAGAGTTTTGTACAGAGTCCTGTCTCCGTTGCTGTATGCCTCCTCCCTTGTCTGGTAGAGTTGGCTGAGTCTTGCAGTGAACCATGGTTTACTGTTGTTGAAGATGCGAAAAGACTTTGTTGGCACGCACACCTCTTCACAAAAACTGATGTAGGATGTCACAGTGTCGTCCACAGTTCGTCCAGGTTACTTGTACAGCCCTGTACAGTCAAAACAGTCCTGCAGCTCCTTCGCTTCATTTGTCCTCCTCACTGTTCTGATTGCAGGCTTTACGGATTTACATTTTTGTTTGTAGGTGGAAATTAGATGAATCAAGCAATGATCAGAGTGACCAAGAGCCCTGCGGGGAACAGAGTGGTATGCCTCTTTTAGAACTGTGTAGCAGTGATCCAATGTGTTATTGTCTCTGGTGGGACAGTTAATGTGCTGTCTGGATTTCGGTAGTTTGTGGTTTAACCTTCCTGTTGTGTTTGTTTTATGTGTACCAGTTTTGTGTTCCCAGTCAAAAATGACCGCTGCATTATAACTTGCTAGAAATCCATATGTGGCAAGTTGGAGGTTAGCTCTCTATTGCGCCATTTGAGGCCCTGCCCCTCAGAATATTCAATTAATTGGACTATAATATGTTACCTGACGCCCAACCAGGCAACACAGGTTCGTGGTCACAGAAAACCAGAGGCGTGTTTCCAAAAATAAACTCTGTCTTTATTTACATTCATTAAAAAATGTACAGGGAGTTGGTTCTCTCCAGACAGTCAGAATCTCTGCCACTAAGGCACTGACACACATGTACAGTAGCCTATACACAGTCACACATGCACAAATACACACACACACCAGACTGTGTTGCAAAAGACTAATGGCTGATGGGAGTACAGGAAGAGCCAGGAACAGGACTGGAGCTTACACAGGGCTGGAGAGTCAGAGGAGAGAGTCTAAAGACACACCACACGTGAACATGGCAACACCAAATACTCAGATTCACCACAGCAGGAAAAGTGAAGGGACGCCACCACCAAGATAGCCCGCCACCCAATTGGCCTGCAGCTCCTGTCCGGCAAGAGAGGGAGAGATCACTGAATGAGCCACTAATTCTAATGCATTTCACCACCATACCTTATATTCCTAGTGGCTGTTAACCCTCAACGCACAGACCACTTCGGACAGACATTAAATGGACAATGACAATATTATCCGCGGTATAGTTAGAATCTCCTGTGTGCTCTCAATTTTATACACTGACCATTTTCTCACTCATTCATTTCTGATGGCCGGTCATTTTTGACCGGAAATACACATGGGTGTTCTAAAGTTAACTAAAACACTCAAATTGTTATAAAAATGACCATTGTTTGATCATCATGATTGTTTTGCGTGTTCAGATGCCCTGTGTTAACAAAGTCAAGGAGCCTCATGGTAATCAGAATAAGTTAACAATATTTTTGAGAGAAAAGAATTGTCAATCGGTCACATGCCCGCGAACACAACAGGAGGGTTAATTTATTTAAAATCTCCTATAACTAGATGTACCGCAGAGCGGTACAAAATATGACTGCCGCCCAGTCCAGCACGTTTTTTCACAAAAATAAGTCACGCTGAAAGGCATATATGATTCTAACTGTCTCACTGAATTGCATTATGCACACTCAATTCTCACTGGTATCTGCTAGACAACAAGTACCAAAACATGATTAGTTCATAGATTTCACATGTAAAATACATTTTATACAACCCCACCCCCATCTTGCCTGTTCATAATTCTGAGAAATTCTTGAATTGTGTGCATGTGTGTGTGTACATGTTTATGTTTATGTGTGTGTGGGTGGGTGTGTGTGCGTGCATGTGCATGTGCTTGTGTGTTTGCCTTTTTATGTGCCTGTGTGTATGCATGTGCATGCATGCGTGTATATGTCTACTGTGTGAGTATGTGTCATACGTAGGATTACTGTGAATATATGTGTGTGCGTGTGTATCTGTTTATGCATGTGTGCATATGGAATGGGTTTACATGACCCCTGGAGGCAAACATACACAAAAAATTGGTCATCCTAGGCCCTACAGTTCTCAAGATATTCACAAAAAACTGTGTCTGCCCTACCCTCCTTTCGGGGGGTCCAGTCCAGCGGGGGGGCTACAGATCAAAACGAAAAACGATGGTTCCATGCTATCCATGTGGGGTTACATGCCCACCAAGTTTCGTGTACCCCGGTCTTTCAGTGTCCCGGGAATCCTTGTTGGTGTACGGTCACTAAATGTACACATAAATTATTTTTATTGTAAGGCCCCCCATGAACGAAAGTCCACAAAACTTGGCCTGCATTCGGAGGGTGTCATAGTGATCCTACTCTTTCAATTTCGTGCAGTTTTGACCATGTCAGCCAGAGATATTGTGATGAAAACACCTAATGTTTTGCTTTTTCATTTTTAACTAGGTGGCGCTATACATGAAATAAGTGGTAATGGGACAGGTTGACATGCCCCCTTAAGACCAACATACAAAATAAAGGTGGACCTCCTAGGCCCTACGGTTCTCGAGATATCTCCGGCCACCTACAAGCCAGTTGGTGTATAGTAACATAAATTAATTTATTGTGTGGCCCCCCATGAACGGAATTCCACTAAACTTGGCGAGCATTCAGAGGGTGTCATAATGATCCTACACTTTTGTGCAGTTTTGACTATGTTAGGTCACAGATACCTGCGATTACAACACCTCATTTTTACTTTTTTGTGTTTAACTAGGTGGCGCTATACGTGAAATGAGTGGTTATGGAATGGGTTGACATGGCCCTTTGAGATCAACATACAAAAAAAAATGGTCCTCCTAAACCCTACGGTACTCCTTTCGGGGGTCCAGTCCAGCAGGGGGGCTACAGATCAAAACGAAAAAAGGTGGTTCCATGCTATCCATGTGGGGTTACATGCCCACCAAGTTTGGTGCAAGTTTCGGGTCTTACAGTGTCCCGGGAATCCTTGACGGAAATTTGGACATGCGAAAAAGAAAAAAAAAAAAAAAAAAAAAAAAACGCTTCGCTGCGCGGCGGTCATAATAATGAGCAATGAGTCATCTGGATCATTTGGTGTCTCTTGAGAAGAGATGCTCTATGAAAGGCCTTTCCACACTGAGAACACTGACGTGGCTTTGGCCCAGTATGTTTGGTCTGATGTGGGGTGAGATCTAAGCTACTCCTCAAACTCTCCCCGAATGGAATCCTTTTGAACAACTCCTGTAATATAAGAAAACACTTTTAAAAAAGTCTCCCTCTTTCTCCTCCTATAGAGCAACGACAATGTTTTTTCCCCCACTTGAACGTGGTTTCGACTTATTGTCTAGCAAGAGTTCATACATGGGTACCAAAAACGGCACTGATATATAAAGTCAAGGGCAGTAGACAGCAATTGTAAAAACAGCAAATACCATTTTACGATGGCATTAAGTTTAAAAGAATATAAAGAACTCATCATTTCTACAAACTTTTCAGTGACTTACTCGTAAGAGAGTCGTAAGACACTCAACTGTTTAAAAACAGCACTCACTGATGCACTTATTCTTACTGTACTTTACCTTTTTCAAATTGTCCTAAAATTGTTGAGAGAATTGCTTTAAAACCTAAACTGTTTACTATGTTGTTAGTCGCTTTGGTTAAAAATGCGTCAGCCAAATGTAATGTAATGTAATGTAATGTAAAAGAGAGAGGTCATCATGGTCATATTCTCTATTGGTGATAACGTTTTTTGTAGGTTGCTAGCTACTGTGCTTGGGGGACAGTTGGTAGGTTAGGGCAAAATTCAGCACATTTTAATCGTATCGCAATACTGCGGATAACCATGATCATTTTGGTTACTATTTTCATACTGTTTCTCTCTGGCTGCTAAAAAAGTTGAGTGGCTGGTAGATTTTGGAATCCACCAGTTACAGTGGCAGGTGGACAAAATATTTAATTTCCATCCCTGATGCATGCACGCGCGCACACACACACACACACACACACACACACACACACACACAGAGAGAAGACACACACCACACACACACACAAACAGAGACACGCCCTGTGCCCAACACATCCTCATTCTTCCTGGAGGGTGGATGAGAGGAGTGTGACCTGCTTCAGGGCCGGGAAAACAGTGATGGTCTTTGTTTCTTTGTCTCAGTGCCCAGGCATTAGGCAAACACTCCAGTGAGTGTGTGTGTGTGTGTGTGTGTGTGTGTGTGTGTGTGTGTGTGTGTGTGTGTAAGTATGTATGTATGTGGCAGTGAGCTGCTAGTCCATTTCCAGAAGATTCTCTGGCCGGATGTGTGTGTTTATTTATGCTATAATGAAATATTATTAAAAAAAACAACTAAGCCACCATCAAGTGTCTGAGAACATGAAACATGAACTGAAAATCACACATGGGCAATGTGTGTGCGTTTGTGTGTGTGTGATACAGAGTGCAGAGAGAAAAAAACAATGTTTGTGTGTGAGTGTGTCAGGAAGAGAGAGAGAGAGGGAGAGAGAGAGAGTGTGTGTGTGTGTCACTGGTCTAAAGAGGTAGCCTAGATTTGTAATAATAACCCATCATCCCTGTGGCAGCCATCTCATGACGGATCATTCCTACAGACGCAAGCATATAAACAGCCACGAGTCATCTTCGGTGTATTTAGGCCCGCTGTGCTCATGTTTATGTGGAAAAAGTTACCACTTGACCCCACGTACTCCAGAGGGTTGACTGTGTGTGTGTATGTGTGTGTATGTGTTTGTTTGGGTGCATGTGAGAGTGTGCATATGTATGTGATGTGTGTGTGTGTAGTGATGTGTAGTGCATCGGACTGTGTGTGTGTGTGTGTTTGTTTGTGTGTGTGCGATGCATGCTTCGGTGTGTGTGTGTGTGAATATGTATGAATGTTGGTGTCAGTGTTTTGTGTGTTGTGTGTTTGTGTGTGCGTGTCCGTCTGTCTGTCCTTACACACATCCTTGTTTTCATGTGTGCAAGTAGGCATCTCTCTCGCTCTCTCTGTCTGTGTGTGTGTGTGTGTGTGTGCGTGCATGCATGCGTGTGTGTGTGCATGTATATGTTTATGTGTCTCTAGCTCCTCTCTGCCACATGTAGGAAGAATCCATTCCATCTCCCTGGTGCAGCGTGCATCAGAGGTGTTTGGCGTGGACATTGCTTCCCCTCACCTCTGCAGAGCCACTTGGATACAGATCCTAGGGGACTCTCACTCTCGGCCTGCCTTGCCACTTGCACTTGCCAGGGGTCTTTTATCTTTGCGTGCACTCTCTCTCTCTCTCTCTCTTTCTCTCTGTCTCTCTCCCTCCTTCTTATGCATCAGTCTATTTATTAGCATGTGACAGACACCCTTTCGTTTCCCCTTTTGAACGTCTGTTCAGTTTCGCCTGTATGGATTCTGGGGAGGTTTATGGATCCATGTGGGGCGTTCGCAACTGCCACCAGCCAGATCCCCAGCTGTTGCATCCCGCGTCATGTTGTGCAATGCTAGATAGATAGGCTTGGTTATTGATTGGCCACTGTAGAAACTCCTCTACCTATAGCACAAGGAATTTAACACATTTCCACTATTTCTTATTTATCTGAAGTAGACTCAATCAATGAGTCACATTCGTCCAACTTTCCAAACAGCTGTCACAGATGTGAGCATTTGGAACACGCAGATGAGCAAACAGATAAATAAATAACAACTTTTCTCCACCTGTAACAGTGTGTCCTCACAGGGTCCGAGCGACTGTCCTGTAGCATTAAATGCTGTCTGTCTACACTGAATCACTGAATATAGCACAAGTGAGAGTGGGATTGGTTATGGATATTCCCACAGGTGTTCAGCCACAGCCACAAGGCCGGAGGCCGAGGGAATATCCATTACCAATCCCACGATCACGAGTGCTATATTGCCTAAATGAAATGTTTTTAGTTCATACATATGCAGACATGTGAATTGGCTACTATATTTTATTTTGCACTAGTGCACTAGTAGGCTACACGGCACTGGAGTAGTAAAATGTTACATTGTATATATTTTCCTAACGGCTGCACTCCTGTTGCAATATCAGTAATTAAGTATGTGTGTGTGTGTGTATGTGTCCTGTGTGTGTGTGTGTGTGTGTGTGTGTGTCTGTGTGTGTGTGTGTGTGTGTGTGTGTGTGTCCTTCATTGGAAGAGCTGCGGGGGTTTGTATTCTCCCGGCTGTTCAGCGGGGGGGACTCATGCGGCGCTCAAAGAGGCCATGCTGAGATGACCGTCACCACCTGCAGCTGGACCGCACTGCTCCGCCTGCCTGCCTTTCTGCATACGACGACACAATCCATCCATCGGAAGGAAATGCACTCCGTTGCTATGGCCACGTGTGTAGCGATAGCAACGTGCTCAGTCATTTCTGTGGAGTTGGTTTTGAACGCATCAGAGACAGCATTCTTTCTGTTGCTGCTCTTTTTTCCTTCTCTCTCTCTCTTTTTCTCTCTCTCTCTTTCTCTCTCTCTCTTTGTCCATTTTTACATTACCCCCCCCCCACCCCGACACCTGAAAATATGATGTCATCTCAAGCATGGATAAACATTTAATTTAATGTACATAATGTACATACTTGAGGTCTACTAAAAAAAGGTGGGGTTTACCAATAAGTCCATTGGTAAGATTGGTGGTAAACTACCAGGTAACAGGTAGAGGAAGTCAGAGCTCTTCGATTAGAAGCCTCCATCAGGTAAAATGATCCCACATGTGGCCTTCAAGAATCAACTATCGCAAATACAAGACAAAACAAAAAAGCAGTGAGTGCACACCACTTCCCCAGATCTTCTTGACCTAAAGTATGAATACGCTGATATGCACACATAACCATTCTCACCTCTCCTGGCCTTGTGCCTTGAGTAAACCTTTGCCATGTTAATGAAATGTGCATTTAATGACAGAGAGGAAGAGGATACAGGGGGAGAGAGAGAGAGAGAGAGAGAGAGATAGAGGTTATAGAGGAGAGTTGCTTACACTTCCTCACTAGCTGCCCACACTACAAAGAAATATGCTCCAACTTCAATTTATACATATATCCAAAATTCTTTGAGATCGAAGATCACAAGAAAATTATATATTTATTAGGAGAAGAGGAAGGTACTACCGTATACTAGCTGCACACTACATACACAACTTTGACAGAAAGAGGAGTGACCACTGAGCAACGCGCCTATATACATCCACACAGTGTATTGATGAAGTGTAAAAAATGTCTGTAATGTTTGTATATGTTTGTTTGTTTACTTTTTTGTAATTATTATTATACCTGTGAACGCTTAGGCAATCCATCATATGATTTGTTGTGGCAATAAAGTATATTTGAATTGAATTGAATTGAGAGGGGGAGAGAGAGCGAGAGAGAGAGCAAGAAAGTAAGGGATGCATGGGAATGAATGGGAATGGGGAGTGGAGGCCTCGTATCTGATGAGGAAACACAAGGACAAAGCTGATGAATGGATAGATCGAGCTCACTTTCCACAGGCAGCCTCTCTGGGAAGCACTACAGGAAGTGAGAGAGGGAGACAGAGAGAGAGGAGGGAAGGACAAGAAGAGAGAGAAAAAGAGAGAAAGTAAGGAGAGAGAAGAATAGAGAAATGAAGACAGAGGGAGAGAAAGAGAGATGGAGAGGGTGATAGAGAGGGGGAGAGATGGTAAGAGAGGGAGAGAGATGGAGAGAGAGGGATAGAAAGAGAGAGGGGAGGAGATGAAGGTCAAAGTGGTTATCTGATGGTAGGGGGTTGCTTTTTACATGCACAGCACAATGCACACACCTGGAGTGGAATCAAGTGTCTTTGAAGCAAATTGTTCCAATTCCAGTTCACTGTTTCAACCCCAGTGACAGAAGGTAGAAGCAGTTCGACCTTCACCACTGCTGGGCGTCTGAGCGCTCTCTCTCTCTCTCTCTCTCTCTCCCATCATTAACGCCCACTTCCCAACTGGTCTGATCTATGATGCAAAAAAAAGTAGCTCAATGCTCTTGAGCACATACGTAAGCTGGGTTGTACGTAAGTTTAAGAGCCCATCAGTATGCGTTGGGGGCACGCTGGATGCCTGTAGATAGCTCCGCTTGATTAAAGCCACAAAGGACAGCATTGTGCAGAGCTCACAATATGAAAAGCTACTATAGGTAACCTCATTTTCCTCCTATAAGTGATGACTCACTGCTGCTTGCAGCTATCCCTGTGCTGGTAACCATCCAGGAGTTTTAAAATGTGTTCTAGTTCTTGTGGGTTTTACGCCTGGGCATTTGTAGGCCCCTTGAGATGTTGTACATTGTTTATTGTTACTGACATCAAGTCATACAAACTAATAAAACATGAATTTAAAAAGGCAGATAGTTGCTATTTCTTATTCCATTTCCCTGAAAGGCAGATAGTTGCTACCTCTTATTTCATTTCTCTGATATGAAAGTGCTCACAGGAAAGTGCTTACATATGAAGAGTTTGGTTCCAAAACGCTATATCTCCATTTTTAAAAACATTAATAAGTTGTGTTATTATGACCGCCGCGCAGCGAAGCAGCGGTCATATAGGTTTAGTCAGATTTTTTTTTCTTTTTTTTTTTTCGTCATGTCCAAATTTCTGTCAAGGATTCCCGGGACACTGTAGGACCGGGGTACACGAAACTTGGTGGGCATGTAACCCCACATGGATAGCTGGACTGGACCCCCCGAAAGGAGGGTAGGGCAGACACAGTTTTCTGTGAATATCTCGAGAACCGTAGGGTTTAGGAGGACCATTTTTTTTGTATGTTGATCTCAAAGGGCCATGTCAACCAATTCCATAACCACTCATTTCATGTATAGCGCCACCTAGTTAAACACAAAAAAGTAAAAATGAGGTGTTGTAATTGCAGGTATCTGTGACCTAACATAGTCAAAACTGCACAAAATTGAAAGTGTAGGATCATTATGACACCCTCTGAATGCACGCCAAGTTTCGTGGAATTCCGTTCATGGGGGGCCACACAATAAATTAATTTATGTTACTATACACCAACTGGCCTGTAGGTGGCCGGAGACAGTTTTCTGTGAATATCTCGAGAACCGTAGGGCCTAGGAGGTCCACCTTTTTTTGTATGTTGGTCTTAAGGGGGCATGTCAACCTATCCCATTACCACTTATTTCATGTATAGCCCCACCTAGTTAAAAATTAAAAAGCAAAACATTAGGTGTTTTCATCACAATATCTCTGGCTGACATGGTCAAAACTGCATGAAATTGAAAGTGTAGGATCATTATGACACCCTCCAAATGCATGCCAAGTTTCGTGGACTTTCGTTCATGGGGGGCCTTACAATAAAATAATTTATGTGTACATTTAGTGACCGTACACCAACAAGGATACCTGGGACACTGAAAGACCGGGGTACACGAAACTTGGTGGGCATGTAACCCCACATGGATAGCATGGAACCATCGCTTTTCGTTTTGATCTGTAGCCCCCGCTGGACTGGACCCCCCGAAAGGAGGGTAGGGCAGACACAGTTTTCTGTGAATATCTTGAGAACCGTAGGGCCTAGGATGACCAATTTTTTGCGTATGTTTGCCTCCAGGGGTCATGTAAACCCATTCCATATGCACACATGTGCATAAACAGATACACACGCACACACATACATTCACAGTAATCCTACGGATGACACAGTAGACATATATACGCATGCATGCACATGCACACACACAGGAACATAAACAGGCAAACACACAAGCACATGCACATGCACGCACACACACACACCCACACACACATAAACATAAACATGTACACGCACACATGCACACAATTCAAGAATTTCTCTGAACTATGAACAGGCAAGATGGGGGTGGGGTTGTATAAAATGTATATTACATGTGAAATCTATGAACTAATCATGTTTTGGTACTTGTTGTCTAGCAGATACCAGTGAGAATTGAGTGTGCATAATGCAATTCAGTGAGACAGTTAGAATCATATATGCCTTTCAGCGTGACTTATTTTTGTGGAAAACATGTGCTGGACTGGGCGGCGGTCATATTTTGTACCACTCTGTGGTACATCTAGTTTTAAGGGCCATTGTCCCCAGAGCAACTTGGGTTAAGTGTCGTGCTCAAGTAATCTGGCTTTCACCAGACCAAGCTCAATCTTTTAAGATTGAACATTAGTCTGGGGAGTCCGCTGTGTATTTCCTACTGCACAAGAGGCATGATCAACGGGCATAGTTCAAATGACTCAATTCGATAGTCATTCACCAATCTGACCAACGAACCGGGTGACGTTTGCAGAGCGACGCGAAAACTCCAGGCTCTCCCGCTATCGTCATCGTTTTAAACCTGCCAATAGCGCGCCAGATGGATAAGCCAGTTTGTGATTGGCCCCCCAAAAGTGTAAAGGAAGCAGGAGAAAGAAATGCACAAGTTTCCAGGGCGGAACAGAAACCGCCGTCAGATCAGGCTGGGTTCACCCAGCCTATAGTGCTCAAGGGCAAAACAGTGGAAGCCGGGAATTGTACCCACAACCTTTCTGACTACTACATGCTAGCCCAGCTCCTTAACCACTGTTGGTTTTTCCCATGAGTTACTTGACTAGTAAGTAGCATGGATAGAAAGGTTAAACTTTACTTGACAGTATCGGCAAAAGAGTGACATGACACTGTTATGAATGTGTCATAAACAAGTCATAAACGTTTATGACATAACGCTTCTGTTCTTAAGTGTGATTCGTTTTTTGTCATAACAAGTTAGGGTTAGGGTTACGTTTAGGGTTAGAGTTAGGGTTAGGATTAGGGTTAAGGTTAGAGGTTAGGATTAGGGTTAAGGTTCATGTGTCATGACAGTGTCCTTTGTTCATGACAGTGTCATGTTACTCTCTCTGACGGATCACTCAAGCGTTCATGTGAGCATCCATTCAAAATCAAGAGATAATGCAAGCAGGGAAGGAGGGAGAGAGAAAGAGAGAGGGAGGGAGAGAGAGAGAGGGAGGGAGAGAGAGAGGGAGAGAGATAATTTGTGTGCGTGTGTGTGTGTGTTTGTGTGTGTGTGTGTGTGTGTGTGTGTGTGTGTGTGTGTGTCTGTCTCTGTATGCCTGCACATGTGTGTGTAAAGGCAGCAGAGTGTGTCAGCTGATAACGGGCAGAACGGTGCGCCCCCAACTGTGTGTAACAAGAGATAACAGACTCTGACTGTGTATATAAGCAAGTGTGTATTTGTGTGTGTGTGACAGAGAATGGAAGAGAGAGAGCATTCTCTGATTCTGTGCACATCACTAACCTCTCACACACACAAATAAACACACACACACACACATACGCACACACAGACACACAGCAAGACATCTACTATAGCACTGCCCAACCTCAGAGATGCAGAGTCAGGTTCTCTGTACACACCTATGACTCATGAAGGATTCCGCCAGATTTTAGGGGGAAAAAAGCTTCAAGGTCTTCTTAAGGCCTCTTTCTGTAATCTCAGAAAAACAGACAAGGTACTGTTCTTTTTCGTCAGCATCAGCTGAAACCAAATCTTTTTTCTTCTGGCAGGTGGAGTGGGGTTGTGGGGTTAACTAGACTAAGTTATTCGTGCATGTTTTTTTTTTTTTAAAAACCTGTGTTGCCTCTCAAGATTCTTTACATTTGTTTAGAGTTGGGGATGAGCTGTTTGGAGGCAGTGAGGTCGTAGGCGGGGTGGTGTGTGGTGTGTGTGTGTGTGTGTGTGTGTGTGTCTGCAGGAATTAATGCTATGGTACACACACCCATCACCCCTGCAAAAAAAAAGAAAAATCACTCGTGAACAATATTTATCCGTTTTAGGTCCGTGCATTGGTCAGTCAGCAAAAAAGTAGCCTACATAGCATAACAACATCCACATGCAATAATACAACGACAACGTCCACAATGACCTATTCATTTGGACAACTTGATACAGCCCTATACAGGCTAAAGTTACCTTTAGTTTTGTTCTAGCTAGCATTGACGTCTGGATTTAGTGCAGTCTAACGTTCTGACAAGCACACCGATTGCCTACCTTGTTCTCTTCCATCTGGAATAACTCCTAGCTTTGCTGCCTCCATCCTTTCTGTTTTCATTGTTTAAAACTTGTGATATCCATGGTGAGTATTGAGTTAGTGAATTAGCTCAACATTGTGTGCTGATAACCATATATAGATAGCCGAAAGTAAAAGAAAACAACAAGTAGCCTATTGGCGTGCTGGCGCGGGCATGTATTCTCTCTCCTGCTCAAACAAAATGTGTGCACGTTAATTTTGATAACATGTTCACTAACTTTACGTAATAGAAAATGGTAAATAGCCTGATGGCATGCAGCTAATGGGATACTGTGCATAGTTGGGAAGGTATGGTAGGCCAATTTGGTGTGAATACACACACACACAAGGGACATTTTTCCTGGCTGTTGAGCCTGATGGTATGCACAGTCGCTGGGGATCGATACCTGCAGGCGCCTGTGTGTGTCTGTGAAGGGTGGGAGTGTGTGTGTGTGTGTGTGGCGGGGTGGAGTGTGTTTGTGTGTGTGTTGGGGGAAGGTGTCTAGTAGGAGCTAAAAAATGTGCTTTGCTTTGAAGCGCATCAGCATCATTCGTGTTGGGCTTCCCCCTAATGAAGCCCATGGCTGAGCCGAGCTCGATAGCGGACGACACGCGCAACAACTCATTAGGCTCTCTGCAGACTGTCTCATAATCAAGCCATTCTAATACTCATCCTAGAGCAGAAATGCAAAGTTAATAAAAATGATAATCATTATTATAGTCTATTTAAAAGATTTAGAACAAATCATTCCCATCTATGGAATTGGCTTTGCATGACAAGGACAGTTCTATGTTCGATGTTCTGCTTAATCATTACACTCATGAACACTAATGCTCACTGAAGTCAGGCTGTAGAATAAAGGATGTTATTGTTTTCTTGAGACTCTGCAACAAAAGGTGGCTCTTCATAAGTGCAGTGTAAACCTTCATTGTTAGCACAGGCTACCCATATGCAGCATATGTTGCGACATTATGAAGAATATTCAAATAATAATAACAAATAATAAGAATAAGACAAAAAACAGACCTGCAAGCCTCAACTAAGTGTGATAAATGTGTGCCCTGATGGACCAAAAACCTGCAGTGGGCAGATATAACATAATAATGATATTAGAATGTAAGCATGGGCGGATTATGAACTTTCGGGCCCCTGGGCCCAGATGTATTAAGGGCCCCACACTAATTGTTGTATATGTGGGAGGGGGGGGTGATTGGGGGTCCTCCCCCAGAACATTTTTAATTTGTTTGATGTGATTTCCTGTATTCTGGTGCATTTTGGGGATGGCCAATACTAAATTCAATCAGATTCATAGCCTACATCCTGATTTGTTGATATTGAGGCAATGATTCCATGCAAAGGCTTGGGCTTCAGGGCCCCCTGACCCCTTGGGCCCCTGGGCCTGGGCCCGGTAGGCCCGTGCAGTAATCCATCCCTGAATGTAAGAGTACCGTCTCTTAAAGTGCTTAATTAAATGGAGCTGCACATCTCGGAATGAGTGCCAGGATGATTTGTTAGGGCTAATTATGCAATTAAAAGCGCCAGGTGTGAATCCTAGTAAGTCTCCAGGAGGGCTCTTTTTTCAGTCAGGAACAGCAAGCAGATTGAAGAAGATACCTCATTTGAACCCATCCCAACACCATGCAGAGAGAGAGTGGGGTGGGGGGTGGAGGCAGCAACCAAACTCCATGTTTTCTTTTTTTTAAATTGTGGAGTTTCCTCTCTGACATATTTTAAGAAAAATGTTTTGGGGGAAGAAGCCAAATAAGATGAGGATGAGGAGGAAGAGGAAGAGGAAGTGCTTTCAATTATGGAGTGTTGACTAACTCCTTATTTCACAGCCGTGCAGTTGAGAACTCTGCTGCTATGACTGTAGATATTTCTACCATTCATGCACAGAGTAAAGTTTTTTTGGGACAAACAGTCTCGACTGTACAGATGCTGGACCAGGTGTCCATTTCTCTGTCTTTAAGAAAGCACACTCATTATGCGCAGAGAGGATGAACTCCTCCTAAGGCCCCATTTACACGTACATGGTTATTTTGAAAAACTGTGACATTTTGTGTCCTTCGTTTACACGCAAACGAAGAATTCACCCTTGTAGATGATTGTTTCTAAAAACTCCTGGCCGGAGTAGAGATTTTGGAAAACTTCGGTTGCACGGTTAGCCTGACGTTGTCATATTTAAATTCTAGTCAGAATATGAGTCTGATACTGCTCCATTTGGACGTAATTCAACCGATACAGGGGGGGAATGCCTCTGCACTCAAAATAGCGAAATAGCTTACCGTGATATATAGGAGGAACACACAAACCATCCTTCTTCTCCACAAATGCCTTAACATTGTTTTCTGGTCTTTTGTAAAAGTTATTGTGCCGTCAATACCTCCTACAGTACTCATTAGAGAGATACGTAGTAGGGTAGGCTATTAGGAAAAAACTGAGAGCCTATATCTCCTCCGTTTTTAAAAATAATTCCGCTGAACACTGATATGCTACAAACATGTTTTAAACAGCTGGGAAAGGCTGTCGCAAATTCCTCGAACAGGTGGTCAATCAGAGATTTCAAACGAACAAGGAACAAGGAAACAACATGTCACAATGCAACACGCTGTTTTCCTTTGATGAAAGTGAAACCATGAGTTTTCCCACATCTCAACTTTGGCCAACGTTTTCAGAAATAATCATTTTCAGTGATAAAACCTCATTGAAATAATAAGCATTTTCCATATGGGGTCTTAGAAGCCATCTGTCTCCTCCTAGCCACAGCGTTTTTGTTGCAAACATAATCAACCTAAGCGTGCTCAGATGACGTGACAAACCTGTCCATCATCGTAAAGCCCGATTTGATTGGTCCGCCCAGCTCTGGTGCGAGCATAGTTGCTTCACAACGGAGCAATGCCAGACCAAACTTCCCGTCCTCAAATGTTGTGGGTGGGACTAAGTTCGGCTGGCACCCAGGTTATTGTACGGTTGCATGTAAATCGACAAACACGGAGGTTTAGGCAGCCAACGTCACGTTAGGCCTATGCACCAGAACTTGCACCTGCGCCAAAAGTGCAACCTATGTTTAGCCTACATTCTCATTAAGCTATGGTGATCATGGATGCATTCAGAGTAGCAATCACATTCATGCTGGTGCAAACTCTTTCGTCTGTTTGCAATTGCAAATACAGTTTAAAAGAGAAAGAGGAAGTGATTTGTTGCTGTTGTTGATATTTTTTCGAGATTCTGATTGGCTAACGTGGACTTGAGCTTCTCGTTACACTGCCACCTACAGGTTTGGCATGCTCTTGATGGCATATATACACGGGTTAGTGTAAACAATTTTTTTTCTAAAAACTGACAGGTGTGCACAATGTTATTTTTTAAAACGGAGAGGGTTTTATGGAAATAGCCAGTTTATGGAAATAGCCAGTCAGTCAGGGGCCTGCCCAAGGGAATCTTTTTTTATGGGGAAAGGTCTAGGTGTCGTTCATTAGGTTCAGTAAGCGCAGTAGCTGCTGATGCCTTATGGGTAATGAGTAATAATTATTTTGTGAGGCCAGGGCTGCAGCATTTATGCTGAAAGACATATCTGGCCTCATGTATTAAACATAGTTTTACTGATTACATAAAATACCCAAGTTTTAAGTAATGTATGCTTTAAGTGAACTTTTCAATTCCATATTCCAATGAAAAATATTTTATCAACACAGACTATGCTTAATGAGCTAGTAATGAACCCATTAATTAGACACAGAATCAATTAGACATAGTAATACAAGTGTTATGTAACCACAGGCTCTTACTCTCGCAGAAAACTTAAAAACCCAATATTATATGGCTCTTCAAAATGATAGAGAATGTTTTTTTTTTAACATGAACAGGCCCACCAAAGGTTCAGAAGTCCAATAGTTTTGTATAATGACCACTGCAAAAAAATGAATGACTGCTGTTAACGGCAACGGGTTTTGTGATTCTGACCCATGTCTTTCAAATCATTCTGTACCAGTTTGTTTAGGCTACTTATCACAATGGAAAGTCACTGGAAGTGAAACTCAGCAAGTAATACATTACTATGCAACATTGGAAACTTTCAAGTTCTATTAGTGTGACCAACATTTTTTTCCTCAGTGGCAACCATGAAATATCACAAAACAATTAAAAAAGACACATTGTGTAACGTTTCTTTTCACATTTTAGCAAGCATAATAAGCCCTTCACATCAGGGGTCCTGTCTGCCCTGTCGGGAGCTATTTTCCAATAATGGCCAGCAGACAATACATCACATAATAACCTGAGTACACAATGTCTATGTAAAGACAGACACTGTCTGTTTAGCATACAGTAGTTTAGCATCGGAGGGCAATAAGCCAGTGAGAAAATGAGAGTCTAGATAAACAGCAGCCCAGCAGCCCCTGTGATGAGGATTTGGCACAACCTGACAATCAGATTATGCAGCAGCGTCAACCAACAGAACAAATAAACACACAGTGAATAAATTCATTTATAAACAGTCTCTGTAAATGCATAGATTAATTATTTGGCTCCAAAGGCATTACAGAGCTGTATAATCAGAAGATAAAATGCAGACTGAACTGGAATCAGTCCAGCGCTTACAGAGGTTAGTGAGGTAAAATACTGTCACAAAAGCATGATCAAGGGGGGGCACTGAATAACTAGGGCCCTCATAGGAGAGAAGCATTTTTGTTCAAATGAAAGTAAATGACCACACACACACACACACACACACACACACACAGCACACAGCAAGACATTCACTGTGGCACATACACACAGAGATGGCAGAGAGGTGAATAAATACAGCCTACATTTCCATATTCACTTGAATTCCATGGCACAAATGTGTGTGTGTGTGTGAGTGTGTGTGTGTGTGTGGCATCCCATCCTCCTCTCCACCATGGCACAAATAGCAAATCCCCTTCTCACCAAAAGGAGTTTGAGCAATGGAGGGAATTTATGTTTTAGGAAAGAAATTAATGAGTAATTTAGCAGGCCCTTCAGGTAGATGCTCAAACAAACACACACACACAAGCACACACACACACACACACACACACACACACACACACATTGCACATTGCTCACGGAACTCCTATGGGAAGTTGTGGTTGTTGCTGGGTTATTGAGTGTGTGGGTCACCATGGAGACCCAGACCCTATGAAAATCCACAAGACCCCTACAGCTTCCCAGAGTGATGTTGTGATGTAGTCATGAGGAGGCATGCAACGGACATGGGCATCAAGACGTCAAGCAGTGAAGAAATGGAACCAACATGGGAACCAGAGCCATGTATATCCAAAATAAAGGTCCAGTCCTCCCAGACAGATTTGGTTAAATTGCCATTTTTAGTTTCTTTAACTTTTAGGATTTTATTGTTTTGTTTTTTGCTGCTGTTGTTGTCCTTGGGGCACCCAAAGAAACATGGCACTAACCATTACCTTCCCAGTAACACCCAACCTCCTACAAATCTGTGTCATACAAGCAGTCACTGCACCCATTCATGTCTTACACAAATGTTTTATTGAGTTAACGTCTTACAATTCTGAAAAAGGAGTAATATCATATTTTTACTAGATTGACTTCATGCCAGAAACAAGTTATTGACACCCTGTAGTATAAAATATACTACAAAGATAAATAAAAGAAACAAAGCTGAATAGTTCATTGAATTCATTGTGTCTTAAACACTTATACTGGTTAACTTTCTAAGTGCGTAATGCTAAGTCTTGCATATTTCAAATACAGATTGATCCAACTAAAGCCCCTGACTGGAATTAAACTTCAAAGCGTACTGGAATATATCTCTCAGGAGAATCGATGTTTGCACAGGAGGGCTGTTGTTTATACTTCTGCACAAGGTTGTACTGTAAGCATTAAAATCGAACATTTTTTAAAATAACATTAATTATCCAGTGAGGAAATTCACAAAAATATTGTGTGGAGTTGAACTAGTCTCAGAGTCCCTGATTATCAGTGTTTAAAACATGGAGGTGATTGAGGTGGTTTGTAGCAAGTGTAGCAAAAAAAAAACCTTTTGACAAAATTAATCTAAACTGTTGCATATTAAATGCTTGCATTGTTTTCTAATCAAAGAATAATTGTACACCGTTAATTAGCTGCTAAAATATCTTTAGGCTATGTAATTTGGAAAATTAATTTCAGGGAAATTTCAATATAGCATGAATAAGATTCAGTGTTGCTGTTGCGACCATTTCTTTTAATGCTTTCCACAAATCCCATCCAATTAAATTTGTCCTTTTCACACAACAGATTGGCTCGAAAGTCAGAAATCTACAACCACTTTGACATGAAAACTCAGCAAAAACATCTCTCTCTCTCTCTCTCTCTCTCGCTCTCAATCTGTCTCTCTGTCTCCCACACACACACACACACACACACACACACACACACACGCATATCTCTCCTTGACACACACAGAACCCCTCTGTCATAGTCCTCTGCCACCCTTCACATTATAGACTTTCTCTCTCTCTCTCTCTCTCTCTCTCTCTCTCCCTACATGGTACATTCTTGAACCCAACACAACACCCCCTACAGTTCATTATGCATCATCATAATACAGTATCTGTAATTTTCTATATTTTCTGATTACATTCACAAAACATTTTGGAGCTTGTGGAGCCTATCAGTATGTTCCTGCAGCCTATAAGAACTCTGTATGAAATTAGGAGTTTGAGAAGAGTTTAAAAAATAAAATAAATAAAACACAGCTGACTGACAGCTCCAAGGTAAGCTAAGGGAGACAGATAAGCAACTTTCTTATCTGCTGTCTGAAACATTGTGGATTCCATGCTACAATGGTGACTGCGAGGGTGAGAAGAGTGCAAAGACATGAATGAAGAGTCTGCAAGAATTACTTTGCTATGGCAGTCTGCTTGACTGGAAGCTTCTAACACCGTGTGTCATGCAGCTATCATCCAGTTATATTCATTGCTAGTGCATCAGGGAAATTCCAATTGTCACAGACATTAGAAAAAGACTGTTGCTTTTGATCAACAATTTGTGACACAAATAAATCAAAGGAAGTATGGCATCTACCAAGGCCAAATGTTTCTCAAAGTTAGCGAAAGCAAAATGAAACACGTCTGCTTTCGAAAAGAATGGATTCTTGAACTTTAACCTTTGCCTCTTCAGGCTCAGAATTCAGTCACATGATAAACAATCAAACAAACAAATAAAAATGTGTATTATGCCAATATTGCCCCAACTCACACACATTTACGGTGGGTTGCACCAACAAGGATTAAGTTTTAACCTGCACCAAACTTTAAACCTATGGTTAGAGATAATCAGGTCACTGCCATGTTTAATTGCGTACATGATTTAATCTTATTACCATCGGTGCCTTGAAATTGCTCATCATAAAAACTCCATAGGGTTGAGACAATCTCTTATTTTCCTTTTTGGGACTTGATATACTTCAATCCATCTATTACATGCAGCCATTTCAGAAATCTAAACCACTTCAGCAGTAGGTTTAAAATTAAACCCTTAATGGTTTGAATCTGATTATCTTTAAACTAGGTTTAAAGTTTGTTGCAACTGAATTAATGGATAAACCTTGATTTAATCCAGGTTAAAACTTAATCCTTATTTGTGCAACCCACCCATAGTCTGGCTAAGATATCATTCTGAATGGTTGACCCAGCATTTCATAATTTAGTGGATGTCTCACCCATGCATTTAGTTGATAATGTTAGCTAATATTAATGACATTTTAGGTAATGTTAACATTACGTTTTGATTTCAAGTTAGAATTAGAATAATGTACATTTTAACACTGTGGATAGAAACACATGCAGATGTACATATTTATGTAAAAATTGTACAGGCGCAACGTATAATATGCATCTGACCCGAATGTAAGCCCACTTTTGTAGGATTATGTGATTTATGTAGCCTATCACGTCACATCGATCGAACACTTCATGCAAATGCTATGTTGTTATAATTGCAATAGTGTCTTATGACCCTGTATAGATTGACCACTGTCACATTACACTCAAATAAAATACATTAAACAGTCCTGCAGTGTACTCATTTTAACAAGCTTTAACACCCTTGTGAGTTTCATTAGAAGTTGACAAACAATTGTGAAACGGTTTAACTTCTATACCCACCCTATGAATAAACTAAATGTACCGCAGAGTGGTACAAAATATGACCACCGCCCAGTCCAGCACATTTTTTCCACAAAAATAAATCACGCTGAAAGGCATATATGATTCTAACTGTCTCAATAAATTGCATTATGCACACTCAATTCTCACTGGTATCTGCTAGACAACAAGTGCCAAAACATTATTAGTTCATAGATTTTACATGTAAAATGAATTTTTACCCCACCCCCATCTTGCCTGTTCATAATTCTGAGAAATTCTTGAATTGTGTGCATGTGTGTGTGTACATGTTTATGTTTATGTGTGTGGGTGTGTGTGTGTGTGTGTGTGCGTGCTTGTGTGTGGCTGCGTATGTGCCTGTGTGTGTGCATATGCATGCATGCGTACATATGTCTACTGTGTGAGTATGTCACGGTTCAGACAGACGACCAGAGGACCACACCATATACACACCAGAAAGTTTATTAAACTTAAGGAAAAGGGAAGTAGGAGTGAGGAAGGCTCCAGGGTTACTGGGGAATAACCGGATTCCGCCCAATGCGCTGGGTCTGTGTGCCCCCCAGTGGCAGCGATGCAAGGCCCCTAAGGACGACGGGGTGGTGGGTGGTCCGGAAGTCCTGGGGGAACACAGACACAACGGGCGGATGAAACAAGGCAGAAGTACAGTTCAAGGAGATCCAAATTGTGAGGTAGCAAGGCAGAAGGCTACCGGGGAGTTACCGGATCTAAGAGTAGTCAGGAGTCGCTACGCAGAAAGCAGGTCTGGTTCTTCTGGGGCAGAAGAGCATCCAAGATTCAGGCAGGTCCAGGGTCACAAACAAGAGTGAGCCAGAAGCTGGTGCAAACAGGTTCCGGGTGAGCTTTGCAGACGATCTGACAAAGGGAGAGCTGGAAAGACAGGGCTTTAAATACTGGGAGAGGTTAGTGGGCAATGCAGCGCAGCTGGCAGAGTAATTAGAGCAGAGCAGAGCAGGGACAGGTGGGTTTAGTTAGCTTGAGTAGAGAGAGTGGTGAGCAGAGTGGGAAGATAGTGGAAACCAATTAAGGTGGTAACCCGGGTGGAGGAGAGGGCTCATGACAGAACCCCCCAAGGGACGGCCCGAGGGCTAGAACCCCCCGAACGGTCCGAAAGGGAACGCCCTCATCCTCGGGAGGGAAGCCGGAGGGTCGCGGGTCGGGAGATGGGACAGGTCCCGGTGACAGGGTCAGGCAACAGGACGGGAAGCTGGGCAGGACGTTAGGGGACCCTCTGGGGGCGGCTCCCCACGGATTGCAGGTTGATCAGGATGCCGCTTTTGGTAGAAGGCGGTGATGAGGAGTCCTATCCATTAATCCGGGACTAGCTGGCACCCAGGTCCTTTCCTCAGGTCCATAGGCCTCCCAGTCAATGAGGTACTGAGGCCCCTACCCTCCCGGCCTGGACCGGGCAGGCGGGCGGACGGTGTAAACCAGACCACCATCGACGAGCCGCGGAGGGAGGAGGACAAGGCGCAGCAGGGACCAGCGGACTCTCGCGAATGGGCTTAATTTGACTACCATGGAAAGTGGGGTGCACCCTCATGGAATTAGGCAGTTGGAGCCGACAGCAGTTGGGCTAATCACTCTAATGCATAGGGAATGGGCCAAGGAACCGTAGGTGCCAGCTTTTATGACTCCACCCTGAGTGGCAGGTTCTTCGATGACAACACACCCTTGACCAACATGGTAGGTGGGAGCAGGAATTCTCCCACGGTTGGTCCATTCCGAAGTGTAGCTGGCAACGGATCTTGAGGAGGTGGCTCGGCTTGTGACCAGGTGCGCGCGACATGGGCGGGCAAAAGCAAGTGCAGATGGGCAACCTCCCTCCTGGCTGGCAACAGAGGAGGCTGGGTATCCATAAAACACATTGGAAGTGGGGCCATACCAATGGCAGAGCAGGTCAGAGTAACTCAGCATCACCCGCCAATTGCTGCGTAATTCAGGAGTGGGCTGCGGAGGGTCATGCATCGCGGTGCCTTCTCGGCTCCTGATTTTGCCGCTCTGACTGCCCATTAGTTAAGGGAGATGGAATCCGGAAGTCAGACTGACTGTGGCTCCCCAGCAGGCTGACCCAGAACTCTTCCAAAAGGCGGAGAGAATTATGAGCACGGTCCGGAAACTACATCCTTGGCAGTCCGTGGATCCGGAGCGTGTTCAGGACCACCTGGGCAGTCTCCTTGGCGGTTGGAGACTTCGAATGTATCCTCTATCTGGAATAGGTGCGGAAGGCTTCAGCACCTGTTCCTCAACAGCCCAGGTCAGGCTGCTGCGATGCAGGAGACTTGGCAGAATCATTTGAGATCCTTGGAGGGTGTCATCGCTTCTGGGGTGTGAGGAGGCGTCTGGCAGTGCGTAGTCAGGCGGTATGACAAGTGAAATTAAACCTGGTGAAAGAACAGGGCCAGCAGGGACTGCCTGGAGTTCAACCATGGCCGTGCGGATGCCTCAAGTTCTTGTAATCGGTCCAAGCAGAGAAATGGAGATGGTGGACCCCTCCAGCCAGTGGCCTTGCCTCCAAGACAAGCTTCACAGTAGCAGCTCTCAGTTTCCTATGTAGTACTCAGAGGGACAAAGCGTGAGAAAAAGGCACAGGGATGGAGCTTCCTATCCTCCGCAGCCCACTAGAAATCACAGCACCAACTCCCACATCCGGGGCGTCACCTCCACGATTGCGGTCCCACATCAGGCATCTGGAGGATGGGAGGCGGAGGTGAACTACCCTTGAGGTACTGAAAGGCTTTAGCCGGCTGCTGGGGTCAGGTGAGAGGGTTGCTTGGTGCTGGTTAGAGCAGTGGAGGGGCAACAATGGTACTGTAGTTCGGATAACTTTCTATAAAGTTAGCAAACCCCAGAAACTGTACAGCTTCTTTTCTGTTCTCCGGAACTGGCCTTGAAATGACTGCTGATATTTGTAGGATCCATCTGGATACTTCCCTCTGCCACTATGTACCCCAGGAGTACTGTCTTGGCCAGTGGCTCCACATTTCTCTGCCTTGGCGTGAAATTCTCAGGAGACGATGAAGGACTTGCTGGACATGGCGGAGGCTGTGTTCAGACAGGTTTCTGGAGTAGATTAAGATGTCATCCAGGCAAGCGAAGACAAACTTGTTTAACATGTCCCGCAGCATCATTCACTAGAGACTGGAACACAGCAGGAGCATTGGTGAGGCCAAAAGGCATAACCAGATTTCGTAGTGGCCTGTTGGTGTATTGAATGCGGTTTCCCATTCATCTCCCTCCCGGATCGCACTAGGTGGTAAGCGTTCTGAGATCAGCAGGCCAAAAGCAGTGGCTCCTGGAGCAGCGGAGGTGAGCAGAGGCAGGAAGTGCCGGTTCTTCACTGTGATGTTGTTGGAGTCCCCTGTAGTGGAATGCAGGGGGCCCGAAGAGATCTAAGTCCTTCTTCCCCACAAAGAAGAAGCCAGCACCAGCAGGAGATGAAGATGGACAGGTTAATCCTCTTGGACAGAGTCGTTGATGTAGTCCTCCATGGACTTTCTTTCCAGGAGCAGACGAATAAAGGCTGACCCGCTTTGGAGGGGCGTTCAGGAGGAGGTCGATGGCACAGTCGTGCAGTGGGAGTGAGGGCAGAGATGTGGCTCTTGCTTTGTTAAACACTTCTCTGAGACCATGGTAGCATTCTGGGACGTGGAGAGGTCAGGGCCCGGAGTTAGTGGAGTACTGGCGAGGGAGTAGCGAAATCTGACAGCAAGCAGGCAGGTTAGGTGGCAGTCCTCTCCCACTCCCTGATCACCCGGTCACCCAGTGAGCTGAGGGTTGTGCCGGGCCATGGGTAGCAGGATGAGGGGTTGGCCTGGAGAACAGGTGAAACTGGATAGTTTCTTGATGGTTTCAGGACAGACCCCATGTGAGGGCGGGCGTGACATGAGTGACGATCCGGTAAGTGTGTCCGTCCAGTGCCCGGGCAGGGTAGGAGGTGTCAAGCGGTGGTTCTCCCAGTCCCAGTTAGTGCCAGCTTGATGTCATTATGTTGGCTTGGCCGAATCCTGGGCTTGGCCAGGGTGTGAGTTGGAGTCAGAGGTGAACCTGCAGCAGGGAGGTTTGCGGTGGCGGGAGGACTGGATGGTCATTGAGCTCAGCGGACTCTCCCTATGCCGGTGAGCCGGCCAAAAGGGCGAGTTACCACCCGATGTCCATCACCTCCCACAATGAAGGCAGAGGTTTGAGGTGAAGCGGCGCTGGCTGCAGAGTGAGAGAGGCTGGCCCAGTCTCCATGGGCTCCAGACGTTAAAGGCTGGCTTGGGTGAGTGGCAGTGGAGTGGCAAGGTGGTGGGATCTCTCAGTGCGGTGGTTGAGTGGACAGCCCCCTCACGGCGGCAGGTCTGTATCCTTCTGTCACGATCCGGACAGGTCGTCGTGCTTCATCAGAAGTGGAAGGCAGTTCATGGGAGACCAACTTCGTCCTTTTGATATGGTGGCCAGCTATGGGAAGAGCAGCGTCCACCGTGGTGTGTTCAAGAACTTCGTCTTGCCAGGGTTGGTGATGGAATGGTCTGCGACTGTGCGTCTGCCTTGTCGAATACTGAACAGTTCGAGGCGCCTCTGCGGTTAGTGAATCCAGGTCAAACACCTTCAGCTCCTCAGCAAATTGGAGTGAAGGTTGCGCACATGCGGGTGTTTGGCGTTCGGGCTCTGCTGTTCCCCAGAGTGAGCTCGGCCCGTCAGAGTGGTGATGGCATACCCAACTTTGGCCCCTTCCGTGGCGGGTCCTTGGCTGCAGAGCTGGTAGGCAGCTAGTCAGGAATGGCGGACCTGGGTTGAATAAGCCCGTTGAACATCGGGGGTTTCCAATCTTGGGTTCAGACAGCGGCTGCAATGGCCGGGGCAGGTAACTTCGGGGGCAGGGCTGGTGGGCGGAACTGCCTGGAGCTGGGTAGGTGGGGCGAATGGCGCTGGGGTAAGGTTGGTGAGGAGTTGGATGATCATGGCGAGTTGTTGTTGCTGCTGGAACTGCTGCTGGTGCTGCTGGAACTGCTGATGCTGTTGGTGGCCGACCTGAAGCAGGGAGGTGATAATAGCGGCTCATGCGGGCTAGCCCTCTCCAGGTAATGTTCCAGAAGCGTTGCATGGCGTTGGGTTGCTCAGGTTAGATGGGTTTCCATGTAGGAAGTGCTGAGTCATGATAGTAAGATGCGTACTGTCACGGTTCCAGACAGGGCGACAGAGGATACAATTGCGTCACACCAGAAAGTTTATTGAACTTAAGGGAAAAGAGAGTAGGGAATTGAGTAGAGGCTCCAGGGGGTTACACCGGGAGCGGGATTCCGTCAATAAGCTGGGTCGCTGTGTGTGCTGATGGCAATCGTCCACTGTGGCAACCCGGTGGTGGAGTAGTCGGAAGTCCTGAGAGGTACCCTGAACCTGAAGTGGCGGATGAAACAAGGCAAAAGTACAGTTCAAAGGGAGATCTATAAATTCGTAATAATGTAGCAAGGCAGAAGGCTGAGTCAGAGTTACCGGGGATGAAGAGTAGTCAGGAGTAAATTCGGCAGAAAAGCAGGTCACAGTTCTCTGGGGCAGAAAGAGTATCAAGATTCAGGCAGGTCAGGGTCACAAAACAAAGTGGAAGCCAAGCCAGCGAGCAAACAGGTTCAGTGTGAGCTGGGCATGATCGACAAAGAGAAGCTGAAAGACAAGGGCTTTCATCACTGGGAGAAGGTTGGTAGGTAGCCTGGCGCAGCTAGCAGGTAATTAAGAGGCAGAGGCAGAGCAGGGACAGGTGGGCTAGTTAGGCAGGTAGAGTGAGTGAGCAGAGTGGAAGATAGTGGAAACCAATTAAGGTGGTAACCCGGTGGAGTGAGAGGAGCTCATGACTGGGCCCCAGGGGCGGCGAGGAGGGCTGGGAGAACTCCTCCCGAGCGGTCAGTGAGCGATCCTCATCTGGGAGGAAGCGGAGGGTCGTGAGTAGGGGGAGATGAGACAGGTCCCGAGGGCAGAAGTCGAGCACAGGGCCGGGAAGCTGGGCGGGCAGGGCGGTTAGGGACCCTCACAGAGGCGGCCCCTCTGCAGTTGCAGGTTGATCAGGATGCGTTGGTGGAAAGGCCGGTGATGAGAGTCCTATCCACAATCCGACTAGCTGGCACAGGTCCTTTCCTCCAGGTCCATAGCCCTCCCAGTCAATGAGGTACTGGGAGGCCCCTACCCCTCCGTCTGGACTGAAGCAGGCGTGGGCGGTGTAAACAGACCACCATCGGCAGGCGTGGAGGGGAGGACAAAGAAGCAGCAGGGACCAGCGGACTCTCATGAATGGGCTTAATCTTGGAGCACATGGAAAGTGGGGTGCACCCACCTCCTTGGGTGGGCAGTTGGGCGGACAGCAGTTGGGCTAATCACTCTGCTGGGCTAGGGAATGAGCCCAGGAGACGAGGTGCCAGCTTTTGCGACTCCACCCTGAGTGGCAGGGTTCTTCGATGACAGCACCCTTTGACCAGCAACATGGTAGGTGGGAGCAGGAATTCTCCGGCCGGTTGGCCCGAGTGAGTGTGGCTGGCAGCGGATCTGAGGAGTGGCTGGGGCTTGTGACCAGGTGCTGGCGACATCGGCGGGCAAAAGCAAGTGCAGATGGGCAAGTAACCTCTCCCCTTCCTGGCTGGCAAATAGAGGAGGCTGGTATCCATAAACACATTGGAAGGGGGACATACCGATGGCAGGGCAGGTCAGAGGGTGTGTGCGTGCTCTACCCATGTCAGTGCTGCGACCAGGAGTGGGGGGTGCGTGGTCATGCATCGCAGTGCCTTCTCGAGCTCCTGATTTGCCCGCTCTGACTGCCCATTGGATTGGGGATGGAATCCGGAAGTCAGACTGACTGTGGCTCCCAGCAGGTGACAGGCTCCTTTAAAAGTGAGGAGGGAGAATTGTGGGCCGCGGTCCAGAAACTATCTTGTGGTCGTGAATCCGGAAGGCGTGTTCCAGGACCACCTAGGCTGATCTCCTTGGCGGTTAGAACTTGGGGAGAAGACGAAGTGGCCATCTTGCTGAATCAGTCAACTATGGTGAGAATAGCCCGGTCATGCCACTTGAAGGGGCAGCCCATTAAAGGTAAAGGCGTGTGAGACCAAGGGACGCGTCTGGGCACAGGCGAGGGGCTGCAACAATGAAATCCGGCTGGGGAGCTGTAGGGCGACTTGTGTTGGTTGCAGATGGGGCAGGCTTGGGCGAATTCCACGGTATCCCACTACTCAGAGAGGGCCACAGAACCTCTGGGCGAGAGCAGGTTGTAAGAATGCGGAGGTGGAGCCAGGGTGACAGAAGCTAGGCCGGAGATGTGTCCCCACTGAATGACCTGGGACCTCAGGTTTTGAGGACAAGAGGCGATTCGCTGGGCAAGCTGGAGCCTGGCTGATTCTGAGCTTCAGCACCTGTTCCTCAACAGCCCAGGTCAGGCACTTTCCCCGATGCAGGGACTTAGCAGAATCGACACAGGATCCTTGGAGGGTGTCATCCTTCTGGAGTGGCGGAGAGGCGTCTGGCTTGGTGTTGCGTGATCAGGCGGTATGACAAGTGAAATTAAACAGTGAAGAACAGGGCCCAAGCGGGACTGCCTGGGATTCCAACCCGTTTGGCCCGTCTGAGGATGTACTCCAAGTTCTTGTCCGGTCCAAACGAGAAATGGAATGGTGGACCCCTCCAGCCAGTGGCATGCCTCCTCCAAGCGGCTTCACAGCCAGCAGCTCTGGTTCCCTATGTAAATAATTGCACTCAGGGGACAACCGGCGTGAGAGAAAGGCACCCAGGATGGAGCTTCTATCCTCCAGCCCACTGAGAAATCACAGCGCAACTCCCACATCAGTCCACCTCCCACAATGGTGCGGTCCACATCCAGGCATCTGGAGGATGGGAGGCGGAGTGAACCTTACCTTGAGGGTACTGAAGGCTTTGTCGGCTGCTGGGGTCCAGGTGAAGGGTTGCTTGGTGCTGTGGTTAGAGCAGTGAGAGGGCAGCAATGGTACTGTAGTTCGGGATAAACTTTCTATAGAAGTTAGCAAACCCCAGAAACTGTTGCAGCTTCTTTCTGTTCTCGAACTGGCCATGAAGTGACTGCTGATATTTTGGCAGGATCCATCTGGATACTTCCCTCTGCCACTATGTACCCCAGGAAGGCCACTGTCTTGACGTGAAACTCTCCTTTCTCTGCCTTAGTAGAGGAAATTCTCCAGAGAGCGATGAAGGACTTGTGGACATGGCCGAGATGATGTTCAGACAGGTTTCTGGAGTAGATTAAGATGTCATCCAGGTAGCGAAGACAAACTTGTTTAACATGTCCCTTTTATCATTCACACTAGAGACTGGAACACAGCAGGAGCATTGAATAAAAGGCATAACCAGATGCACAAGTAGTAGCCTGTTGGTGTATTGAATCTGAGTTTCCATTCTCTCCTCGGACTCCGCACTAGGTAGTGGCGTTTGCAGAGATCCAGCTTGGTAAAACAGTGGCTCCTGGGCAACTCAAAGCCCGAGGAGGTGAGCAGAGCCCAGAGGGTAGCGGTTCTTCACTGTGATGTCGTTGGAGTCCTGTAGTCGATGCAGGGAGGCGAGAAGAGATCGATCCTTCTTCCCCACAAAGAAGCCAGCACCAGCAGGAGATGAAGATGGACAGATTAATCCTGCGGGACAGAGAAATTAGATTGATGTAGTCCTCCATGGACTTTCAGGAGCAGACAACGAATAAGGCGGCCCGCTGGAGGGGCGTTCCAGGAAGGAGGTCGATGGCTGGTCGTCACGGTCGGTGAGGCAGAGATGTGGCTCTTGCTTTGTTAAACACTTCTCTGAGACCATGGTAGCATTCTGGGACATTGGAGAGGAGTCAGGGCCCGGAGTTAGTGGGGTACTGGCCGAGGGTAGTCTTGACAGCAAGCTTGAGCGGGAGTTCGGTGTGATCCTCTCCCACTCCTGATCACCCCGGTCGCAGTGACCCGAGGGTTGTGCGGCCCGGAGCCATGGGTAACCCAGGATGAGGGTTGGCCTGGAGAAGGAGCAGAGTGAGAGCTGGATAGTTTTCTTGATGGTTTCGGACAGACCCATGAGACGGGGCGTGACGTGACCGATCCGAGTAGAAGTGTCGTCCAGTGCCCGGGCAGGAATAGAGGAGGTGTCAAACGGTGGTTCTCAGTCCCAGTTGGCGTGCCAGCAGTGTCCCATTATGTTTGGCCGGTAGCCAGGAGATCCACCAGAGCAGCCAGGGTGTGAGTTGGAGTCAGAGAGAGGAGGTGAACCTGCGGCAGGGTTTTGGAGTGGGAGGACTGGATGGTGAGCTGAGCTCAGCGGACTCTCCCTATGCCGGTGAGCCGGCCTTTAAAGAGGCAGGTTACCCACCGCGACCATCACCTCCCACAATAGAGGCAGAGGTTTGAGAGTGAAGCGGCTGGCTCTGCAGGAGTGAGAGAGGCTCGCCCAATCTCCATGGGCTCAGACTGGTCAGCTGACTTGGGTGAGTGGCAGTAGATGACAGGGCCAGTCCGGATCTCGAATGCGGTAGTTGGTGGACCTTGGCCCCTCTCCCGCGGCAGCGGGTCTGTATCCTTCTGTCGATCGGACAGTCAGTCGATAGCTTCATCAAGAGTGGAAGGCAGTTCATGGAGACCAACTTCGTCCTTCAATATAGTTGGCCAAGCTATGGAAGAAACGTCCACCAACGATGGTGTGTTCCAAGAACTTAAATCCTTGCCAGGGTTGAGGCCGATGGAATGATGCGACTGCTCGTCTGCCTTATCCGAATACTAGACAGTTGCGAGCGCCTCTACGGTTGTTGGTGAATCCAGGTCAAACACCTTCAGCATCTCCTCAGCAAACAGGTCGGAAGGTTGCACATGCGGGTGTTTGGCCGTTGAACTCTGCTGTTCCCCAATTTGAGCTCGGCCCGTCAGGTGAGTGATGGCATACCTTTGGCCCTTCGTGGCGAAGGTCCTTGGCAAGGAGAACTGAAGTGAAGCAGCTAGTCCAGGAATGGCGGACCTACTTGGAGGTTGAATGTACACGTTGAACATTTCGAGGGTTTCCAATCTTAAGGTTCGAACTGGCTGCAATGACGGGAGCCAGGTGGCACTCGGGGAGGCAGGGCTGGTGGGTGAACTGCCTGGGAACTGGGCCGGTGGGCGGAGTGGCTGGGAGTAAGGTTGGTGAGGAGTTGGATGATCATGGTTGTTGTTGCTGCTGGAACTGCTGCTGGTGCTGCTGGAACTGCTGATGCTGTTGGTGGCGACCTGAGCAGGGAGGTGATGTAGCGGCTCATGCGGGCCTAGCCTCTCTCCGGTGTTCCAGGCGTTGCATGGCGGTGGGTTGCTCAGGTTCGTCGGTTTCCATGTAGGAAGTGTGCTGAGTCCATGATGGTCAGATGCGTACTGTCGCGGTTTCCGGTGAGCGTGAAGGACCCTGATGCGTCACACCAGAAAGTTTATTAAACTTAAGGAAAGGAAGTAGGGGGAGTGAGTGCAAGGCTCCAGGGGTTTACTGCAGAGATAGCAGGATTCCGTCCATGCGCTGGGTCATGTGCCCCAGTGGCAGCGATAGATCCTGGCCCGGCGGTGGTGGAGGTGTCCGGAAGTCCTGGGGGGAACACAGACACAGCAGAGGCGGATGAAACAAAGGCAAGGTACAGTTCAGGGGAGATCAAATTAATTGGTAGCAAGGCAGAAGGCTGGTCAGAGTTACGGGATGAAAGTGTAGTCAGAATTAGATTCTGGCAGAAAGCAGGTCTGGTTCTCTGGGGCAGAAAGTATCCAAGATTCAGGCAGGTCCAGGGTCACAAAACAAAGGTGAGCCAGAGCTGAGCAAACAGGTTCGGGTGTGAGCTTTGCAGGCGATCTGACAAAAGGCTGAAGACAGGGCTTTAAATACTGGGAGAGGTTAGTGGGGTAACCCGATTGGATGAGAGGGGGCTCATGTCATACGTATGATTACTGTGAATGTATGTGTGTGCATGTGTATCTGTTTATGCACATGTGTGCACATGGAATGGGTTAACATGACCCCTGGAGGCAAACATACGCAAAAATTGGTCATCCTAGGCCCTACGGTTCCCAAGATATTCACAGAAAACTCTGTTGGTGTACGGTCACTAAATGTACACATAAATTATTTTATTGTAAGGCCCCCCATGAACGAATGGCATGCATTCGGAGGGTGTCATAATGATCCTACACTTTCAATTTCGTGCAGTTTTGACCATGTCAGCCAGAGATATTGTGATTAAAACACCTAATTTTTTGCTTTTTAACTTTTAACTAGGTGTTGCTATACATGAAATAAGTGGTAATGGGATGGGTTGACATGGCCCCTTAAGACCAACATACAAAAAAAGGTGGTCCTCCTAGGCCTTACGGTTCTTGAGATATTCACAGAAAACTGTCTCCGGCCACCTACAGGCCAGTTGGTGTACAGTAACATAAATTAATTTATTGTGTGGCCCCCCATCAACGGAATTCCACGAAACTTGGCGTGCATTCAAAGGGTGTCATAATGATCCTACACTTCCAATTTCTTGCAGTTTTGACTATGTTAGGTCACAGATACCTGCGATTACAACTAGGGATCGACCGATATGGATTTTTTAGTGCCGATCCCGATATCGATTTTTTTCCATCAGCCTTAGCCGATGACCGATACAGCCTGCCGATTTTCTTGAGCCGATATTTGGAGCCGATACTGCTTTTATTTTGCTCCCTCAATTTACATCATACAAATGACACATAATTACACAAATGATGATAACAAATGTTATAAGTCTCAATTTAAAAAAGGAACATTTATTGAACTTATGGATGGGTGCACTGAATATGGTTAACTGTGCAAAATGATTTCATCAACATCTTACAACACAGCCTTGATGATGCATTGCTTGCTGACATATTATAAGACATAATTCAGGTCATCACAAAATGTCCTTTGTCAACACATTTAAATAATATAAGAAAACAATAAGCCTGAAAAGTAGCTATTGAAATAAAGTGCTTGATTTGTAATTTGCATGGTTTCAATTTTTCTATGTCTATATTTCTCTAAAAAAAGCTGGCAGATTTGTCAACCACAGAACATAAATCAGCAGAGGAAAATAACGTGGTGTCAGATGTTTCTGTTCCAAACGGCATCAACGTTAAAAGGTATAAAAACATATCTCTCAAAGTTTTAAAATCTCTCCTTCAGGTAGCGCAGCACTCTCATATCGCTGTGATGCGTGTGTCCCACTGAGTGAGACAGACCAGATGCACACGGGTGGTTGACGTTTTAGGCCAAAAAAAAGTTTTTGAAAAAAAATTCAGATATCAGGCATAGAAATCACTTAGTCCTGTTGTACTGACCTACAAGTACTCTTCTGGAATAGATATCTTGTAGAGCAGGGAGTTCAGTTACACCAAGGTATTTAAAACTTGTGACTCTCTCTACAGGTTGCCCGCTGATCATTAGTGGGGTGTAACTGTAGTTCTGTAGGTAGCATCATCACCTGGTATGGGAACTCCACAGTTAGAGATTGTAGTACTCTGCAGAGAGCAGCAGAACTACAGTTACACCCCACTAATGATCAGCGGGCAACCTGTAGAGAGAGTCACAAGTTTTAAATACCTTGGTGTCCACATTACTGAAGACTTAACATGGACTGTTAACACTCAATATGTTCTGAAGAAGTCCAGACAACGACTCTACTTCCTTCGACAGCTAAGGAAATTCAAAGTTTCTACATCCATCATGAAGGCCTTCTACACTTCAGCGGTTGAGAGTGTTCTAACTGGTAGCATCATCACCTGGTATGGGAACTCCACAGTTAGAGATTGTAGTACTCTGCAGAGAGTAGTGCGGCTCAGCTGAGCGTACTATAAGAACTCAACTCCCTGCTCTACAAGATATCTATTCCAGAAGAGTACTCCTAAGAGCCCAAAAGATTCTGAAGGACTCTTCTCATCCTAACAATGGATTATTCCTACCGCTGAAATCAAGAAGACGCCTATGTAGTCACAAAGCCAGAACTGAGAGACTCAGGAGAAGTTTTTATCCCCAGGCCATCCGAACTCTGAACTCACACTATACTGACTTTGCACACATTCACTCCTCAGCACTCTCAAACATTTCCCAACTCTGAACTCACACTATACTGCTGACTTTGCACTCATTCACTCCTCAGCACTCATGACCCCCCCACACACACACACACACCTACAAGACTTTTAGCACTTTTACATCCCTCTCCCTATGCTACAGACCTTTTATTTATTTTCTTATTTCATCACACGTCAAAACACACACACACACACACATCTGACTTTCTCCAACTTTTGCACATCTCCATAGAACTTTTTATTTATTATTTTTGATATCTCCTCCATCTACCCATGTCCTTGATTGCCTAGCCTTTCTGCCCCGTCCACCCCCCACCCCACCCCCATCCCCAACACACACACTTACATCATCACTGTCATCACTTCACATACATACAGCACACTGCTTGCTACAGTAAGCCTCCCTCTACATACTTGCTGCACACTGCCCCCCACATACACAGCACATTGTCTTTGTGGATCTTCTCAACACACATCCTCTACATACTTACAGCACACTGCCCCCACCTACCCACACACACACTACCACACACACACACACACACAGTCACTGCTCCACTCCCTCCCCGCCCACACACACATCTTCACTGTCATCACTCACATACATTACATACAGTACTCTGCTTGAAATAGTAAGTCCCTGCCCCCCCTACATACACACAGTACATTATTTCATCAGGAAGCTTCTCCAACACACATCCCCAACATACTTACAGTACACTGCCCCCCACCCCACCCCCATCCCCAACACACACACTTACATCATCACTGTCATCACTTCACATGCATACAGCACACTGCTTGCTACAGTAAGCCTCCTCTACATACTGCTGCACACTGCCCCCACATACACAGCACATTGTCTTCAGGATCTTCCAACACACATCCTCTACATACTTACAGCACACTGCCCCCCACCTACCCACACACACACACTACACACACACACACACACAGTCACTGCTCCACTCCCTCACCACACACACATCTTCACTGTCATCACTCACATACATTACATACAGTACTCTGCTTGAAATAGTAAGTCCCTGCCCCCCCCACACAGCACATTATTTCATCAGGAAGCTTCTCCAACATACTAACAGCACACTGCCCCCAATACACAGCACATTGTCTCATGAGGAAGCTTCTCCAACACACATATTGCACACTGCCCTCCCCCCACCCACAGCACACTATCCCATCTCCCTGTCATCCCCCAACACACACACCAACACCCCTGGCAGTTGGGTTAGCCCTTGAGCCGTGGATCTGCCCAAGGTTTCTTCCTTGGTAAGGGAGTTTTTCCTTGCCCCTGTTGCTCTTGGGTGCTCCTTTGTTGGTGCCCCCCACCCAATCCCAATCCTCCCCACCTTTTTATGCAGCCCTTGCCACTTAATCTACTAAACCCCTCTTCTACTTTTTACCCCCCCCCATTAATGCACAAATAGGCTGACACCAGACATAATTTCATTGCATTTCTTACTTCCAGTAACTATATGCATGTGACAATAAACTTCCTTGTATCCTTGTATCCATTCCCAATAATATGTATGGTCTTTTAGATTTTGTGTTGAAATTCATATTTATTCACTAATTAGTTGTGGTAGTGACTAAAATTGTCATATGGTGTGACATGAAAGTTATTGTTTGTAAAATTATAATGGGGTATTTTGTTTTTAATGTGAGCAATGTATTATAATCTTCTATCATTACTTCATCAAGATCTAGCATTTCCTTGTGCAAATTTATTACATTTTACAGTATATTTCTACATCAATACACAGAGTAAGGCATATGTCCTCAATCTTTCAATAAACGTCATATTCATTTTGACATACCTTGATTTAAAAGAAAGAAAATGCTTGTGACTTTTGCTGACCCTATTTTCTATCTGTTCCATTGAGATTTGTATGATATAGACCCCAAAAGCCTTTTTATTTTCATAATTTCTTGATGTCACACATATTGTATAGCTCTTGGGTTCCCTGAGTTTTTCTCTTCTCAATGGTGGGCTTCAATCTGAATGTTTGTAGTTCCCCTTTGAGTTTATTCTCTTTATATCTGTTAAAGACAAATTCAACAATTTATTCAGATAATTTAAAAAGTTTTCCTGCATTATAATCAGATTAAATTGTTGCAATTACTTATAGTGCTAAAGACAACATTAATATTACTGTTTTCTTTAACACCAGAATTTATTTTCTCAGACTACTACTGATATTTAGAATGTCAAATATGTATCTTTTGTATCCAAGGCTGTAGAGTGAGTGAGTGAGTGAGTGAGTGTGTGTGGGGGTGATTTCTGTGTTTTATGTGTGTGTGATTCGCAATACATGCAATAGTTGCACATCTTAAATAATAAATGTTAAATCATGTTAAATATGTCAAAATATATATTACACTTAATTATGAGTTAAACATATGTATGAAAAAACATTATTTATGCAGGAAAATGCAGTTTCTATCATACAGTGTGACAAATAAATCTTATGGTGTGACGAGAAAACCCGGTCACACTATATGATATTGGGTCACACCATATGAGGTTTCATGTACTTAGCATGTCATTAAACAATGTGCTTTTATGCTCAGATCCTAAAAACATGCTAACTGCAATATGACAATATAGTTTTAAAGGTAATATTGACTGAAAAGTAATTTTATTTGGCCATTTTTGCGTAAAATGTGTCACACCAGAAGACAGTGCAAAAGGGAACTGAAGCAGGAGTGCCGGATATACTTGATTTTTTTGAAAACATGAAGAGAGAAAACTCACCTTGTAACTTTCAGTGTCCTTCTGAGGTGTTGTTCTTCCTTCTGAAAGAAGGAGGACCCCTACTCCCCAAAGGTCTCCAAACAATTGCCCGTTTAAAAAAAAGTAATATGGCGTCACACCATATGATATCCATTTTTGGGACAAAGTGTTTTAGTTAAGGGTGGCTTCACAATATTATGCCTGAACTTTTAGTCAAGCAGACCCACAAGTAGGCATCTGGGTTATCTATATATGATTGAATAAACAGAAAATGAATTAATTTTCTTGTTTTTATTCAAAATCAAAATTTGTGAAATGTGACTGGGACAGCTTTGGGCTGTCAGCTGGGATGAGTTTTTTCTGGTTTGGCTTAAAATTGTGAAAAAATGGAAGATTAATCCCATGAATGCTCTGTATGTTCATATAAAACAGCATTTTCTGAACAATATCCCCATAGTTTTTGATAATTTTTTTATAATTTACCTATCTTTGACACATTGGACCAAAAAAAGGCCATGTCATGTCAACCACCCACACACAAACTTTTGTTTGGTAGCTGACGAACCACCATTGAACTGGATTGATAATGATAACGTTAGCAAACGTTACACGGTATGTCTGGTACATGATAAACGTTAACACAAATTAATATTCAACTACATATAACACGTCTCTCTGATATCACTGCGATAGCAACTCGGCCCCGCTCGAAGGGAGAGGGGGAGGGAGACGCACACACCACACGCGTCCAAAACTCAGCCAGGTGGTCGCTGAATAAAACTCCCACAAATATCTCGGAACAACATCGTCATTACTTAATCATATGATTGACCAGTGTTCGTAACAGCTACCGCTAAAGCATGCATACGGATAGCCTAACTTAGCTATTTGCAGCTCCCTAAATACAATGGCAAGCAGTTTTATAAACGAGGCATTAAGCATTAAACAAAGTACCTATCTATCATTCGCGTTTTCCATTTGGACCCACAAACTTGGTTCCACCTTCAAAGTGTATGGCAATATTACAGCTAAGTCAAACAGTTAAAAGACGCTTTGAAAGATTAAAGTTTAGGCTACTGTTGTCTTGAAGAGCAGGCTTTCAGCACTCAGCTTGTGGGGGAGGGGCAGTCTGCACGTGAATTGCAGCATCTCCAGCAACACAGAGCTGTCTGTGGACTAATGCGGGGAAAAAACTATGAACGCCGATGCCGATACACGTAAAAAACGCAAATATCGGCCGGCCGATATATCGGTCGATCCCTAATTACAACTAGCCTGGAAACCAGACTCTCTGGCCTAGATCCATAGGCATTCGTTTATTTCCGGGTGGGAGGGCACAGTTTAAGGTTTAAAATCATTGGAGTTCCTTTGAACCAATCACTAACAACCGGCGTTTCGTCATACAGAGAAGTTTCTCTGCAGCACGCCCATAACAAGCACGGGTGCATCTTATCAGCAAACAATCACACGTTTCATCTGCGTAACTCTCGCCAAAATGCATCTTATTGTGTTTTGTGAATGTGCCCAAGTCAAACTTTCATAGTAATGCAAGTACGTCCAAAGCGCCACTTTTAAGCATGTATGCGTTGTCGTTTTCGGGTGAAATGACCTTTTGAATGGGATTCCTATAGGGCTACTACTTTTTTGATACAATCGCGTCAAAATCGCTATTTTTCAAATACTATGAAGGCTCGACACAACATGAAACTTTGATCGAAGTATCATCAGTGTCTCTACACATGAACTCGAGCATTGAGAACATTGTTGGTGTACACAGAGTTTACTAAAAGAGAGGTTTTGAACAACTCGTTTTTTCAAACTTGTTTTTTCTGCTCGCTGCCATTTTGCCATCTTGCAAGGAGTGAGTTGTCCAAAATCTTTATTTTTAGTAAACTATGTGTACACGAACAATGTCCTTAATGCTCGAGTTCATATGTAGAGACACTGATTATGCTTCGATCAAAGTTTCAAGTTATGTCGAGCCTTCTTAGTGTTTGAAAAATAGCGATTTTGACCCGACCATGTAGCCTACTAAACTACAGTTTGACTCGGGTACGTTCATAGCCTATTTCAAAATCTATGACTAAAGTTTAGCTGACGATATAACATCCTACTCCACTGTGACTTCGTTCATGACACTCCTGTTAATAGGCTAAAGTATTGTAATGATCTGAGCCTAGCTGTTGATGACTGTGCTCCCATGATGCTGTTCGGTTGATGTGTTATGTTGAATGTTCATGTTAACCATGCAAGTTACCAATGTTGTGCGTCCTGACTGTCGTGTTTATGTTTATAGTTGATTACAGTGTTCATAACCGGGTCTAACTAGTGTGTGTTGTAGATACAGCCTCACATAGATGTTTAGTGCTGGAGCATAAGGGCCAGGTCTGGCCCGGCATTATGCGTTCGTGTGTTTTGGTGCGTAACCAATAAAGACCTTTCTAAAACAACTTTGCAAGATTGTTACAGTATTATTTACATTTGCTCAAAGATTTCATAAGTATAAGTAATTTTCACTCCCTACGTTGATGTATTCCAAGCGATCTGCTTCAGGGATGGGGACGTAGTAGAAACACCTTGCCTGGGTACGTAATCGCTCTCAGGGACGCCCACTGTTCGCTGGTTGGTCGGCTGCCCAACTGCCGAAGTAAACGAGTGTGAATCAACCTATTCCAGACAGAGTACTGTAGGGAAAAGAAATCGACCGGAAGTACGTAGACAGGCCAAGGCCAGGCTAAATTACAACACCTCATTTTTACTTTTTTGTGTTTAACTAGGTGGCACTATACATGAAATGAGTGGTTATGGAATGGGTTGACATGGCCCCTTAAGATCAACATACAAAAAAAGTGGTCCTCCTAAGCCCTACGGTTCTCGTGATATTCACAGAAAACTGTGGGCCTGTCCACACGGAGACGCTTTTTAGGTTAAACGCAGAGGTTTTGCTTCGTCTTGGCCAAGCGTCCAAACGAATCCTGTAAACCCACTGCCCGAAACCGCACTTTTCTGAAACCTGGTCCCAGAGTGGAAAAATCTGAAACCGTAGCCCGTTTGAATTCGTTTAGACAGCGAAACCGCACATCCTGCTCGCGTATCGATGATGTCATCGCCACACCTCAGCTGCCCTGGACTTGCACTTATAGTATTGCCTAACAATACTAGTATTGATACATGACTTTGCCTACGATTACACTCCGTAAGATAAATATCACAACTGGTGCTGTGCAGCGCCGATAGCTTATGACTTGGTGGACTGAACACTGTTTTTCCCGGTGTTTTTATGCATTCTAGCTACTGTCAGTGACGCAGTTGAGAGAACTTAAGTTATTAGGAAAGTGCGGTGTAAGTTTAGGCTACATTAATTTGTGCGTAGTGCCAGTGTCATTCATTTATTTTACATGTCTTACAACATACATGCATTCACAGTCGATATAAGCATAGGCCTACAAAGACACTTAGAACTCACGTTAAGCCGATGGTAGCACACTGAATGCGAATGCGCGATTTGATGCAGGCAAAAGTATTGACTGTTACTAACGAAGGTTTTATAGCAATATTATAAATGTGGCGACAGAATAGCCTAGAACTTGGGAAAGCCTTGCATTTAGTAGCCTAATTGCGGTGATAGCCAAAACTAATGTGAATCACGGACTATCCTACAACCAAAGAAAGTAAAGGTGATTAGTAGGCCTACCTGCGTTAGCCAAATAAAGGACGGGACTGCACCCTTCACAAACCGTAAAATAAAGTTTATTAGTTTTACAGTTGACTACAGTTGACAGTTCACCATCAGTCCACACAAACAATTCTGGTTTCCTTGCACTAGCCATTTCGTCGTAGCCTATTCTGTCTGTTTGTAAAGTGCAAGTTTTGGTCAATTTCTGTAAAGAAACAGTGCCACCTATAGGCCTGGGGTATGAAGTGTTGAGTCGTGTTGAGATGGATGGACGCAAATATTCTTGATACGGTTCCAGGGAAGACGGAGGAAAAAAAGATCGGTTTGGTACGTGTGGACTAGGCCTGTGTCTGCCCTACCCTCCTTTCGGGGGGTCCATTCCAGCGGGGGGGCTACAGATCAAAGCGAAAAACGCTGGTTCCATGCTATCCATGTGTGGTTACATGCCCACCAAGTTTTGTGTACCCCGGTCTTCAAAAAATCTGACTAAACCTATATTCGCTGCGCAGCGGTCATAATAAGTGTTTACAGTACCAGAAAAATAAAGAAAAACAATACGTTTGTTTTGTTGGTTTGGCTTGGAATAGAGGCACAGAGCTTACAAAGTCCATTCTAGGCTTGCCTTCAATCCTCAAACAGTCAGTCCACAGTGAAGTAGTTAATTGCATGGACTTACAAATGTACCCTATTTTTCATTGTTGTATACTTTTCATTGTTTTAGATGGAGAACAGCCAGTGCCTGGAAAAACACTGAGAGGGATGGGAAAATGCACCCAAGAAGCAGTATAGAGTCTGGACCTGAAGCCTGACTTTATCCCACAAAGAGCACATGGTCCAGTCTGGAATATCAGCATCCACAGAGTAACAAACTGCATTAAATATGAAAGGACTCATGTAACATGAAGATTTGTTACATACACTTGATAAATGTTTCAAACAGAACAACCAAGACAATATCTGATTGGGGGATAATGAGGGCAAATGTCTGTTCTCTGTTTTATTGTGTTCAATTGACTTTAACCGTTTTTACTGTTATGATTCCATCTGTTCACAGAAGTATTTGAGAAGAAGTATTTTTGAAAAAGCTAATGTGTGTAAATGTAATGGTTAAGAATAATAAAACATTGTATTACTAGTGAACATTGACTTATGTCATTGACTTTCTCCATGCTGACAGAACAGCTGTTGACTATGGTAAGATCAGAAGTGGGGGTTTGTACATTTATGTTAACAAAACGTGGTGCACGGACACCGTCATCACTCTTCATTGCTCATTGCAGATACATTGCACATAATCTGTACATGTTGTTCATACACTGTTCATATTACAAAGCCATATTTATTCTACTCTTATAAGGTAACTGCTTAAACATTGCACATATGTAATTTATTACTCTAAACCACCTTCTGTAAACCAACTGTATACTGTCTACACTGCACTATATTTCCTGTCCTGTCTATGCACCACCTATACTATACTTTATACCTATAGTATACTTTGCATTGCACTTTTCTTCTGGTTAGACGCAAACTGCATTTTGTTGTCTTTGGATACTCTGCACAATGGCAATAAAGTTCAATCTAATCTAATCTAATCTAATGGATTAATTTTTAATTATTTCACTGGAAAGTCGCGGTAAGGGTAATCTACCGTACAATAAAACAAAAGTAAGGGCAACAAACTGCACACTAAAAGGGTGGTAAGAGCAACGTGTAAACTTGTGGTAAGGGCATCATACTGGAAAACACATTTACAGCAAGGCTACTGTTGAAGGGTCGTTCCAGTAAGTCTTTGGCAAGAGTTACTGTAAAAATGCAATACAAGTCTAACAGTGCAGCTTCCTTCCCTCCCTGCCTCCCTACCTATCCCATTAAACGAGAAGAAAACATGACATCTCCAAATGAGGTCTAAGCAGGAACTCCATTAGCTTACCGTAACAATCATAAGGAGTTTATTTATGTCAGGGGGGTGACAGACAGTGATTTCATTACAAGTGGTATCACAGAGCGTACATCCCGATTGTATTCTTATGGGAAATGTTGTCTAATTGAACACTTTGCCTCATTTTTTACCTCTTCATCATTTTCTTTTTTTTCTGGTAAAGAACATTCAGGTCCCTGATTAAGTCATCAGCTCACACTGACCTGAGGGCCATTACAGATGAAATGAGTCCTCATTTGCGCAGGCTAACATGCAGTTTCAAAGCAGAAGTGGAAAGCTCAGATAATCACTCTCTTTCATCAGTTACCCCCTGTCTCCATTCCAGAGGTTTACAGCTTTGGACTTCCAATCCATCCCTAATGCATTGATCCACTACCTCCAGCTCTGCACCCCCACACACACACACACACACACACATACACTCATTAACCCCCTGCCACACACACAAAAAAAAAAATGCATGTGCACTTGCTTGAGAAAGAATATGCACAGCACAGACACACACACACACACACACACATGCAGGCACACACACACACACACACACCCACACCCACACACACACATACACCACGAGAGAGAATTAACTGAAGAATTAACTGAAGCAGATTAGGACACTGAAATACCATGTTGGAATTGCAGTCACATCCTTACTATACAGGCACAGCTCTGCAGAGCCGTTTGTGTATGCTCTTGCATGTGTGTGTCTGTGTGTGTGTGTGTGTGTGTGTGTGTGTGTTTCTGTGTTATTTATGTGTGTGTGTGTGTGTGTGTGTGTGTGTGTTTCTGTGTGTGTGTGTGTGTGTGTTTGTTTTGTGTGTGTGTGTGTGTGTGTGTGTGTGTGTGTGTGTGTGTGTGTGTGTGTGTGTGTGTTGGGGGATTCTGGGTGATGGGAAAATTAATGAAGAAAGAGTCGTTTTTGTGCCAGTCTCAGCACGTCTTCATGTCTCTCCTGTATCTCTGCCGTGATTTATCAAACGCTTTTCCACCGGGTCCAGCAGGTCTGTCGCGGCTTCATTGTGCTGACTGAGCAATACATACGATTGAGCAGTAATTGCCAAACAGCAGGTCTATGTCATGACAAAATGGCAACTCCACATTAAGTCATGCGTAAAAACAACTATGCAAGCTACATGCATGACCAAATCCACAGTTCTCATGGACATACTGTATGTCTGCATCCCGAAAGATATAGGCGACCAGAACTCTCCAAATGTGAGGCAATTGAATTCAAAACCTCAGATATAGTTCCCATGTGCCCCACCACAAACACATCCTGCATAAAGATAAACTCCCACAGGAATGGTGTTTTATAGCTTGAAAACAGAAAGGGACATTTATACACGCATATGGAAAGGACAGGACCTTACACACCGTGGCCTGGGAATATGAACTTTGTTTTCGTATGAGTAAAGAGATGTTCAGAATGAAAGCATGCAAGTTTACAGCATGCGGAGAAGGAAAATGGATTTTCTCCCACTGTGGTAAATGACTAAACACTCGTCTTTGTTCAGCTGACAATATTTCCAAATTGTGTGCGAGGGAGAGGAGGATTGAGGGGGGGAGGCAAAAGGCTTTGTTGTGTGGTATTCAGACGCAATTTTTGGAAAGGGAAGCAATCCAACAGGCACAGAGAGGGATGCACAACGAAAATTATTTGCTCAGTGATTAAACCCCTAGTGAAAATATTTTACAAGACGTGGTGGTTTTCAGTGGGTTTTCAAAAATAACTGTCATCATCGGGCTTATTGTTGTGATGATGGGCCCAGCTCAGCAGGTCCCTGCAGTAGGTCCCTAAATAGCCTATTTGCTGAATGTATGACTATGGCTGGGCTTTGCCTTTGGGAGCTGGATAACACAATGTTGATAACTGGGGCAGCTGTACTTAGGAAGACTGTTGAGCACACATTCAAAACAGTGGCCCTTCCCATTTCACCAAGAACATCACAGCCTCTTTCAGAAGTCCCTGCTTCAGTCATTGCAAGGGCACCTGATTGATTATTCACCCACTAAGAGGATACTGTTTTTTAGAATTGATTTTGATTAAGTTTTATTTAGTATAATTTGTATTTTGTATATTTAGTATATGTTTTATCTTCTACAGTCCTTATTGCTTAGTTATGTTTTTTTATATTATATACTTTTAATTACTTTTTCTGCTGTTATTGAATGTGTGTGTGTGTTGTCTGTATGCTACTGTGACCTTGAATTTCCCCTAGGGATCAATAAAGTATATCTATCTATCTAAAAATACATGGCTTGATAGAATCACACAAAATGTGAACATAAGATTAAATGCAATGCATGCAATCCGACATTTTTACACTACATTTCTTGGTTGGGAACTGTATGTCCACATTCAAAAGCATTCCAGTAAAAAGCAAATATTTTTTTCCCCTTTCCTGTTTACAGTTAGCCTGACGAGCCAGACCCACATTAAAATGTAGGGAGCCAGACCCACATTAAAATGTAGGGTCTGGGCACTCACCGTTCGCAGTGCTCAGTTCGAGGGGCGGGATAATCAGTTGTCTTTCAAATTCCCTCTGCACTCTGTTGGGTCATTTTAACTGTTCATCTGTTTTAACAGTCTAAACTGTGTTAACATGATTATTACACATTGACCAAAAAAAACAACATGATTATTAACCAAAATAATATGTATGAGATAAAATTGTAAGTTATTTTTTTGATACAAATGTGATTGTATTGATATTGCAACTAATTTTGATAATAAAACTATTTAATGGTGATTTAGGCTCGTCTGTATACATAATTTCAAAATTAGTTATTTAGAGTTCCTTTCACCCAATTGCTACCAAACTTGGTATTTATTTAGCCGACAGGTACATGCAACTTTCTGCTATTTCACTTTTTTTTATAACATGCTGTGTTGAAGCTGTAGAGCTTCACAAACTCAAAAAATGTGCCTGGAATATGCAAATTGTATGCTAATCTATTCTAATTAGCATATATAAACAATATATAATTGTCATGTCAAACATATATTTGTGTAGCCTAACTATCTGGCTTCAAGAGAAAATGGATGGTTTCTTTGTGATATGCTTAGGTCACCCACAGCAGAATGAAATATCAAAGGAGTAATTTTTGGCCTATTTTGGCCCTGTCGGGAAAGAGAGCCACATGTTTTCATCAACATCGCATCTGATATTATCCAAGGCGATGCACCTGGGATAAAACCACTTGGTAGCCGAAGCAGAGGTTTTTATACTGTGTCTTTGGAATATTGTTTTTGCTATTGTGGTGTTGTGTGTTAACATTCATACAAAAAGAATACATAATTTTGTTGGGAGGTATAGCTTGTCTGTTAAGAAAATGTAAGCATTGTGGAAATGTGTTCACTGACTGCATATGTGAAAACGACATGAAATGCGTGAATGGTATGGCCACAAAAGACCGATGCTGTGCCAATTGTGTTTAGAGTTTTGACAATGTGACAACTGGTTAGACAAACGCTTGTTAGCGACTGAAAAAAACTGTAAGACCTGTTTGTCCAGTAGGAGCACTATAACTGCCCGCACTTGAGAGATCCATCATTTGGTCCCGGGATGGAGGGAGATTCATGCTGAGTTAATGCAGACAGAAAAAAGGACACTGCCAGCACCCCACAGATATGCACTCAGGCCAGCTTGACCTGTGTGAAACTGGAGGTGATGCTAGATTTCATGCACTAAAAGGTGAACATAACAGTGAAATTACACCTTTTTTGTACTTTTAAATTAAAATATCCACATTGCCTGTGCTCCATTCTGCTTTCTGACATTTTGGTTTCTATCACATGGCGACAACTGAGTCATGCTGCTTCAAAGCAGAGCAGACTCAAACAGTGTAGACGTCTGATACTGCAGGAACAAAGCTAGGCATTCCCTGTTGAGACATCAGAGAGAGAGAGAAAGAGAGAGAGAGAGAGAGAGACTGACTGCCGACTGAGGGGAACAAAAAAGTAACACAAAGAGGAAAGGTGAACATAAAATGTGAGCGATCTAACTCATTTAGAGGAGGAAGGGATGAAGAAGAGGAGGAGACAAAGAGAAAAAGGATGAGTGTGTCATCTCACCTTGGCCTGTTCCACGGCAGATCGGTCTAATCCCTTAATATCCTGACAGCAAGCGTCCACTGTGACTCTTTTCAGTCCCACAGCACTTAAGAGGAAAACCCTTTAAGTGTGTGTGTGTGTGTGTGTGTATGAGTGTGTATGTGTGTATGTGTGAGCCAGAGAGAGAGAGAGAGAGAGAGAGAGAGTGTGTGTGTGTCTGTTTGTGTGTGTGTGTGTGTAGGTGTGTTTGCTGTTGTGCTTTCAAGAAAAGAGTTCTGTGATCCATACCTGCACAGTCCCTCCACAGCAGGAAAATGTGTTGAAACACCGCAAAAAAACCCAGCCTCTGACAATGCGTAATGAGATGAGATGGGGCAGGCACTGAGTCATGACCTATAGGGTCACCGCTACTCGGACGCCTCGCTGGACCTGTGTACAGCATCTCACAAGGGCACTCTCACTGGTACAACACTCTCACTGGTACCCCAGATAGCAAACATACACAGGGACGGAACTGGGCCACACCTACCACAACGTCCGGCACGGATCTGCATAATGGACCTGATCCGGCGTCCAAACGCACATCGGTCCAAAATTGGTCTGGATCTGTTTGACGGATCTGGTACCAATAAGGGCTAAGACTGGCCCAGTTCCGTATGGTAGTCTGTGTTACTGACGTGTTCCAGATCTGTTTATCATATGCAATACGGGTCCGCTTATTGTGTGTGGTGCGGACTCGTTTATCAGACATCAGCCGGCTTTATTTGACATGTGAAATGTGATTGGTAATTAGGGCTAATTATCCTGAAAAATCTGTTTGCTACACATTTGCTAACAAGTTCGTTATAGGTTCACCCAGGCTAAAGTTCACAGTAACGTTTTCCCAACAGCTCAACTGATAAACATAAGCTAGGCTACAAACACAAGGGGGGTAAAAAAAAACGTTACACATAAGTGTCTTATTATTTTTTTTATTCAACAACCTGGCTGTAGAAGTAGTTATTGTGATAGCTGTTTAAAATAGCTGTTTAAAATAGCAAAATAGTTATTGTGATAGCTGTTTTGCTTAAGTTAAGCTAGTTGTTGTTGCTGGAAAATAATAGTAAAGTTATCAATTGCTCGGTTGCTTGTTGTTGTCTCTGAATAAACCAACAGAGATAAAAAGCAGATACTACCTTGAAAAAGTTTGCTTGTCCTAGTCCAACCCCAGGCTGGCAAATCATGTCAAAAGATTGATAGTGAGCAAACCAAAGATCCTTGATTAACATTACCGCTTGGACTTCTGCATGCGTGGCAAGAATATGGGGTTGTTTTACAGCACTGTTAGATCTGACACAAACAACAATTGACTACTTTTACCACTGCTAGGTAATAATAAAAAATAATGAAACGAACATATGATCAATATTGAGCCAACTATATCTTCTTTTCCAGCCTTACTGTAGAAAATGAAGTGGCCATGGGAACATAGTGCACCCCATGGTTTCTAAATTTGTGCCATTCCAAAATACCTTTTTTTTCTTTAGCAGCCAGTTGAAAATGAAGTAGGGAAAGGACAGTCAATTTAGAATCAGCACCTTAATTAATATCATTACCACCTGGGTCTGCTGTGAAAAATGGTCCTTCGGCTCATATCCATTATCACAGGTTTGGGCCAAATCAGTGTTTGTATTTTAAACGATCTCCTGACTTCCAGTTGAGTTGCGGAAATTGGACCTGGGACAAATCTGTAAACCGGTGATAAAACAGCATTGCTAGCAGAGCTGAAACCTGTATCGGGAGTAGACCTGGCCCACAGTCAGATACCGTATGTCCGCTACAGGCGGATCTAAAGGCTTTTATGCGGATCCGGCCCAAAAGAAATTGCTATCTGGGACGACACTCTCGTATCAATGTACCGGTGTGCCAGTGGCTACGAAGGCGATTGCCCTCCAGTGGTGAATACCGCACACAGAGAGAGAGAGTTAACCCTACAGTGAAACTGATATTGTAGGGTAAACTTTGTCATCAGCATAGTCCATGTACAGTACACTGTCTGTGCAGCACCAACATTTTACATCCGTGTTGATCTATGCGTACACATTTAAAAACACATGGGTCAGGAGAAAAGCAAAATCTGTTTATGCTACTTTATTCATTTAGCTTCTGGGCAAAGCAATGTACAGCAATCAAGCGACATCGAGCAACAAACAGCACACTGCGGAGAGTAGGTATAGGGCAGCCGCGGACCACTGGTTAGAACTCTGGACTTGCAACCGGAGGGTTGCCGGTTCGAGCCCCGACCAGTGGGCCGTGGCTGAAGTGCCCTTGAGCAAGGCACCTAACCCCTCACTGCTCCCCGAAAGCCGCCGTTGTAGCAGGCAGCTCACTGCGCGGGATTAGTGTGTGCTTCACCTCACTGTGTGTTCACTGTGTGCTGTTTGTGTTTCACTAATTCACCGATTGGGTTAAATGCAGAGACCAAATTTCCCTCACGGGATCAAAAAAGTATATATACTATACTATACTTATATACTTATACAGTACTGATGCACATTTTCATTAGACTTGTTTGCTCTGTGGGAATTAAACCACTGGAGAAGGGCTGATAACATTAGAGCTCCGTTTCTTTCATGTTTCAGTGAATCCCAGCTGATTAGACGACCAACAACAATATTTTAATGTTGGCAGCTATTACTATTTAGTCAGAGGAGTACATGGGTATTATGGGCCAGAGAAAACGACAGACTTATAAAAACACTTTGCTGCATATTCTGATGACCTTGATATATTTCAACGACATATTTCAAACACTGTGATTTATTGATTGAGTTTCTGTGCTGAGAGACCTATACCAGAGACTTTCTAATGAGGAGACACAGCACTCAAAAAATCCTCCAAAGAAATGCATGGGGTTAGTTTATAACGCCAGTTGTCTACACATCACAACTCTTATGTGGCAAAACATTGACATGTGAATACATTAAGCCAATCATGTGCTGTGTTGTGAATACATTGAGCCAATCATATGGTGTGTTGTGAAGAAATCGTGGCAATCATGTGTTGTGATCTCGCCGCTGGAACAAGATTGGTGTCGTGAAGCCTTGCGGACACGCATTTCTGCCGAAATAGATGCCCGATAAGTGCCCAAAAAGCATTGCAATATGGCCGCTGAGTGGAGCCTGCCCACCATAATTTACCTCTGTGGGTTGGTCTGTTTTCTTTTCGAGGGAAATGTGGTGCCTCAGTTTGTTGGGTAAAGAGTTCATTCTGGAGAGCGTTATGAAACCCTCTTGGTATGTTTCTCTCGCTGAAGTAGAAAACTAAGCTACTGAACCCGTCATTCACTGTGTCACAATGCCAAGGGTTTTGTATTCTAACACTAAATCTGGCAGTCTATACACACAATACACATTATAGTTTTGGTCGGGAGAACGCACGCAGGGGACCATGCCAAGACTTGGCACAGACAGTAAATACTGAAACCTACAGAGAGAACAGTGTTGGTGCTAGCTGGAAGTTAAGTGTTGTTAACTCAAGATCAATGAGGTTCCTTTCTTTGCTGACCCATGGAGGACCTATTTTTTCTATATTCTATTTTTTCCTTTTTTCTATTTTCCACCCTCTTCATATAGGTTCCAACTATATGGCAATGTATGCAACCTCCTCTTAGGATTATTAGGGGGGCAGCCGTGGCCCAGAGCCATGCCATGGCCTACTGGTTAGCACCTCAGCCTTGTAACCGGTTAGTAGACTTGTAACCAGAACAGCTGAAGTGCCCTTGAGCAAGGCTGGATCCAGATCCATAAATATGAACCTCGCTTTGCTCTTTAGTAATATGTATTACAACTTGTAATACATATTACTAAACTTGACCAGTGGGCCGCGGCTGAAGTGCCCTTGAGCAAGGCACCTAACCCCTCACTACTCCCCGAGCGCTGCTGTTGTTGCAGGCAGCTCACTGTGCCGGGATTAGTGTGTGCTTCACCTCACTGTGTGTTCACTGTGAGCTGTTTGTGTTTCACTAATTCACGGATTGGGATAAATGCAGAGACCAAATTTCCCTCACGGGATCAAGAGTATATATACTTACTTATACTTTTGGCTAATATTCACGTCCTGACCTCAACCTGACTGAAACTATGTCAGAGGGATTAACCTGTGTTGACAGTGCTGAGAGAATGCCCGGAGGATGACCTGTAAACCTCTGTAAATCTGAGACTCACACTAATGTCTGAGCCAATCGATTAAATGTCACTGTCAAATAGTTTTTTAATATGAGGGAACAGGGCAAGCTGCATTCAGCAGATAGAAGATCAAGGGTCAATCTTTCAGATCGTTCAGATCAATCGTTCAGATATGATCATTTGGTCACATGTACTGCTGAAATCATGATTACTGAACTTCTCAAATTGTACACATGCAATCCATTTGTCTGATTTATGCATGTGATGATGATTCATCTTCTGTTGATATTGTGTGAACTTTGCGTTTGAACTTTGCGAGTTCAAAATAACTCAAAGGCCCTCAGTCACAACCGACTGCAATCGCACTGCAGATCGTGCAGATGCCTCTGCAGTTGTCTTGCTGTGTCACTGCGTGTGTCAATCCATCTCCTTGTGTCCCTTCTGGCTAGCGTTAGTGCTTCTGCTCTCTGTCAGGCACGCTCTCTCGTCAGCCGTTTGGTCCTTGTCAGTACATCTTGTCACTGATCCTTACACACCTGCAACAACACACACACACACACATATTTAAATGCTTTTATTTGGACCGACAGATCCAAACATTGAAGAAAGTATGTTACACATTATGTAACATTATGGGTAAACATGGCATCGTCACTTCCAGATGGATAGACTCCCTATTATTGCATAAATGGAGCAGTACTTTGTAAGGTTTTTTTGCAATTGGCTTGCTTAGTCCACACAGTTGCAGTTGCACACACACACACACACACACACACACAGTAAAACGCACACAGTAACACACAGTACGATTACCAGTCCAAGATGTTATTACATAAGTAATCAGTGACTATGAAATGATAAATGACTAGTATAATCACCTGTGTTGCACTTACAATTTGATTGGACAAGAGGCATGGGTGCTGGAGCCTACAGCTGACCACTCTGCTTTTGAGAGGTGACCTGCAGTCCCTTGATGTGTTGCTTGGCAACCTGGAACACTTTTGATGGAATCTAACTGCAACTATTTTTGTGTGTGGAGCTGTATAAATATATAAATACAGGTTTTATAGTGCAATTGGTATCTGAAATGTACTTGCACAAAATCATGGCCAAATGGTTTCAAACTGCACTACATCATGTCTGATTTCACATAATTAGATGTTTCCTTAACAAACATCATTTTGGAGGCCATTTCATTATCAGCATTTTATTCTATTAGCAACATTCTAATGGTGGCAACATACTTTTAATAAGCACATTCGGACACAACAGTTCTACTAACTACTAACTGGAGAGGCTACCCCTAGAAGTACACAGTTCCTAGGGCTTTTTGTCTGTTTGCATTCGCACACAGTGGGAACTCTGAGATTACATTTTATAGACCTTTTTAACAATAAAAACAAAAACAATGCTTAAACGTTCTATTTGGTTCCCAATCTACTTCCTCTGCATTAAAGGTCCAGTATGTAGGAAATAATGGAAAATAAACTGTAACCATTCCAAAAATTATCACCATATGTTGTCAGAGAGTAAGGAAACACAATGAATTGAAGTAATGGCTTATTTGACAACATTACTCTAACCCATAAAACCCCGTAAAACCCATGAAAAAAAATGAGTTACGGGGCGGAATCTCTTGGAATGTTCGTTTATGTTTTGAACGATTAATTCTAGAATAGCGTATAAATAATGGGCTAGCGCGTCCTCCTATTTGGGTTGCCAAATTAGCAAAGGCCAACTGTCAACAGCTGTCAGTTGTAGTCATGAACGCCTACGAGAGGCAGGCAAATTTACAAAATTAAAACAAGAAACAAATTAAGTGGACATCGGAGGAGCTTCCTGAGATGGTGACGTCTTCGTCAAACAAAGAATATCAAGTCTGACGCAGAGCTGGCCATATTTCTCCACAACAGGTAGCCTAGGCTAAACTTAATCTGCATTGCTAACTTCAGCTAAATTTGTTACGTTGGTTAGAGAGGTATTTTTTGTTTTTACTGTTTCCGTAATGTGTAGCTGGGTCATGGTTGGAGAAATGTTAAAGCAGCTGCAGGTCAACTAACGTTAGCCAAGTCTTCATTAGGCCTACATCTGGCAACCCAGAAGAGGCTCGCGTCTGGTAGTCTTGAGAACGTTCACCAGTGTTTTGATTTTGGTCTGCAGAACGTTCGGTAACAATCCTACAAATCGCACCTTTAAGATAACATATGGAATGTTAAAACGGAAGCCTTGTGGGGCCAACTATGATGCTGATAATGGAACTCTCTTGAAAGGGTCTATAACATGAACATGAAGTAATGAAACGGACACCATTGCTATTTAGTTACTAGTTACTGAAGTCTAGGAATCAAAGAATCCAACTTTTGGGTGATTTATCCATTGAGAACAGCTCTGTTAATGCTGTGAGACTTGGCCATTTGGATGAAATATCTTACTATTCAAAACACAAACACCCACAAGGTCAAAGCCACAAAGCAGGACTACGAAGCCACCTCCATGGGCATGAAATACGGCAACACAAAACGGAGGGAGGGAAGAATGAAGTCTTTCTTTAACTTTGTGACGCTCCGCTGAGGCTGCGTCCAGGCTCAGCTGGCCAGGGCAAATGGCGGACTCTGGAGAGACGTGCAGGGCCAAGAACACAGATGGGGCAGAGAGCCATGCGACAACACAAACCACTTCTGCACACTCAGGCAATATTCTTTTCTGTGTGTGTGTGTGTGGAAGGTATTGTGGGGGGATCTGTGTGTGTGTATGAATCTGTATGTGTCTGTGTGTGTGTGTGTGGGGGTATGAATCTGTTTGTATGTGTGTGTGTGGGGGGGGTATGAATCTGTGTGTGTGTTTGTGTGTGTGTGTGAGTGTATGTGTGGATGCGTGTGTGTGACATACACTGTGAAAAATATGTGTCATGTATTTGTGAGTGGGTGAGCAATGGATAGAACATGATGAGAGATTAAGAAAGATTGTGTGTGCGTGACATAGACAGAAGAGAGAGAAGCACATATATTGTAGGCCTAAAGATAGAAACAGAAAAAGATAAGAAATGTGTGTGTGTGTGTGTGTGTGTGTGTGTGCGTGTGTGCCTGTGTGTGTGCCTGTCTGTCTTTTGAAAGACAAATAGAATGCGGGAGAGAGCACATTTGCAAGTGCTGTCAGCCTTAGGCATTTTTATTTCAAGACTCATCATTAAGAGGTGATCTGATTGGTCACTGAGCATCATAAGATTAATGTGTGTGAATCTGTGTGTGTGCGTGTGTGTGTGTGTGTGTGCACAGGACAGAATGACACAGAGAGGGGCTGTTATCGAACACGACAGCCGTGCATTTAGCTGTCAAGGCAAGACAATTCATTCTATTCTGAGAGCTAATGACCACAGCCCACGTTGAAAAGTGCCTGACTAATCGCACATCCGGCTCACTTCAAATCCATAATGATCTGGCCCGACTCGCACTGACCCAATCTTCTCTCCGGCTGCCCAGCAAAGGGCTGGATCCAGATCCATAAATGTGAACCTCACTTTGCTCTTTAGTAATATATATTACAACTTATATTCCGCTGCTTACGTAGCCTTATACAGTCTTCTGCAACCACTCTGTTAATGTAATGTGCTTTGATGCCGATTCCAATGTCTTATGCATGGCATTTAATGCCTAATGTATGTGCTTGTCTTACATTCTAAAAAGGGTAGCTGCAGGGGGTAATAACAATATTTTCTAAATAAATAGTGGACAACAATATTTAGAGTGTCATTGCGCCCTATGTCAGCACTACCTCAGGGAGAGAAGCACAGTAGACATGGGTGACTGGCTGCCTGACGCCGGGCCGTTTTGGTCTGGCCTGGACATGAGTTATCTAATCCAAACACACCCATAGGTCAAGCAAGAACAGCAAGAAAAAAACAACTATGTACAAGGAAAGCAGAGGTAGCAGAGAGGGGTCTGAAAGTTGAGCTCAGCGCGTCGTTCTTCTCAGGGCTCTTTTTGAAACAGCGGTGCCTGCAATCGCAAAAATGCAGCTTCCTCGTCATATTGACATAATGGCACAATCTCCTGCAGCTGCCTGTGTTTTGCTGAGACCAAGAGACTTGATTAAATCCTACAGAGGCTTAGAGGCTATAATGCCATAGCAATTTGGTGGGGTTGCTTGGGGGTGTTTGTGTTTTTGTCAAAACATCAACACTGACGTGAGTGTATACCCCTTTGTGGTACAACTTTCTGTGTACAACGTGACTTGGCTGGAAGGCAGAGGTAGAAAGTGAAAGTCCTGCAACATATTTGTTCTAAACATTCATTAAAACAGCTGATTCTAACTAAATGTAAATGTAAATCAGGTTTCTAGGCCAAGTATACTGGCGTATGCAAGGAATTTGGTCTCTGCATTTATCCCATCCGTGAATTAGTGAACACACAGAGTGCACAGTGAGCACACAGTGAGGTGAAGCACACACTAACCCGGAGCACAGTTCTATCAGCCAGGTAGATCCGTCCTTTGGTGAAATCACCTGTGGAGTGCACATGGCAGGATTTTTACTTTGACCCTGCGGGAAGGCCAGGTTTGGGACTGCTTAACCCATTTAAGCCCAAATTTTTCCCAGACATGCAAATATGCAAATCATGTGTTATTAGCAACCCTTTGAAGTAATCAATATATATATTTTTTTTTTAAATGTAGAAAAGTAGATGAAAAAGTGAGTTTTATTACCAGTCAACATTGTGACCGGTGGGATAATATGCGTATACTCAATTAAAGGTTGCTCAAATTGCTTTTTTGTCGCAATAATAAATATGAAAAATATGTAAACATTGTTTATTTACCAGGAGCTTCGGCTCGTTAAAATAGTACTCTAAATGTGTATGTCTGTGCGTGTGTGTGTGTCTGCATGTAATTGTGTTAGTGTATATGGTCTGTGTAAGTGTATCTGCATGGGGTGTGAGAGTTAGTGTGCATATTGTGTGTGTGTGTGCGTATATATATATGTATGTGTGATGTGTGTGTGTATGTGTGTGTGTATCTGCAGGTGGGTGTATGTCTCTGTGTATGTGTGTCTGTGTATCTGTGTGTGTGAGTGTGTATATTTGTGTGTGTGTGTGTGAGTGTGTGTGTATGTCTATGTGTGTGTGTGTGTCTGTGTATCTGTGTGTGTGTATGTCTGTGAGTGTGTGTGTCTGTGTGTGTGAATATGTGAATATGTGTATGTGTGTGTGTATGTCTCTGTATGTGTGTATGTATGAGTATGTGTATGTGTGTGTGTTTGTAGGTGTAGAAGTATGTGTGCATCTAGATACAACATTCTATCCCACCGGTCACTATTGTGACCGTTAACATGTTTACTCATTCTGCAAACACACCAAAGACATTTGAATAATTATAAATGTATATATCATAACTAGACACCTTAAAGACCATGTGTACAAAAATATTTGTCCTATGTTTATTTTAACATACTTTAAAATCCTTTTATTTGGGAGCTGTGAGGCCGTCATCCTCTTCTCAAGGTGCAACCAGTAAGTAAACAGCTCTGGTCATGTGACAATTTACTCAAAACATTTGACACTGCACACATTTCATTGAAACACTCTATTGTTTCAATATTTACTGAAAGAGTATTGGGATATTCCCCAGTTACAGTTTTAGAGGCTTATGAGTACATTTTTTTTTTCGGTCACAATTGTGACCGATGGGGTGAAATGGGACACTCTTTGTTCCTTGATTCACTGGAAGCAAATGACCAGACGGACGGCATCTTCAGACGAGCCAATGCACGTCAGTGTGCAGATGCTTCTTGTAAATTGAGAAAGACTACACGCTTGAGAACATTACAGTTCACACAGTATCACAGTTGTTCTTCTTTCCCTCCACAAGACGGAACTAAATAGAAGTTGAATGCTCCAGCTTTTTTTCTGTCCCAGCAAAGAGGACACAGAGGCTGTGATTTCATGATTGGGAGAAAGCCGAGACGAGTCTAGGGGCATTTTAACACCGAAAGTGCCCAATCAGTATCTCTGTTAAGGCTTAAAACTCAAGGCTTTAATGTAGTGATGACCCTGCGGCCTGAAACCTGAGGTTGATTTCCGCTCTTAGAGGCCAGATGAATTAGCTTACAGCCGAACGGTCAACAGAAAAGAGACAGGGCAAAAGAAGGGCAGATAAGGAGGCGGCGTACGGCTCAAAAATCATAACGGGCCTTCTGACCGGTCAAAATGTAGATTGGCTGTATCTGCTAGCTCGCTACTCCCTCCCGTGCAATTGAAACTCTCCTAAACGCGCATCTCGTCGGTTATTGGTTGAAACACTTTATTTTGCTTTTGAGTGGTTGCCAACCCCTGTTGGTATACTATTGTTTTTGTGTACAGATCTCGGAGCCTAGGCTGCCTACAGAGACGCGTTTTTTTGACAGCCTCCTTATGGGGCAGGCAGCTAGGGGATCGTTAGGAAATATTAGATGAATGTGATCATTTATGTTTGGGCCTTTTTTTTTGGCTGAAATCACTGATACAACATTTAATGACAGTACCGTTATGTCATAAATGTTTATGACTTGTTTACGACACGTTCATGACAGTGTCATGTCACTCGATACTGTCAAGTAAAGTCAGTTTTAGTAAAGGCTTTTAATTATAACATATAAGTATTTGGCCATTTTTAATTATACCACAATATTGTTGACCATACCACCTTCTGCTAGCCTAGTCATCAAAAGAAACATGTCATGTCCCTTTTGTTGGCCATTTTGTTGGCCATTCAATCTGTCTGGATTAAAGTGTTTAATTGTGTGGGTACCCAAAATAATACGCTACTTTTATATACCTCATGGCGGTCCACATGGACTCAGCACAATCTAATTATTACTAAAGATTTGTAAGAGTAGCTTTCAAGCAGAACATTTTATAGAGCTCAGCACCAGTACAGAACCGTGGCCCAAAGCTTCTCTGTACAAGGTACAGAGAAGCTCTGGGCCACGGTTTGAACATTTGAACACAATAGCCTTGTAGCAAATTAAACAGGTGCACTGGCTCAATACAACTAGAAAATTGGCAAGGCGAAACTGGCCTAGTGACTTATTGAGGCAGCCTGAATGATGATTCATAAATATAAACATCATTAAGGCGCTTGCCACCATTAAAATGTGCCCTCAAAAGGCCTTGCCATCCACAAAGTGATGCATACCCTCCAATTTGCAAACTTTCCAAACAGTAACTCTTCTTGTTGTAATGACTTTCAAGGACTGGCCATGCTATTGAGGATGTGCATCAATAGCTGGCATTACCTCATCAGTCACCACAACATAGAGGAAATTAATAAACATTCCAGTGCTTGTGAGACTGGTTCATCACTCCAAAGTTCTCTTAAACTGCCCTACTTTTCATGTTTATAATTAGACACTGGAAGCTGGAGAATGCACAACACACACTGACCTCTTTGATCCTGTTAACAAAACCAGCCAGTGTCAAGTATCCATCAGCGGGTTGAGTTCTCAAAAGTCTGCATTTGTAATGTGTTGTATGTGTACTTCACCAGACTGCTCGTGGATGAGGGGTCTATACTGCATTCAGCTAAAATGGATTCATTAGCATCTGACATGGGCGTAGATTTGCGTGGGGACCGAAGGACGTGTCCACACCAATGTCAAACTAGATGTACTACAGAGCGGTACAAAATATGACCGCTGCCCAGTCCAGCACATTTTTTCCACAAAAAAAGTCACGTTTGTCAAATTGTGTTCATTTATCTACTTTGTTCCTTTCTTGCATGTTTGTAATCGAGTGTGTGCACAGTGTGTGGTTGTTTTTGTGTATATGTGTGTGTTTATTGAGTGTGTGTGCCTGCATGTAAGTTAGTTTTTTATGTGTGTGTTTTTGTGTGTGTTTGTGTATGTAGGTACCGGTGTAATGCATTCCCGTGTATAATTAGCCAGTTCCAGAGTAATCCGGTTTTGAAATAAATTGTAGCAAAATTGGTGGTCTAGGCTTTAAGCATTTCTTAAAACTGAGCTGTGCTTACATCACCTAGATATCTGTAAATATTAGAATCAGAGAATATACAGCTCATGGTTAAGAGTTTGTCAATGTAGCCTTAATGATTTATTTTCATTTTAAGTTTCTTACAACTGAGCTGCGCTTACATTGGCCAATGCATGATTTCATAACAGACCAAATAGAAAATAAATGTTAAATATAGCCTAGATATCTGTACATATTAAAATCAGATTATGTAGGCTACACAGTATAGTTACAAGTTGGACAGCTCCAGAACTCACGCCAAAGGATTGTCTTAAAGGAGCCACACTACACACACTAGGGGCAGCCATGGTTAGCACTCTGGACTTGTAACCAGAGGGTTGCCGGTTCGAGCCCCGACCAGTGGGCCGTGGCTGAAGTGCCCTTGAGCAAGGCACCTAACCCCTCACTACTCCCCGAGCGCTGCTGTTGTTGCAGGCAGCTCACTGTGCCGGGATTAGTGTGTGCTTCACCTCACTGTGTGTTCACTGTGTGCTGTTTGTGTTTCACTAATTCACCGATCGGGTTAAATGCAGAGACCAAATTTCCCTCACGGGATCAAAAAAGTATATATACTTATACTTATACTATACTTTTATGACACTATGGCATATGAATGCTGTTCTTTTGACCTTTAGTTTTGTTGCTACTGTGCATGGAGGACAGGCCAATTCTGAGTTCTGTCCAACATTGGTGGTAGGTTTAGAGAAAAATTCAGCACATTTTAATTTATGTTACGATAATCATGATATCACACACAATGCAGAGTTGTTCTTATAGGTGCCATCAGTGGCTTTTGTTGTGAACATTACTTCTGGAGTAACCATGACAGTGTTTGTATTATTGAACTTAAGCTTGTTACATAGCCCTAATAATGAAACAACTGAGTTAAAAGTGACCCAGCTGCTGGGTAGATTATGTCACATTTAGTGGAAAAAACAAGGGACCCCTACTCTCAACCAGAAAACTACCCAGTATTAGTAAAAAAAAAACACTGTTTGGGTTGGAAAAAAAAACAAATCAGCATTTTTTGGAGGGTGAAATTACTACTGAAAACCACATTTGCACGACTTGTGCAGTGTAATTCCTGCCCGTTATCATTATTATTATTATTATTATTATTTGAATCAACCACATCCATAAATCCAGTGGCGCCGTTCTATGGATGGCTGAGGTCAGACACAGGCTATCAGTGCGACATGAGTGTCATTTAACCTCCGCTCTGGTTCAGTCACCAGTGACCACTTCCTCTCCCATGCTCACTGGTCTCGCTGCCAGAGAACAATCCTTCGAGAAGCGATAGGGGGGGTCAGAAAGCTTTCAAAGTAAATGAAATACATCTGCAAGATTCGTATAATTGCTTCTCCACAGCTTTTACTCGACAGAATAAATAACTAAATAGATCGGGTTGAATAATGCCTCTGTCAATATTGGCGCATTCTTCGGACGCGGCGAATAAGGAGCAAGCCCGTCTGGATAACTGTGAGTGATTTGGCTTGGGCTCCCACTAGTCAAATGCCTTTTACAAGAGAATCACTCATTCGCCAAGCGAGCGTGCACCCCTGTAATTGGTATCTATTTCATCTGGACATTGGTCTAATTTTGTTTGCCATCCGCACAGAAATTGGCAATTAAGTTGTGCTACTGGCCGTGTGTCCTGTGTCTACATACCAGGCAGCGCGCTTGCCAGCTAAAGTGCCCCCCGACCCAATGTCACTGCCACTGCACCGGTACGCATGCACACTTGCACAAACAAACACACATATACGCATGCATGCACACACACATTCACATTTACACACCTTCACACCTTCTCTCTTTCTCTCTCTCTCTCTCTCACACACACACACACACACACACACACACATTGTACACTACAATTTAACAATTATCACTTGCCTACCTTCCACAGGATATAATGCAGCTTTTATATTAATTTCCTGTCATTTGTAGCTTCCATCAACATACAGGATATGGAGTAATTAACCAATTGGCACCCTAATAGTTGTAATTACATGATATATATATATATATATATATATATATATATATATATATATATATATATATATATATATATATATATAACAGCCTCAGCCCCATAGCTTGCCTGGGAGCAGTTAGCTCTGACTCATGGAATAAATTTGGTTTTTCAAAAACATGTTTTTGTGCTGTGTCTTTTTTGGGACGATATTTGTCCGATAGCACAATGCATGTGAAAGTGTGTTTGTGTCTTTTCCCCTCTGTTTACTGTAAGTCCAAGTTTCTGCAGCTCTTGACTTTGGCTTGTCTCTGTGCAGTTATTTGCAGTGTTTTACACAATAGGCCTATTGACTGTTGTGATAATCAGCTTCTGAATGTGCTTTAAATCAACAGTTTTTCTTCAAGGACAACATCAAGTTTATTATAGTCTGTGATAAGAGACAGTTTACTCTATGCCATAGATGGATATCGGAAAAAGTCTGGTGTTGTTTACCCATTTCATATTCACAAGACTGGAAATACACTGTATTTGTATGTGGTGTGTGTGTGTGTGTGTGTGTGTGTGTGTGTATGCTATGTTTCTATTTCTGTTTCATGTATTGTAATGAAATGAGTGTGACAGATAGGGAATGGCTAGAAACTACTAGTGCCAAGATGCATTTGTGTTTTGCAAGTCCGTTGGCATTACTGCAAATCTTTATCTGTCTGGTTTCTCCGAAACTCTAACTCATCACTGCTCTGAGACTCCTGGCCAGCACTGTGTGTGTGTGTGTGTGTGTGTGCGCGCGTGCGTGCGTGCGCCTGTGCGTCCGTGAGATGTGTGCATCCTCTCTCTCTCCATCCACTAGAGCCAGGGATTATGATCCCTGTCCTCTCCCTCACGGCTAATTGTAGAGGGGGTTTGACATCTGTCACCACTAAACACTTGCATCCTCAGAGTGCCTCTACTCGTAACCTCGCTGCTATCTCACCCTGCCACATAACCCTTCCTTGGCATCCTTTCCTCTCTCCCTCTCTCTCTCTCTCTATATATATATATCTATCTATCTATCTCTCCATCTCTGCCTCTCTGTCTTTGTCTCTTCCTGCCCCTCAGTCCACTGAATGTGTTGTACCAATCTATTATTCAGCCTCTCCACCCATGTGCTTGTGCTTCAGCAGATCTTCATTCTCATCTGCAATGCATATTTGATCTCAGAGTACACAGAAGAGGTCAACACAAAACGCCATGCTTTGTTCTGCTCCATGTCACCCTGTGTAGGTTAAATGCAAGTGTACTGTGTTGCATAAACACACAGAATATCTGTGAGGACAATCTCGTCAAGGTAATTGTCCCAGCAAGTAAGTGCCCAGCAAAGCATATTATGGTACAGGATAAACCAGTTGTAGTCTATAGTAACAGTATACCATTATCTGCCAAATGGCTATATGTGCTTTGCTTTTCATTTGGGAGGAACACAAACAGGTTTCCCTCTTCCCTCTTTCTCTCCTATACAGGCCAGTGCTGCTTTGTGCATCCAGAAGTATTGATTAGCGCTTTGGACTTGTAACCGGAGGAACCCCAACCAGTAGGAATGGCTGAAGTGCCCTTCCTAACCCCTCACTGCTCCCTGAGCGCCGCTGTAGCAGGCAGCTCACTGCGTCAGGATTAGTGTATGCTTCACCTCACTGTGTGCTGAGTGTGTTTCACTAAATCACGGATTGGGATGAATGCAGAGACCAAATTTCCCTCACGGTTCGTTCTAATGGGCCGAACCTGAGTGCAGTTGCTCCACTCTATCCCTGCCCCAGCTGGTCGTTGTTCACATTACATTTTTGTTTGTATTCCATTTAGTTCATAAACACTAGGCTATAGCTTCTTTTTGCCAATGTCACTTGAAAAAACAGTAAAATCATAACCTGAACACACACACTCTGTTCTCATTTTAAGTCAATCATGGACTGCAAGTATTCGAGTGAATTATCACTTTGTCAATTCTGTCAAAAGTGTCCACCGTGGCCTGCTTGCACACCAGTGTCCACGTGGGCTTCCTGACCTTGGCGTCAAGTGAGCGCACCTGCACAGCACAGCACAGCATCACTAAGCTATTCGACACTGTAATGAATCACTAATTAGGAAATGTTTTGAAGCAACGGATCATAACAGTTAACTGAAGTGGTTCAAAAATAACCAAATCAACAGCAACAAACAGCGCAAAATCAAGCAGTTTCCTACCCGAACACAGAAAGTTGCTGGGTCAGTAATCCCCTACAGAGGGCCGCTCAGACAATGGCAGTAGTGCTGTTCTTCATGTTATAAGTTCATGTGCCATTAAAAAATATCTTTTTTGTGTTATGTTAAGGTAAACAAAAACTGTTAAGGGTGCCTTTAAGTATCCCCAGATTCCCCCTAAAATAGTGATCAGGCCATGTTAGGTCACACTCCCATAAACACATCTGCCGTAGCATCTAATAACTGTCCACAGATGTCAGCGTGTGTGCTGCACTCCAACACATCCGACGAAAGCCTGTGCAGTGTGTACTCGTCTTTACACGTTCCTTATTTCGTTATTATATTCAATTATTTCTTCGTCCTTTCATCAGCACCCTCTGCCCTTGGACAGAAACCCCTCCATGGTTCCTCGAATGCATTTGATCCTCTCACCTGATTAAGTAACTTTTCAACCACATAAAGAGGGGAGATGTTGTGCCTATTAATATTCATGGGCCTCTTCTCTGAGCATATTGTAAGAGGAGTGTGTGTGTGTGTGTATGTGTGTGTGTGTGTGTGTGTGCTGAGGCACAGGGCTAATGAGTTGCACTGGGAGGGAGAGAGAGGGAGAGCAAGAGAGATATCTGCAGCTTTTTGGCCCAAGATCAGGCTTGAAGGAGGAGCGGAGGGAGAGAAGAAGAGAGAGAGGGAGAGAGAGAGGGAGGGAGGGAGAGAGGGAGAGAAAGAGAGAGGGAAGGAGAGAGAGAGGGAGAAAGGGAGGGAGAGAGGAAGAGAGAGAGGGAGGGAGGGAGGCACTCTGTTGTGCAGCTACTGTTCCTTGATTCCCACAGTCACTGATAAAATGTAAACATGGAAATGTGTGCCTCTGTGGTTATGTCCTCTGTCTGGCGTCTTCCCCAAATTAACCCGAGCGCTTTGAAAAAAGACAAAATGAAGACGTTTTGCAGTTGTGCAAAGCATTCTTGTATAATGTGTGTTTATAGGTTTACACTCTTGTTTACGTGAGAAATTTCATCTTTTGCTTTGTCAGGGTGACAGATCAGTCCTCTAAAATATAACACAGTTAATTTACCCAACAAATGAGCTCTTTGTTTACATGTGTTTGTCTTGGTTCACCAAAAATGTCCTTCTCCTAACCAGAGAGGTTTAAATAAAGATAGATGCCATTTCCAGAAAAGACACATTTTCTCCTTAAACAGCTCAGGTTAGGTCACATGTGACTCATCACCACACTAAGCTCAGTGGCGTCAGATGCTGCGGAAAATCACAACATGTGCCAAACAAATATAATAAAAGCTTAAATGGAATTATATGTATGAGTGTGTATGCATGTGAATATAATACAGGCTTAAATGGAATTATATGTATGTGTGTGTATGCATGTGAATAACAGCACACACACACACACACACACACACACACACACACACATACACACACACACACACACACTGCGCAGTAGCGAAGGGTGGGCACCATCCGGCTCTCCTTTGGTACGTGAGAGGAAGCGATGTCTGCAGCGCCGCTGTTCTGTTCCGAGCAGATTTGGACGGCAAGCCGGCAGGAGCTGCAATGTAATTATAGAACTGTAAAACGCTAAGTGGATTACCACTGCTGTCAAAAGAAATTAGCGTTTTGCGGATCTTTAGCACCTTGTTATTTTTTGGTAGGGTGGGGGGCCTGGGGACTGCCGGAGGGATATGTGTGTATGAGAGTGTGTGTGTGCATGCATGTGTGTATGAGAGTGTGTGTGTGCATGCATGTGTGTATGAGAGTGTGTGTGTGCATGCATGTGTGTATGAGAGTGTGTGTGTGCATGCATGTGTGTATCTGTGTATGTAGACATCGACTTGCATATACAGGCTGTAGTACCGTGAACGAAGGTGAGAATTGAAAATTGGAAGAAATTTTGTCAACCTCAACGTCTTTCCCTCTACATACAAGTTTGTGTGTGTACATGTAGTGTGTGTGTGTGTGTGTGTGTGGGCACGTGTGTTTGCGAGTGTGTGTGTGTGTGTGTGTGTGTGTGCATGTGTGTGTGTGTGTTTGTGGTTTGCTCAGGGGCAGCTGCTTCGTCTAGTAAATGACAGTGAGCAGAGACCTGAGGCAGGAAGTCCAGCCATGACCCTTAACCCCCCCGCACTGCCGTCTTCCCTAAGTTATCATCCAGCCATCTAGCCAATCCCCCCAACTCCCCCCTCCGACTCTTCTGCATACCTCTGAAAACCCTGTTGTTGTGGATGTTATTATATCAGGCTACAATCTTTATTATCCCCGAATGTAAATCTCTCCTTTAATGGCTACGCAGAGGAGCATGAGGCGCGGAGGGGCCAGCCAACAGATGGACAATAATGAGGTCTGCACGCATCGGTGAAGCACCATTGATCTCAATTAAACCACTGAGAGAAACAGGATCAATTGCATGCCGATACAGCATCTCCAAATGATCCCTTCGAAAGCCATGTTACAGCCAAACAACTAACTTTTTCTACCCCAAAAATGATATCCCTCATTTGGTTTTGGATTGACCTTTGCTTATGTATTGGGCGACTTTGTAACGAGGGTATGGATCAAAGCTCAGCTCATTGCTCTCCTGTGCATTGCAAATGGGATGGTTTCCTGTTATAATGACAGGAATTATAGCTGTATCTGGAAACACTCAGACAGTCACAGGGATGAACAGAATGGCAGGAAGCAGAAATGTTTTAATGTCACAGACTGGGATCATTCCGTGCTTTTGAAGCGAGAGGTGAGAAACTAAAAGAAGGGAAATACTCTTCATGAAAATGGATTCCGAGTAGCAGCAGGCTGTGATAGCAGTAGGCCTATTTACTAGTGCTGTCAAACTATTAAAATTTTTCATCACGATTAATCGCTGAATTCCTATAGTTAATCACGATTAATCACATATTTTATCGCATGATTAAAATTCTATTATTTTGCATTGCTGAACTTTCCAGGAGTCCATATTAACAATATAAAGCAATTATTGCGTATCTTGATTAGGATTCAAATGAAAGCAAAGCAAGTTACTTCATTAACTTAACTTTAAGACGTAGGTCTATTTGATTATTTCAAATCAAATTTCAAAAGATGTGCAGCAGACCTGAGGCAACACAATATATTCTTCAGAAATATAGCTAATAAAGGGCATAACAAACATAAAATACTATATTCATTATCTTTGAGTTCAGTTGAAAATAAGGAACTTTTCGACATGAGTGCACTGCCATTTTATAGGCTTACAGTCTATGGTGCACTGTCACTTGCCACACACATCAGCGCCAAAGTTTTTAACACGCAAACACTTGATGAACAATGGATTTTATGGAGCGGCGTTGACCAAATATAACTGAATCGTAATTTACACGGCGGCAAAGTGCGATGCTGGTGTGCAGAGTTGTATTGAACAGAATGGAATCTAATGTACAGTAAATGAATGTCGAAAGCAGAGTGCATCACACTCGTGTCGGCATCGGTGTCCACAGCAATTTAAAACACCATTCAGCTGACCGGGAGTTCAGAACTGTGTTGGTGTTTATTATACAAATCTACTCTTTGGCCGGCTTGTAAGCCCAAACAAGTGTGTGCAGCATGCCTTTATGTAGCCTACTAAGATAGGCTACATTTAATCTGCATCACGCCCCATTTTAGCGGAAAACAAGTTAACATTATATCATTGATTCCAAAGACAGCTAGCCTAATCACACCTTGATGTTACATCTAGTTATTAATTTACAGGCCATTCAATCATTTTACTAACAGGGCAGTTATGAAGAACTAGAAAAGCATTTCCTGAAGGAAATATAGTGCATAAAAATGTAAAAATATGATGTAAAATATCATACAGAGTAAAAACAAACTATATTGGTTGCTAGGTAGATGAGGTATAATATAGTTGGAATGACTGAACAGTTAAATAGGTGGATAGATTAAATGGTTAAATTATTTAGATAGTTGACGATAACTGACAGTTGGAATGGCTCTAATGTTTGCTAGCATTTATGCTAACTATGTTAACAAAGATAATAATGCTAACCAAGTTACTTAACTTAAAAGTTAATTTAGCTAATGTTTTCTAGCCGTTTTTTTAAATGTTAATAATGTTAATGCTGTTAACTATGTTAACAATGCTAACTATGTGACTTAGCTAATGATTTATAGCAGTTATGCTAAAATATTAACATGCTAACCATATGACTTAGCTAACTTAGCTATTCATTTTTAGCAGTTATGCTAACAATGTTAACTATGTTAACTATGCTAACCATGTTACTTAGCTAACTTAGCTAATGTTTTATAATAGTTTTGTCAAAAATGATAACTGTGCTAACTAGCATGCTAACTATGCTAACCATGTGGCTTAGCTTAGCCACTTAGCTAACTTAGCTAATCATTTTTAATAGTTATGCTAACTAGCATGCTAACAATGTTAAAATGCTAACCATGTGACTTAGCTAACCTAGCTAATCATTTTTAGTAGTTATGCTAAACTAGCATGCTAACAATGTTAAAATGTTAACCATGTGACTTAGCTAACCTAGCTAATCATTTTTAGTAGTTATGCTAACTATGCTAACTAGCATGCTAACATGCTAACTATGTTAACCATGTTACTTAGCTAATCATTTTTAGCAGTTTTACAAAAAATGCTAACAATGCTAACAATGTTAGCGTGCTATGCTAACCCTGCTAACTAACTACTATCATAGTTGATGACAAGTAACCATGAACAGTTAAGTTCAGTAGTTTTAAAGGGTTAAATTGTTTAACTAACTACAGTGGGTAGGAGTCATAGTTGATGACAACTAACTAACCGTTCGCTAGCTTGTAAACAAATCCATGTGCTTTATCTTTATCTTTTCCCACAGTTTGAAATAGCATAATGCACAATTTATCCAGCAGAGGGGGAAATCCTGCCAAGTTTCCCTTTAAAGCCTGAGACTGGCTGTTAAGTCTATGGGGAAATTTTGAGTAGTTTTTAATTAATAGTTTAAAAAGTATAAAAGTTACAAAGATGAAAAATACATTGCCCGGGTGTCCTAAGTAAGATCTACGTGACAAAGTTTGAATGAAGTTTCTACGTTAAACGGTTGAAGCTGCATTAAATGCGTTAGAAGATTTTCATGCACTGTAATTATGTGTATGTAACTTACTCATGTCGAAACTATGTACATTACAACCCATTCAACACGTAGCTACACTTACCATATCCCATGTAAAACGGTTAGCTTGCTAGATAGCTAACTGTGGAACTTCGGTATAACAGGCATAGCCAATTATCTCACCTAGTTGTAGGAAAAAGGCTACGTTCATATTACAAGTAATAGAATGAATGTGTGACTTATGTTTAGTTGATGTTATGACATGTAAAGTTAAGCTTGCTGAACTTATAGTCAGCCACGGGCAGTTTGACTGTGCCTACATTCGTGACACTAGGCTAGGCTATAAACTAGAAAGAGCAGAAAATAGGAACATAATGGTCACATTAATCCCATAAACACAGAGATAACTCTTACACCAACCTTATTTTGTGCCTTTTATTTACGTTTGTTTCAAGATTTAGTAAGTATAAGCCCTTTTCGCTCCCCACTTTGATGCAGCATAGGTTTTCATTATCCAAACAGCTCCCTTTCCCCTAAAAGGGGGCGTGTACATGCAGCACGGTCTAGCTAGATCCAGTGTGGTGTTGTAGTTGTTCTAACGTAACTAGTTGTTGCAACAGCATGTGAAAAAACTACAAAGTTTGTTACACCAAAAGAACGTTAATCAAAAATTGACGCCATTAAAATAGGTTTACGTTAACGCCGTTAATAACGCGTTTAACTGACAGCACTGCTATTTACAATGTGCTCTGACTTGGTGGACAGTTCATGAGGTAAATTACTAAATATTATTGATCCACCAGTCAGTGAGGTAAGGTTCAATGTTGGGTGTTCCACCATGAAAATGTCTTATTTATTCTCCATTTATTGTTATTTGGGCTGCATGAAGGTTGTTTTATTGGATATATCCTTCACATAACTGTTGAAAAGATGAAAACAACCAAAACGTTAAGCACAAGGAAATAACTATTCTGGAAGGTTTTTGGGAGCTCAAATCCAAGGGCAAAACAGCTTGCCAGGACAATTTTTTTTACTTCATTGGTATTATGCTGCCATTACAAAATAAGTGTACAAATAAATTAGATTTCACAGCAGGGTCACAGGCAGACAATTAAATGGCTTCAGTTACGTCAAAGGTTGCGCCACATGACCTTTTAGCAGATGCCAAAACCTCCAATTTTATCAGTCTATAATTTACTGGCCATCATCGCAACAGTCTTGCCATTTTTAGAGCAACTTCAGGAAGTACAAGCAAAAGTTCACCTAAAGGTCAGGTTGTCATTACTAATGTTTTAATAGTCCATTGTCATCAGACCATCATGGAATCTTTAAATTCATTGGTGCTTTTTAAAACCCAGAATGTCTATCTGACCAGAAGTTTTGTCAGACTGTGGAACTGAACAGCATCTGGCTATGTCCATTTAGGTTTCCAAAGCAATCCACAACGTATATCCGGTGGAGCGCTTGTATTGATGTGATTTGAACGCATCAATGCAAACAATTGACCCAGGTCTGCCTGGGTGGGATTTGCATTTTAGCTACGAAACAGGACTCCGGGAGGAGTCTTGAAGAAACATTTTTTTTCCTAAAAGGTGGATAGAAGACAATGGCAACACTTAATAATATAATAATAAAACACCTAACAATTACTGCAGATCAAAACACAAAAGCACACCATCTGACTTATTTATAGATAGTTAAATGGAAGTTTGTTTTCCCACCGGTGGCACTGGCTGTGACAAAGACATCCTCCAACAACAAACACTTAAAATGCAGCAGGTAAGTAGAGCCTCTAAGCCTCATCCTGCATTACAGCTCACAGTCACTGTGATTAGTAAACCAACATGAACATGAATATCAATACTATCACAAGCCAAGGCTAGCAGGACACCTACAGCACAGCTTTCTGGTGGCTCTCATGGCATCTGTTCATCACCCCCATACAGGTTTCCAGGATTGTACAGCACACACAGACATTGTAAGCCGTCTCACAGAGCTACTTGTGCTTGTGAAATCAATATGGAAATTGCTATACACTGGTGGAAACAAATTGCACAGCATGGACATATTCTAACGTGGCCTGCATTCACGCTCAGGGATGTTCTGGAGAAAAAGTGCAATCTGCAGGTGAATGGCTGAATGAAGAGCCCATTTTATGCAGGTTCAGTACACTCCAAAACATCAGTCACAAGCAAAGAAAGTGAACCTATCAGCATTTCTTAATTCAGAACAGAGGTGTTTTTTTTGTATCTGAAAGTTCATGTGTGCTGTGTGAAGAGGAGGGTGTGTGTAGGAATGTTTTGGTTTGCTGCTCTCGCTCCCTCCCCGTACTCTCCCTTGGTTTAGTTTGAAAATAACTCGGAAGTCATGAGCATATTGGAACAGATTTATTGTCAACCCGTGGGGAGAAAACGCCACCAGTACACACTGTAAGGAAAGAACAGCAGGCCAAGGAGGTGAATGAAGAGTGCGCACAGTGTGTGTGGAGAGACAGAGAGAGAGAGAGTGTGAGAGAGAGAGAGAGAGAGAGAGAGAGAGAGAGGCAGGCTTGAACGATGCAGAACTGTCAATATGGAAAATCATCTCTGTCCTACAAACCACAGAATCAGTTTCACAGACATTCACTTGTGCACATATCTACACACACACACACACACACACACACACACACTGAGATTGCATGTGCAGATGAAGACCCCACACACACACACACACACACATACCTGTGCACATTTTCACTTACACTTTCACTTCAGTCACTACAGTCATTGTTCTGTTAAAACTTACAGCTCTAAATACATTTGAAAGATTAGGATTGTTCTTTTTTTGTTCTTTTGCAGCCAGCAGGGACTAAAAAACGAAGCTTTAGCCCATGTTGAAAGGATAATAAATACTGTATGAACTGCCAGGAACAGAGTTGCCAAATAAATACATTTCACAAAAGCATTCACAGCTACAAAGAAAGCATACATAACCATCCCATCAAATGTTTCAAAACAGCAGGATAGTTCTCATCACATACCCTCCTGATGCGCTCACACACACACACACATACACACTGACTTTCTTTCTCTCTCTCGCTCTCTCTCACACACCCTTACTTGGTCTCTCTCACTCCCTCACACACACACACACACACACACTCAACCATTCTGTGGACCCATGGCTCTGCTCCAGTCCCTCTTGCCTTGGGAGGATCCGTATCCGTGTGTGACAGAAGAACACACTGGCCATGCCTGGTTCTTCTCGTCACTGTGGATTTCCGTAAAGGAGGAACAATGGGGTGATTTTGGGGGTGCAGGGTCAGGGCCACCCTGTCCTTAACACCGATTGGCTCTGACACCAGAGACTGCGGGATGCCCTGCGTTTCCATAGCAGTCACTCATCTCAACTTTCTGGCTCGCTAATTGCTTTTGTTTTGGTTCTGCAGGCGGATGGGGGCTGTCAGAGCAGGTCATGGGTCTGACAATCGCACACTCAAGCACGCCAACTATCTCCCAGAGACACAGCACACACATGACACACACACGCACACAGGGGTTCAGGCGTACACACACTCGCTCACAGCACACATTCTTGAGCTCTGATGCCACGGCCGGCATGCGCAAAAACACACATAAGCAAGACTCGTGCACACCACTCTGGCTTTGACACGCACACAGTCTCACACACACACACACACATAAAGATCTTAAATCACACAAACATGCGTACACACACACACACAAACACATACACACACACACACATACCACTGTCTCCCTCTTTATCACACACCCGCACACACACGCTAAGAGAGATAGAGAAAATAAGCATCATTGCCTTCAGCCCTTAGTCCCATGAGTCTCCCTGACGAAGCGTAGCCTTTCACAGTCAGGTCAGTAAGGGGGGGGGGACTGCCAGGGTACAGAGGCAGACAGTGGTCATCCTCCTCAACAGTGGCATATTTACGGAGTGCAGAGTACACAGGAGAGAGTCACGTATGTGTGATCATCATCGCAAAGCTCCTGGATCCCCCCACCCCAAAAAAGAAAAAACAATACAGTTTTTTTTGTTGATGCATGAGTTGTAAAACTGTTACAGTTACAGTTCTTAAGTAAGAAGCTGGAAAGATTTGTATCTGCCCCCTCTTCCTCCTCATCTCCCTTCCTCAAAATGGAAATAATACACACGGAAAACAGACTAAATCCAAAATGGCAACAAAAGGATCTCTTTTACGCTGCCCTGAAAATGGCTGGTCAGTTCCTCTGTCGTTGCCTGGCATCTGTCGACTGTTTTTTATACTTTCTGTATGAGGCAGCGCAGTAGTCTGCCAAGGCATGTCCCGCCGCTACCACCCATCACACACACACACACACACACACACACACACACACACACACACACACACACACACACACAAGGCATGTACCGCCGCTACCACCCATCAAACGCATCCATTGTGTTCCACAGAGTGCCAGTGTCCCCTTCACACAAATCACCTGATTCCACTTTAGTGTTGTTTGTGTCTCGCCTTGTGCTTGTCACCTGGTGGGCAGGCCCTGTGTCACGCACGCACGCGTGCGCACACACACACACACACACACACACACACACACAGAGAGAGAGAGACAGTAAAGCCCATGTGTGTGTGTGTGTGTGTGTGTGTATGAAACAAAGCAATTCAGAGATGTCCATACATCCTAAGATGTACAGTACACACACACACACACACACACACACCACACACACACACACACATTTTTCATTGTTATTTGTCTCCTCGCAGTGCAGTGCATGTCCCAGGACAGGGGACTGCAGGAGAAGTCCCAGGGAGAGAAGCCCTCAAGCACTCGCTGATATTCACCTCGTCAGACAGCAGCGCTGGAAGGCCAGAGAGTAGTACAAAGGCGTTTTTTCTAAAAATCCTCACCGTCTGTCTACTTCATTATAAAACATTAAAGCTCTGAAGATATATCAATGTCATGACTCCGTGCTCTGGATACATGTGAAGTCTTTTTTTTTAAATGATTTTACAGTACACCTAAGCATAGTGTTCAGAGAAAACCAGATCATCACAAAATGAAAAAAAGAAAAAAATGAAAAAAATCCAGGCTTTGTTTGTCGGGCTCTCATCAGGATAAAAATCTTTTACAAGATCGCATGCGCTGAGTATCCCTGAGGCCAGTATGTTCTCAGAATGGCAATCAACAACAACACCAACAACAATAACAACAACAACAACCACAACAAGAACTATAACCAAAAAAAAAAATGGAACAGACTTGTAATCCGGTCTTGTGCTTTTCTTATGCCCTTTGCCTTCAAAACAAGCGCCGCCGCCACCTCACCTCACCCTCCACCCACTGGTATGTGCCATCCTTGTCTCCTCTGAATAAAAGCCGTCCCCTCATTTGACCCTTCAGTCTCCGTCAGTGTTGATGGGGGAAAAGCCTCTCTTTATTGCATTCCAAAAGCAACCTCTGTTAAGACAGTCAGAGCAGTAGATCATCATTGTCATTCACCTCATGAGAAGATTCGTGTCAAGTTCATCATTTGTTTCGTTTTTTGTACCTGTTTGTCTCTAGAAGGTGTTTAGGTGGTCTTTTTTTTTATCTCAAGGCTTGAAGGTGTCCTGTGTGTGTTCATACACCAGTATTGTCCTCTGTATTTTACAAAATGCATTGTCGGTTTGCTGTTTTGATTGAATATTTTGTTATTTTTTATTTTTTTGCCCTTTAGGAAAAGCATGACATGGTAAGTTGCCCCCACCCCACCCCATTTGCCTTCAAAAGAATGTGCCCTTGGTGTTCCTGCACAAGATCTTCTTGAAGGCCCGACGGAAGTCCTTGTTGAAGATGGTGTAGATGACCGGGTTGAGGCAGCTGTTGCAGTAGCCGATCCAGAAGAAGAACTTGAAGAGGGGCTCGGGGAGGTTGCAGGTCTCCGGGCAGATGGCCTGCAGGCTGTATGAGAAGAAAAAGGGGAACCAGCAGACCACGAAGACGCCGATGACCACCGCCAGCACAAAGGTGAAGCGCTTCTCACGGTTGACCATGGCCTTACGGCGCGCCGAGTTGGGCGTGCCCTCCTGCTTGGACCTGCGGGCGATCAGCTTGGCGCCTTTGGCCGTTGCGATCATGTCCCGGTACTTCTGCATGGTGGCGGGCGAGTGGATGCCCGGGCTGGGCGAGCCCGCCATGCTGGGCGTGGGGTTGTTGTCCGGGCCACCGCCGCCACTGCCCGCTCCGCCGGGCTCGGTGTCCGAGTCCGAGCTGGACGTGTCCCCGTTGTTGTTGATGGCCTTCTTCTCCTGGCGCTTGGATTTCTTCTCGTCCGCTGGCGCCACCGCGGACTCCTTAGCTGGCTTGACTGGAGTACTGTCCGGCAGCTGTTGTTGCTGCGGCTGGCTGGCGGAGGATATAGAGGGGGAGTTTGCCGGCGTCGGCCCCAGGGGGGTGGTCGGGGTTGGAGCCGGGGAGGGTGAGGGCCCCTGGAGCAGGTTGTTGGCCGACGGGGTGCCAGCCTGCTGCTGCCGCTTGCCCATGTGAGGGGAGGGCGTGTGCGGCACGGCAAGATGGTGAGGCCGGGGAGTGGCCTTGGCCACCTGCTTGTGGGGGATACCTGGTGTCCCCGCGTCGCCGCTGCCCCTGCCGTTGGGCTGGTGCTGGCCGTGGGTCTTCAACTGCGGGGTGGGCGCCGCCGACGACGACCCCTTGGCTCCGTCCTTGCGCGGCTCCCCTGGCGGGCATCGCGTGCGCTGCTTGGCGATCTGGTAGATGCGCATGTAGACCAGGATCATGATGAGGCACGGCGCGAAGAAGGAGCCAATGGTGGAGTAGAGGATGTACCAGCGCTCGTCGTTCAGCTGGCACTGCGGGCCTCGGCCCTCGCCCTCCGCGTCCTGCTTCTTGTTCATGGAGAGCAGAGGCGGGAAGGAGATGACCGCTGAGATGAGCCACACCACCAGGATGGCCGCCTTGATGCGGCGCGGCGTGCGCTGGGCGCCGTAGGTGACGGCGCGCGAGATGGACAAGTAGCGGTCCAGGCTGATGGCGCACAGGTGCACGATGGACGAGGTGCAGAAGAGCACGTCCAGCGCCAGGTAGATCTCGCACCAGACGGTGCGGAAGTACCAGTAGCCCATGAGCTCGTTGGCCAGCGAGAAGGGGATGATGAGGGTGGCCACCAGGATGTCCGCTGCTGCCAGCGACACCAGGAAGAGGTTCTGAGGGCCGCGCAGCGAGCGGCTCGTCAGCACCGCGATGATCACCAGGATGTTCCCCACGATGGTGATGAGCACCATCAGCGTGATTGCCGTGGCGAACGCCGCCGTGGCCTCCGGGGAGTAGGGGGCCAGTTTAAGCATGCTCTGGTTGCAGGTTGGAGAGGAGGTGCCACTGCTGCTGCTGCCGTTCCTCCCCGTCATAGTCAAGGCTGGCGAACAAGCACTGTCCAACACGGATGCCATGCTGAGTCTGAGTTATACTCCCAGGGACCAAAATTTTCTTTTCAAACGTTTTTTAAATTATCTTTTAATTATCGAACTGCAATATGTAGTAATAATAATGTTAGATTACTTGTCTTAATAAATAGATTTTAAAATTATGGTTATACAAGGAATAACAAAAAATCGGCTAAATGTGAGTTGATGATAGCCTATCTAAACTTTTGAGGAAATGTAATATATATGTATTTTCTAAATCTTTTCATATCTCGTGCTGACAAAACATTATTTTTCTCCTTTGCTTCTCTCCTTTCCTTACACTTATTCTTAGCATCCAGATGTCCAAATAAACTCCAGCAGAGCGTCAAGGTACGGATCGATGGCGTTTGATTAAGATGGTGCGCCAGTAAGATCTGAGCACTATTAAATTTTCCGTTGGACTGCCCTGTGCGCAGTGTTGATGGAACACTCAGTCATGCATCAACTTGCTTGCTTGCTTGCCAAACCAGATAAAAAATACCCCTTCCGTTCCTGAAGTGTCCGAGAATAAATAATAGTTTCAAATTTTGCTGTATCAAAAATATAGTGTGTAGTATGTAAATATTTCACAAATCACGTAATGCGACATAAGCAAAATGGCACAAAAAGGCAGCCGTGATCTTTCCTCGCTCGCACTCTGTTTCTTTACTGCCAAGAGCAATTGTTAAAGTTTCTTAGGCTTGTTAGTGGTAAAACAATACAGAAATCAATCTCAGCAGTTTCTAGTCATACGTTTAGCGTTTTCAAGTGACTGGACAGAGCATGCTGGGATTTTTTCAAAACTAGGCTATCAACCAGATGTGTCGTCTAACCCTCCACGGAGCGCAATGCTTTAAATATCATCCTCCCGGGACTCCTCTGCAGAAAACGGCGCAGAGCCAATTTAAGCTCCACACACAATCGCCTTGCTGCCTAACTTTCCAACTCAAAGCTGAAGATATGAGAGCTGTCTCCCGTGATCCAAGGGGGAAACGGCAATTGATCCTCGGAGTAGAAAAAAAAAGGCGCACAGCGTTTGGTGATGTTGGTCTGGAAAACAAATCAGCCCTTGGAGTTTTTTTGCGTTGTTTTCCAACAAATGTTCATGAAGTCGGTCCTTGGTCGCATGTAACCACATTCCAAATTAGGCACAGTCCCATTTTGTCGGGGGGCTCAGCAGCAGTAGAATGCTGGTGAATGGGCTTGGATTTATCCATGCGCAGAGGTTGCCTTTGTCATGCTTTATTCTGTGCGTTCCGCAGCTCTTTGGCTCTCTGTGCGCAGCTCTCTCCCTCGTTCAGTTCTGCCGCCTCGCCTTCTCCCTCATCCAGATAGCAGCGTTTGAGCGTAAAGTGATCGAGAGGCACTCTGGCTATATCAACGCACCCCTCCGCTTTGCTCCGCCAGCGCAAGTGATGTCAGGGCGGGCGTCATGAGGCGAACTCTCCCTCCCACCGTCACTGTCGACCTATGTAAAATCCCATCAGGTCGCGACTGGAAATCACTGCCTATGCGCACGCATATCTCTCACTAATTAAGATTGTATTTTATTTATTTTAATGATTTTGAGTTGGGTAAAGACGCGCAGTTGAAATATTATGGACATGTGCGCCATGCCCCTGACGAACACAAGATATTCACTTTTAGAAGTGTTTAGAATTTTTAGACTTGAACCTCACATCACATCACCACAGCTCATCTGTCGCTATTGAAGACTGTTGGGAAAGTAACCATCCTTGGCACTCTTTTCATCCGTTCACTAACTTTAAATGTCCGTTATAAATAAACAGATAATATGAATAATTGTGTTAGTTAATATTATCCTGTATCCATTCCGGAACCCATCGAGGAGTTTGAAAGTTTAAATGTAAAAGTGTCCATGCCTGCAGTAGCGCGTTCAAGAGGCGTCGAGCACCAGCGCCTCCGCCACATTGCGCTCACGACTTTACCCCTTCGCCTTACGTCTGTGATGAGCTTAATGCCTACTTCAACACCTAAGCTGTTTTCTGTCCCAAACCATTTAAAACGCACCTTTCCTCTCTGAATTACACAAAGGGAGTTATTAGAAAAAACGCACGCAATAGGTGCATGTCACCTTGCGCGAATTAGTGTGCCTTCTAGGCTTACCACGCAGAGTGTCAAGTGATGGCCTGCAACAACACGCTCAAAACATGGCAAACGCATTTCAGCCGTCCTTTCTAAATACACTACGTAGATTTGCAGTACAAGTGCTCTTCAATCAAGTGTTGGTTTGTGGAGTGCATAAAATCGTTGAAACATTAACGTAAGCGGATGCATGGGGAGTGACGGGTAAATAGCTGGCAGAAATAGATAAATATATTGTCACACGATGTTCAATTACTTACCTCCTGTTAAGTAACAAGGCTGGATCACGATGTTCCTGAGCCGGGCCTAATGAGTTGACACACTTAACGACCCATTAATGGTATGCTATCCCAGCCGGCACACGACCGACCTTCAACGTTGAAATATAAGGGAAATAACGTCAGTTGTTGCGTCAATGTTGAAACAATGTTGAAACAATGTTTAATGCTAAATGGTTGTAAAAGGGTATGTAGACAAACATTGAAACAACGTTGGTTGTAAAAAGGTCAAGAAAATCAATGTTGAATTATAAGTGAAATAATGTCAGTTGTTGTGTCAATGTTGAAACACTGTTTTAATGCTAATTGTAAAATGTTGACAAATGGTTGTAAAATAAGAAATCAAGGAAATCAGCACCAATGTTGAAATGGCGGATGTTGAAATAATGTTGCAATATCAACGTTGATTCAATTTGCAAATCCAACCCATAATTCAACGTTGATTCACCCGTTATAAATTTTTTTTAAAAACGTTTATAACGTTTATTTACCGTTGAATCAATGTTGAAACGCCAGCAGGGATATGATTGCACTTTTGACTGTGGTCGTGTTCAATTTCTGTTCATAAGGCTATCAGTGGATATTTGAAAGGCTTTTTCTATTTTTGTTGTTCCTATTGTTGTTGCTGTTCAGAAATACAAAACTTCTTAGAAACAGTTCTGAATGCTCTTTGAGATAGTTGCGGACAGTAAACATTGTGGTATTCTGCCCTCTATTGGGCAATTGCTGAATGACAGAATTAACCTTTTTTTAAGTTAATGTTAATGTTAAGTTAATGATAATAAATAAAACGTTTCTGTCACTGCAAAAATGTGGAATTAACACGTAAAACCACATAACCACAGTGTGTGTGTGTGTGTGTGTGTGTGTGTGTGTGTGTGTGTGTGAGTGAGTGAGTGTGTCTATATGTGTATATCTATGACTCCTATTTACTGAAGTACAGATGTAAAGACAGTTTTGTGCCCTTTGCAAAATAAATGTCGGCCTCCTTACATTTGGGAAATAAACCAAGATGGCTCCCTTGCTCTGGGCCCTGTGCATGCAGTTCCTCCCTTCCCTACTTTCTCAAAGCCTCAGTGATGGCTGGACATGGGGCCACTGTCAAGGGCCAACAGCTCTCATAGTTTACACAGACACTTTAGACTTTAGCTGGCGTGCCATGTTTAAACAGAGTACCTTCTCCTCCATCTAGCTGCCAGAATGCGCCAGAGAAGGCATTACTTCTGGCCTGTGAGAAATCATGTACTCATCACACACCAGATGTCTGATAAGACCGAGAAGTCATTTATCTTGTCTGCGTGAGCGGCAATCCACTCCTTAAAAGCAGAATTCTGTAACTGTAGCCTACCGTTCTCTGCTCTCCCTCAGCCCTGAATGCTTGTATTCCTCGCTGACAGCATGGGGTGGTGTTTGTGTGTGTGTGTGTGTGTGTGTATGTGTGTGTGTGTCCTCAGCATCGCTGAGCTGCACATCTCAGAGTACTACTGATCCAGTGGGTGAGCTAATGAGTGGAGGAGCCGCCATGGGCAGCATTACCCCCTGACCTGGCCCCAATTCCCTTTCGTCGTCACAGCACATTTACGTTCGGTGTGAGTAGACTGTCAATGCGTCACACACACACACACACACACACACACCTCGACACACCCAACGTAAGCATTATGCTAATGAGTGTTTTTTTTTCATATAGCAACATCTCTGAAAGTGCGATTTGAAAGAGAGATTTAGAGACTCTGAGCGATCGTTCAGTTGAACGTGTGCTTGTCTGTGTAGTTTGTCTTTCTGTAGTGTTGCGGTGACGTAGTGTTTTTGCCTTTGGTATTTGGTAAGCGTGTAAACCAGCTATAGGTTGTTTACATTTATTTATCACCAATCTTCTTATGAGTATGGCACAGAACCGATATAGAGTACATTCTATTTCAATGGATATGTTGAATCTGTATATATAACTGTAAATAAATAATAATAAAAAAGAAATTAATTAACACAGGAACACTGCTTCAGTAAATAAACACAGAAACAGTGCTTCAGTTTTCCCAACAAGAACATCAGAAATAATCAGCGCTTGCCATCTGGTCTGACTAAAAGTGATGCCTGTGTGTGTATCAGCTCTGTCAGTGTGTATTAAGCCTGTGTGTATGTGTGTGTGTGTGTGTGTGTGTGTGTGTGTGTGTGTGTGTGTCTGTGTCTGTGTCTGTGTCTGTGTGTCTGTGTGTCAGTGTGTGTGTATGTGTGTGTGTGCGTGTGTGTCTGTGTCTGTGTGTCCCTGTGTGTTTGTGGTGTGTGTGTGTGTGTGTGTGTGTGTGTGTGTGTGTTTGTGTGTGTCTGTGTGTGTGTGTGTGTGTGTGTGTGTTTGTGTCTGTGTATGTGTGTATGACTGTGTCTGTCTGTGTGTCTGGTCTGTGTGTGTGCACGTGCATGTGTTTGTATGTGTGTTTATTGGCTTGTCTGGCAGGTCAGGATGGACCAAATCGATAGGGACAGTAAAATATTGAATATGAATGATGCTGTCTGTCTCCTGTCTGCTTGGTGGCGTACTCATCAGTGCTGATGAAGGCAGGAGGCCATCCCATCCCCCTCTGACAGCATGGGAGTGTCATTACAGGACAGCACTGACGGATGGACTGATGGGAAACTAATGCTGGTGCACCTGGGCCCACTCACACGCACGCGTGCAGAACAACAACACAGCCAGCAGGTGTGCATGTGTGTGTGTGTGTGAGAGAGAGAGACAGAGGACAGAGAGAGAGATGATTTTGCATCAGTTCTTGTTTGTTTGTGTGTGTGTGTGTGTGTGTGTGTGTGTGTGTGTGTGTGTGTGTGTGTGTGTGTGTGTGTTTCCGAAGCTCCCAATCTCTACACATCAATACACTCTAGAATTCTTCTTTCACATCTGTTTCTCAGTTTGTTGTATTTGGTGCTAGGCTACACAAACTGTGGATGTACAATATTATTTATATGCAAACACTACCACCTAGTGGACATCACTGGAAGGGCACAGTAGATTAATAGATGAGAGAGGGGTACGGTACGGAGTGATGTCATGTAGTTTAAATGAGGCCCATGTTGATTCTAAGAACAATTAGACCCAATTAGCCCTAAATTAGCCTTTCTTTGTAATCTCTCAATTAGTTATTCTAACTTGAACTATGACTCAAGGCATTCCAGCCTATAAGGGCAAATAAGGGACAGTTAGCAAATAAGTGATAAGTACATTTATTCCATTAACTGCCAAGCACATTCTCAGAACCCCAAACAAAACCTCTTTGTCTGACATGTAGCAATCATATGTGACATTTAAGATACTCCATTTTGGAATGTGTTATTGGTCTTAAAGGGTCAGTCAAAGATGTATTTATGTAACATCTTAAAGGGTCAGTCAAAGATTTATGTTGTGGAAAAAAAGAAATGCTTCCAGGTGTATAATAATAAGAGTAGTTTATATCATTATATATTATATACATTGTTTCAGGGTAACATTATCATTGTAAGTCCAAAAGCATTTTAGTTTTTTCCCCCATTTTCTTTCATAGTTTTTTTTTTAAAAGCTACTTACTGCTCCATTGAAAGTCCACCAACCCATTATTCCTCCTTCTGAAGTGCCAACACACTAATAATACAGACCTTAATGAATGCCACGTGGTGTCTATTTCTGCTGTCATTTCACGATCAACTGGCTCTGTGACACCCGTTTCCTCTTGTCTAGTGACTAATACTAAAATAGTGTTTAGTCATTGTGGTGGGAGGCATGTTGAACTATTGGTTTCATATTTACCATTTAAAGTCCTAGCAAAAGTACACCAGTGTGGCCAATGGCAAAGAGTTCAATTTGGGCTAGAGTTCAATTTGTTCAGTACAGAATGTGTATGTCTGTGTGTTTTTGTGTGTTTGTGTGTGTGTGTGTATGTGTGTGTATGTCTGTGTTTGTGTGTGTGTGTGTGTGTGTATGTGTGTGTGTGTGTGTGTATGTGTGTGTATGTGATGTTTACTCTCCTATCACACACACACACACACACACAGACACACACACAACACACACCCAGAGACATACACATACAAGCACTACACGCCTCCCACACAAAGCTCAAACTAAATAATATAGCTGCAAGCAGCAATGAGGGGGCCAAGCAGGCCAGTTCAGCAGGCCAGATTTGCCATGTAAGTCAATGCCGTTGCATCAGACATATAGCCTTAAGCAGTCACAGCAAGTTCCATGCCATACAACCCAAGATTGGCTGTTACAAGGTCAAGTTTCACATCAAAACATAACTGATTTTGTGGGGCTGAACCAGGGCTGAGTGTCGCCGCCCCCTCCCCCAGCCAACCCACCGCCGCAACCGCCCGTGCCTGTCCCACCCTGCCCCACTCTTGCACGCACCCTTTAGAATTAACTGGATGGAACTCGCTGTCATCAGTTTCACATCAAAAATAAAAGATCGATTGAAATATTATCATGCTTGCTGTGATTTCAATGCCCCCATAGAGGTCAAAGGTCACCAAATTATTTGTGCATCATCAGGATGAACCAGACGGTTCTATGGGCTGCCATTGACCTCCATTGCAGAATAATGCAGCAACTACA
>NC_063193.1:26810487-26830487 GCF_017589495.1 Alosa alosa
TGTTTTATCTTATGGCGAGTAGCCCGAGTTAAATAATAGGCTAATATAATAATAACAATAATCAATGGTTTTCAATAGCAATAGCATACAAATGACGTAGGCCGAGGGGAAAAACAATTTGTATTCTCTCAAATAAAGCCTGATTAACCTGATGTTTCAACCTCAGCCAAATTTGTGTTGTAGTTTAACTTCGAGCAGAAGACTTGAAAGAACCCTAAAGGAATAGTATTTCCTTGTGTAGCCTATTTGACATTGTTCAATTAATATAACTGTATTTTGTGTAGGCCTACTAGACTTCTAACCAACAAGTGATCAAATACATACCTTGTAAAAAGCAGATTTGCGTATTGTAATCTTGGACCTCTGACTGAAGCGCACTGAGGAGCAAACTCGCCAGACTCTCACTCTTCAACTCGGACACCGATCTACTGCCTTCATCCAACACCACAACTGGCGAGAAATCTCCGTTGCGCAGCCGACCCAGCAACGACTTGTCAGGCACAAGCCATTCTAGGCTCACCGCCGCACTTTTGGATCTCCGTCTGAGCATTGAGTTCCAGTTAACGTTGCGAGACTCGTGAATGTGAGCCCTTGAATAGGCGAGGAAAGGTCTGCAGTCCAACACCACACAGCCGCCAGAGGTGAACAACTCCGCTGGGGTCCCAAGGATGTGCACTAGCTCACTCGCTGATATCTCCAAAAAATCGCTATTACCCATGATTGGTTTTAGTTTGTATATGTCTTTTGATTTTAAGTGTAGACTACTGAAGAATGAAGCGCGCTTGAACAACTTCTATTTGGACAAAAAGTAAAGATTCAGTACTTGAATAGAATACTGAAAATACGCCAGACGTTTCAGTGAAGATAAACACTTGAGGATTATTTCAATGTGCTTAGGCTATTTTTGACATTTCATAATTGAATTTCACTATTTAGAGTATTCAAACAGACGTCAGTTTTCTATTGTCCCTCAATGTCAACAGCTGTGATTCCACTAGAGAGGCGGGGTTGGAGGTATTTGTACTGAGAGAGCTGACACCGTCCCGCCTCATTTTTCCACATAAGGAAACTGCGTCACAGCCGGAACACCATATATGGACAAAATGCTTGCGCCGGCAGACCTAATTTGGCTTTTGACGTGAACATCCTTATTTTCCTATTGGCACGTGGTAGTGGGGGTAACCCCCGTGTTTTTTGGCAGGATGACGTGACAGGCACCCACAGGCAGCACCACAGGCAGTACACACACACATTCACACAATGTAGCATTGCAGCAAATCTAAATATGCGGGTTCATTGAAAAAGCTTTATGAATGGTATCAATAAGGGTGTTTTCCACTGCTCACAGCTAAATCCCCTAAATGTCAAGTCACTGTGTGAGAGAGAGGGAGAGCTGAAATATGAGACGACAAAGAATAGATGCAAACAAGACCTGACCGCGCAGACCATACCATCAGTAGACAAGGCAGCCAAACCACATCTAATGTTACTATTGTGTGGGCAGCAGCTGAACAGAGGCCCAACTACACACATTGCATGCAACCCCTTGCTAACTCGCTCACATGGGATATCCAAATAAACGGCTGAGTAGTAACTGCCACACAATAGGGATATCCCTGCTGCAGTCTGCAGACACAGCTTCCCCAATGGCCTCTGCCAGTGAGCCGAAGCTAAGCGGCAGCTATTGATCCCCCTCCTGCTGCTGAAATCAGTGCATTCATTAGTTCAATCAAACTGAGCCAGTGGAGTGCCCTGCTGTCAGCCACAATGTCACTCCATTTTAGCCACTATTGTCGCCTAACTAGGCCACAGAGGCATCGATTTTGCAGGGCAGTGCCTATCCTGCTCACCGCGTGCACACCGGCACGTACACACCCGCTTGACAAAGACCTCCCTGTGTTCCCAGTGCAACGGTACATTTGGAAAACAGGGCAGTTGTCATGTTGGTAGAAGCAAGTAAAAGTCACAGAGAGAGAGAGAGAGAGAGAGAGAGAGAGAGAGAGAGAGAGAGAGAGAGAGAGAGAAACATGGATAGACAGAAAGACAGAGGGATATATTGGGTCCAGAGAAAAACAGAGCTTGGAATGTGTTGGATTAGGTTAGGTATTATCCAGTGCTGTGGGGTTTGGTAATCTTAAACAGCAATCTCTAATCTGAGGTCACATTCACAAACCTCCGCTTTCCCCTACTCTCTCTCTCTCTCTCTGTTTTTTTCCATCACTGTCTCTCCTACTCCTGTGTACAGTATATCCTTGACAATTATTTATGCCTTTTTCTTCTTATTGTTCTCTCTCTCTTTCTGTCATTGTCCTGGTCCCTCAAGTAATTTGTTAATCTGATCTAAAGGTCCTCTGACAATGTGGAATGTCATAGTTTTACTTTCAAAGCGTAACCTTTTAAATATTTTTGAACCATTGCCTCATAGCACACCAGCTCTTTTTGTATAGTCACATCAATAATGAGAGGGAACTGTTTCCTCCCCAAGACCCCCGGCAATACAAGTCAGGAATAAACCATGATCTAATTCATACATGATTAATACTGTAAGCCTGCACAACAGAGGTTGTGACGGGGGCTCGACGGGCCACTGGCTGATTAGTTGAATGACAAACAGTGTTATGAAGCCATGCATAACACAACCCAAGGCACACTTGCAGACTGTTAACAGTTGATTCAAAGAGTTTTAGCTACCAGACGTCCCTTCTTTCCCCCATTTGGCTCTATATGATGTGTTTGTTTGTTGTTTCAGATTGAAACGTTGCAAACTGGTTGGAAATGAATTCACAGTGTCCCAGACTGTGGAGTTTTAAGAAAAGTGTGATGACTAGTCTGGGACTACCCAGTATTGTTTTTTTTTTTGTTTGTTTGTTTTTTTCACGAATGCGTAATCATGTGCCTCTACACCACAGTGCACTCAATGGCCTCTATCCGCCCATGGATGACACACGCACGATGGCAAAGTCAAACCGTGACCATTTCAGCCGCCCCTCACATGACCACACACAAAAAGAGAAAAAAGAAAAATCCCCTACCCTCCTACAGGAGGAAGCTCTTCCTCTCTTCCTCTCTGGCCCTTCCCACCTACTCCCCTCATCACTCCCACACACTCACCCACCTCTCTGCGTCGTCTCCCACCCGTCTCTCACCAGCCTGGATGTGGTCTGCTTATCTCTCTCTTTCTCTCTCTCTCCATTGCCCCCACACACAGCCACTCACCCACTCATTCGCCACTCACCCCCGCTTTGATTGTCAGTGTCTTTGTTCATACAATGTCACAATGATACAATGTCAAACATTTATGCAATACAACTCATTCATACACTCATACAACGTAAAAAAAGCTTCTCAGCTATTATATGCAGTTACTGTACTGTATGTATGTACAGTGTTGTATGTCTATATGTATGATTACATGTGGCTGTGTGGCACCTTGTCAGTCGTACAGTGAGTTTCACATTCTCCATTCTGCTTCTTTGTTTACAGTACTGTAGTGTGCACTTTTTTCGCTACTTACGGACACTTCTCTGGAAATGTTCATATCATGAGCAACAGTATTTCAAAATGGGGGATTACGACTGTGTCAGCTTTTCTATGTTTCAACAAAACACAGGCTCGTAAGCCAAGGACAAAGGTTATTTGAAGCACTAAGAATTAAGAATGGTGTTAACAATGGATATTTCTTGCAAGTCCTATGTTCAAGACAACACAGAGTAGATACTCATCTCACCTGTTTAGTGTGCAGTGTGCATTCATCCAGCATAGAAACTAACACAGGTAGACGGGGAAGTACAACAGCCCTTAACAAATTTCCTAAAAAGGTTAGTTGTTACAGTATAGTCAGACTGTGCTGAAAATCTAATTTCTGTAGAGGTGTCGGAAAAGTTCCAAAAGTGGATTTTTTGTCGTACTGTACCTACAGTAGAATATTAAAATGTACTCAATTAATACTCCATAAAAAGATTGCATTTCCTCAACAAGCCAACGTATCCAGCTACTCTTATATACAGCTCATAAAATTATCAGCCTCAAATTAATCTAAAGTTAGCCTTTATTTGACCTGAAACTAGTTGTTCTAGATCAGATAAGAGTTGACTCAATTTGAGTTTTCAGTATTTCATATTACAGTAATAGTCAGCTCAACCATTTGTCATGTCATATCCTGTTAAAAAACAGGTATGAAACCACATTGAATGCCATGTCATTTCAGCATTCATTCATTCATTTATTCATTCATTCAATCATTCATTCAGCATTTTAGCAATCATTTCAATAAGTACATTTACAAATTGAGTCATACATGTGGAATAGTGTCTGTCAGGTTTTCTGAGCCAAATAGTTTTATTTGTGCAAAATACTGTATTATACAATATAAATTATAAAACACAATATATACAATATACAATAATATACAATATAATATTGTTGTGTCATATGTCACATCAGGATGTCATATAACACATCAATTAATTTGCAGAGAAAATTTGCTCAACCAAGTGATGTCAAAACAGTTATGATCATTTGCTGTTTTATGATGCAGTTCATGTTAACTTAAACTGCAGTTCATGACTGATTCACATCCATACCACTGAATAGTTTTGACTTGTCCTTTGAGTTTTAGACCTTAGCCATTAAAAATCTGGGCTAGCCTCTCTCGTGATTAGCGTGTTGGTGATGCTGTTATTTTTCCTTGTCCCATCTTTATCACCTTTTTCAGTATAAATAACACTAATCTGCGCCATATTCCTTCACTTTTTCACAACCTTCACTTCTACCATTTATTTACATCTGAACCATTTGGTAGAAAAAATAAACAGTGATTGGTGGTATTACAGCCTAATAGATGTACAAAAAGCAAAATAGTTGTCAATAGTTATCTTCCGGATGTGACCATTACTTTTAAGGCATACATGTGTATGTGTAAACATGTGTATATGTGTTTATATGTGCATGTGTATATGTGTGTGTATATGCATGTGTATACGTGGGTATATGTGCATGTGTATACGTGTGTGTATGTGAATGTGTATACGTGCATGTGTATGTGAATGTGTATACGTGCATGTGTATACATGTTTGTGCACACTTACAGTTGTGTATGCCACTACAGCAGCTCATGTGACAACTGAGGTGTAGTTTGTGGTTTGGAGAAACAGGAAGTGTGCAGCAGGGTAGTTTCCTGCATAGGTGTCACTGATGCAAGGGAAAACATGCTGATGTTGCTACAGTGACCAAATATGTCAATCATCTTACATTCCACAACAAAAAAAAAATACAAACACCTATTTAGGAATTTTAAAAAGTTATAGTTATAGTATAAAGAATATATAGTTATCAAAATAAAATGTACCTACTGTACACCTTAACATACTACAGACACACAGACAGCAGATGCATTTTGAGTTAGAAACCGTTTTATGTAAAAAGGTGAAAAGTAGTGATGCTGTTTGGCACTAATATTATTATTATTTATAATAATATTAGTGTCAATATAAATAGATCAAATATTTGGATGTAATACTTTTTGTACACCCCAAAAAAGTATAAACACATCAAACTACAAGGTGTGTGCACTGACCAAAGTCCCTGTTTCCTTCTTGTGTTTTTTGTTAATGTAACTTAACATGTCCTTGTGCCACGAGATAAATGAAAACATCACAAATGTTACATGAGACACATCCGATACCATTTTTAGACTTTTCAGTGCATGAGTTTTGAAACTTTGTCGCTAAAGTCATTGTTGAGATACAATCACTCCCTCTCCCACAACTCACACGATGCTTGGGTATTGTTTTGTTGTTGCTGTTCCAAATGACGTGGGATGTTTCAGAGGAAGTACTGCATGAAGCCAGGCTGAGTGCTGTATATGACTTCAGCTGTTATAGAACCTTCTGTCCCTGCCTATGGATGAACTCTTACAGTCGAACATATATACAAGCACTGTAAGAGGTGAATATTCCAAATACAAATCAAACATCGTAAGAATGGTATTATTCTAAATACAAATCAAACATCGTAAGAATGGTATCATTCTAAATACAAATCAATCATGCGACATTCATCAGTCACCCACCAGTGGTCCATGACTGTGATTGTGACCCATGACAACTCCTACACGCAATGAGCACAGTGTGCATCAGTGAAGACCTCTCCTGGACCACCAACACTGCATCACTGGCGAAGAGAGCTCAGCGCCGCCTGTACTTCCTGCGAAAACTCAGGCGAGCAAGTGCTCCACCAGCCATCATGACCACATTCTACCGAGGCACCATTGAGAGCATCCTATCCAGCTGTATCGCTGTGTGGGGCGGAAGCTGCACTGAATACAACAGGAAAGCCCTGCAGCGCATAGTGAACACAGCTGGAAGGATCATTGGTGCTTCACTCCCCTCCCTGAAGGACATTTACACCACCCACCTCACCCGCAAGGCGACCAAAATTGTGAGTGATGCAAGTCACCCCGCTCACAATCTGTTTGATCTACTGCCCTCTGGGAAGAGGTACAGAAGCCTGCGCCCTGCACTACCAGACTCACCAACAGCTTCATACACCAAGCTGTAAGGATGCTGAACTCTCTCCCTCCTCTCCCCCCTCCACCCTCAGCTACATAACACCCTGGACATTGGACCCACAATGGCCGCCTGCACTACTCCACCTGCACACTTGAACACTTGCACAACTTGTACACTTTACAACTTGGTGTTGTTGTCCTGAAAACACAACACTTCTGCTGCTCTTACAATAACTTGCACCACTATGCCACTTTCTTTATTACTTAGGTCAAACAGTATTTTATAGTATTTTACAGTATTTGCACTAGTATTTTATTGACTGTCTATGCACAATTTCAAAAAATTTTGCTGCTCTTATTTTTCAATTATTATATGTGCCCTCTTATTCACTTATTTACTTACTTTTTTGTTTACTTGAATGTTATGTTGTCTGTGGACTTAAAATTGGTCAAATATGTCTTGTCTTCACCGTGGGATAGTGAGAAACGTAATTTCGATCTCTTTGTATGTCTGGAACATGTGAAGGAATTGACAATAAAGCTGACTTTGACTTTGTGTCCTCTGTCACAGATGTGATGTTGTTCTTGGTATTGGCCACGTAAGGCACTAGATACCTAGAGTGCCAGTGACACAAAAAAGGCCCTCTTAACAGCAGTGTGTGAATTGGATCTGCCAGGTCAGGGGCAGGTTTGGGTTTATCCACAGCTCTCCTAGCCGGCTGGCCAATGGTGACTCAACATAGAGGAGGGAATTAGACAAATTAGAGCAAAAGTAAAAATAACACTGTGGCTGTGTGTGTCTGTGTGTGTGTGTCTGTGTGTGTGTGTGTGTGTTTGGTTAAGTTAAAACCCCATGTCTGAGGATGTGAAGTTTGTAATTGTGTGTGTGTGTGGGGATGTCTGTATTTCCTGTGCCCCAGTGCTGCTCTGTGCATATTGAAATTGCACACTTCCTGTTACGAGGTCCTTCTAAAAACACGCCAGCCAAAATGACCCCTAAATTTACCCCTGCAGTTTGCTGACAGGCTCGACTGTGGTGGGCCAGCACCCTCAGGGCCACAGGATAAGACTGGAGATTTTGGTCAGCTTCTTCTGACTTGTCTGATTACTTTCCCCCCTTTTTCTGTGAAAAAAAAAACGGGATCTTTACCAAAATAAACAGTGGAGTGGTTTATCTGGTTCCCATGGTCACTGCCGGGTCGACCTCGCCTCTCGAGAGTGGATAATCCCGGATTAGCGAGTCGGCATGCGGAATATTAATTCTCGAAAAACGTTGTAATCCACGAGATTGATCTTCTCCCTCCCTCTCACACACGTGTCTGCACCAGCCCACTGTTCATTCATGAAAGCATGCCCTCACTGTTGTGTTTGTGTTGGCTTTTTCTCTCTGTCTGTCTCTATCTAATTCCTGAATGAAATGGTTCGATTTCAGAGCTTGAGACTAATTTTTTGTGCACCAAACAATGTCTGTGATGGGAGCTGCCTCAGAGGCATGACAGACACACACATACACACAAACACACACACACACACACACACACACACACACACACACACACACACACACACACACACACATTGATCAGATCATTTTGTGTAACGAGAAAAAGCACAAACCAATTATCAACCCAATCAGACCACATCTCTAACTCTGGCTACAACCCGGTTGACATTTACAACATTAAGTCAGAGGCATTCTATGGTAGAAGACTTGCACTGCTCGAAATTATGTAGCTAAACTCAGTTCAATCTACTGAATTTAAGAACAGTTCTGACACAGTGTGGCCCTTTGTGTTGTACTTATGACACTGCAAGAAAATACAACGTTGAAGAGAAGTCGTACGAGAATAACTTTATCTCCTCTCTATCTGTCTCTCACTCAATGCTATCTCTGGCGGTGTCATCATCTCACACCTCTCTTCCTCTTCCTCCTCCTCTTCCTCCCCTCCACTCCTCCTTCCGGTGACTCTGTCGCCTCAGCATCATGCGGCTGTGGGGAGAGAGAGAACAATATGACGCTGATTAAAAAGCTCACTCTCTCACCACTGCTGTAACGGCTTCTTTGAAAATAAAAAAAAAGGATATGACTAAAGGTCAAGCAACCACTGTTTTTTTTCTCTCTCTCTCTCTCTCTCTCTCTCTCTCTCAACACACATTTATACCATATTTTATTTTCCATATTTTGATCTATTACAACAGCCAGTGCTAGAAAAATGGCCCATGTATTTGTTTTTGTTTTTTGTTGTTGTTTTTTTTTTTCAGTTTAATGTTTTCCTTTTTACAGATGTTCTTATGTAACAGTGTAACAAGTACCAAGTGAGAGACACATTTTACTCAGCAGACTTAGAGTTAGACAAGGACACAGAACATCAGTGGGAGTTGAACACAAAATCACATGATTCTCATTACGCTTTCTCATTCATGATTCTCATTAACTTTATAAAGCAGGGATTGTTTTGTGGTGGAGACTGATTAAGTCTAATCTGTACCCGTCCCTTACTCGAGGCAGTGAGTTTTTATAATATTTCAAAGACTACATGTGGATAAATACTGCAAACTAATTTCTTTAATAAATTCAGTCATCATTAATCATTAAATTGATTGTTTTTCCTGGCCATACAGGTTCGCTACAGTAAAAACCTTTTTGAAAAATAGAATACATTTATTAATACATGACACTTCTGTGGTATTCAGAGTTGCTGAAACTGTATATTTAAGCTGTGGGTTAGGGGTGTGGGGGAGGATAATGTGTATAAAAAATTTTTATATATATATTTTTTTTTATTCCAAGGGATAAAATGAAACTGGAGGTAGTGAAAACAAAACCCCACAATGAAGCTCTTCTTAATCCGAGTGAGTGCTTTGGTTTTGACATAAACTGAAGTGCTAAGCAGTATTTGATGCAAAATAAGTATTTAGTCAATGCGTTTAGCATAAGTACACTACTGGGACATTCTCTTGGAGTTTGTCTACAACACATTCATTATTAATGTATCTTCTGGGGAAAGTGTCTGTGTGCTCAGCATAGATTTGGAAGACTCCGAGTCTCGAGCAGATGCAGGAGCTGAAGGAGCTTGACTCTTCTCTTGTTAGCCTGCTGGGCTGGTTTGAGTAATGCCAACATTCATATGAACACAGGTCTGGCACAGAAAATAATCAAACTTGGACCCTGCCCAATCAGTCTATGTGAAATAAAAAAAAAAAAACACCCATGTGACGGAGCACAGAAAGGTTGGTTCTAGCTTTTGATACTGTGGCCACATTTGCCTACTTAAAAGAAATACTTGCATGTGGAACGACACCTACAGTACATGTAGACATTCTTGCATACCAAAAAAACAAAGGACCGGTCAGTTCATTCATTCCAGAGGGAGAAAGCGGAGTAGTAATGGTCAGTCTCGTGCATGTGCGCTTCTTAATGCACAGCCACTTATCATGTCACGGGCCATGCAGTAGCCAATAGACCCTTTCAACAATAAAAACAAAAACAATGCTTGAACATTCTATTTGGGCCCCAATCTACTTCCTCTGCATTAAGATAACATATGGAATGTTAAAACGGAAGCCTTGTGGGGCCAACTATGATGCTGATAATGGAACTCTCTTGAAAGGGTCTATTAACGTTTTTCATGTGACGTATTCTAGGTTCTATAGCTTTGTTTACATCCAGCTGGTAGGCAAGGGACAAGTTGAACCCATTGAACATCGTTGTCTGCAGCTGCCTCTCAGTAGGCTACATCTCTGTATTTCAGCAATGTCAACATTTCAGGCATCAATAAAGGTGATGATGAAACGTTATCCCATTGTTCAATATTTGATAGCCTGTCACAGGAGCGTTGTTTTCGCTAAAATCGCCCTGATTTGTTGCATTGATCTGTATCGATAGCGTTATGGGAGAACCTGCATGTAGCCTAATGGTAGCCTAACTTTTTTTCTCTGTTCAAAACTCGGTTTACCACGAAGACAATAGCCTTTCTTAGAAGCTGTGAAATTTGACCAGAAAGGAACATGTCTTCCTTCTGAAAGCTGACACAAAATCAAACAATATTTGATCATTTAACTTCAACTGAACAGCGACAGGTCTTGGTAGGCAGTAGACTCAGCAGACGTTAAAACGGTAGCCTACTGTTATAGCCAGAGTCAGTCAGCATCATGGAACATTAATGGCGTTAGTCATGAATCCTGTAACATATTATATCATATAACAGCGATGGTTTATTGAAGGCGATCTGCATGGATATATAACCACCCAGAAAAACTCAGAATGTGAGTGATAAAGTTCATTAATTGTATGAAACTTTGTTAGTTATCCATTGCAGCATCGCCTATATTAGGCTGATATGCTAGCTCAGCCTTTAAATATGTTGTTATTTTGGTCATGTGGACTTGATTAAACGGATAAAGATAATTCATAAACTGCTTATTTCTTACATGACTGAAGCAGTAGCCTAGGTTCAACAGTGGTGTTTGAGGTTGCTGTGTTAAGTTGTTGTGTGTGATCGCTAAACCATTAGGATCAAATCAGTTTATTTTGACATATGGGAGTTAGCCTGACTTGTAACGTTAGCCTATAGCACATAAGCCTATTCTGTTTTCATTTATTAGCATTTGTTGTGATTATATAATCAAATGACACTCATGATAACTTGAAATAGAAGGACAGAAGATAGGTGATTGATGTCCACAAGCACGAATTTCACGAGACAAATTAGAACAAACTGTTCCGGTAAAAATAATCTTGCCATGTTTAAAATGCTGCACTTTTTCCCTTCATAGCCTATCTCTGGCTATTCATTTTTGGATGACTGTAGATAGTAGTATTTTAGCCTACGTCTTCGTAGACAGTAGGCTACACCATTAGGCTATCTTGAGAATAAAAGACTTCACAGCTGCTAACGATCATCCTCCACAACCATGAGGATAGGTAGGCGTCGGAACGGTCGTTCGTCGCCTTTTTGCTTCTTATTGTAAAACCAACTGTTAGGGCCTACACACGTGTTCGGCATCCCGGTCAATATTTGATATTAAAATTTCAATTTTGAAGCTATTTGTAACTATGTGTAGCCTATGCAACCGACTGTTGTAGGCTTGCCTACCACTCTCTGCAGTGCCTTGCCTACCATTCTTGCCTACCACTCTAGTTGTAAACAAACGGTCACATGACATTATGACGTAGGTGCAAAACCTTAATAGTCAGTCTTCTGGGCGCTTCTTAATGCACAGCCACTTCTCATGTCACGGACCGCGCAGTAGCCAGCCTGGTTAGTATGCAGAGCAGACACGCGGCCAATGCTTGTAGTGTGCGCTGCACTGACGTCATTCAGACACGATCAGCCATTAGATGTGATCTCTAAATCACGCTGCTTTGGGAGGTAGGGTGTAGGGGTATAGCTAGACGCAACGGTGTGTGTATGACGACACAGGTAGGATTATATGGGAGTATTTTTCAGTGGTTATCATCATTTATTATTATTCTAACTGCTACAGTGTGCCACAGGGATACATGGTATCCGTGGGATATGTGGGACATGAGACATGTCTTACCATGTTATTGTTATTATATTATTGATTGAATGGACATTATTGATTATTGTTTATTACTGCTATTTTTTTATTTTCCCTCATTTCCATAGTTTATTTCATTAGGCTATTGATTTAATTGACATTGTTGTTTATTATTGCTATTCTCCTTACAGTCTGACCAACATCTTAATTTGTTCCCTGTTAAATTTAAGTATTATACAGTATTGTTTTGTATTTGTACTGTATGTCGCTTTGGACAAAAGCGTAACCATAGCCATAAGCATAACCATATGTGGTATCCTTATTATGCTACAGTATATACATTTACGTGTTTATCCAAAGCGACTTACAGCAATAAGCAATATAAGGAAATGTTCAATCCATGTTCATCTGCAAGTTCATTTAGGTTTACAAATCACTCTGCACATCAAGCTCACATCAAGCTCGTGTGTGGTGAGGGTCCTGGTACAGAATCCCGAATGCCGAGTGTCACCCAGATGGGTGCTACACATGATGCCTGAGGTGAGGTTTGCCCCCTTCACTGTAAAGAGCTTTGGGTGCATAAATGAAGTGCTATATAAATGTTCTGTGTTATTGTTGCTGTCCACAGTTCAAAACAACGTTAAAGGAGAATTCCGGTGTGATATTGACCTAAAGTGTATTGAAACATGATACCGAGTGTGTCTCATAGCCCATCTCGACTTGTCCCCTGCACTCCAAAATCTGGCGCTAGTTAGCCGATGCTACCAACAGCTTTTTCAGTAGTGGTGCTTCGGCATCGGGCTAGCCATGCAAATAAATCACTGTTTTACACCCATTTACGAGGCTCAATGCATCTCCACACTTCATTGGTAGACTTCCGAGGGCCCTGACATTTAAAACGAGACATTGAGAACTTTGAAAAAGCACTGGTAGTTTACTTACAAGGCGATTTATACAGACAGTATCTTCCGAAGTTTAGCGTTTGCAGCCATCTTGAATTTAGTCCACGATAAATCCGAAAGCAGCGGTAAGAATGAACAGGTATGATAAGGGATCAGATTCAAAAAAAAAATAATTCGGTGGAAATGCATGGATTCCAGTTGCTGCTACTGGAAGAAACTGGAATCCATGCATTTCCACTGAATTATTTTTGGAATCTGATCCCTTATCATACCTGTTCATTCTTACTCGTTGCTCGACTTATCGTGACTAAATTCAAGATGGCTGAAGCCATCAAGATACATTGAGCCTCGTAAATGGGTGTAAAACAGTGATTTATTTGCATGGCTAGCCCGATGCCGAAGCACCACTATTGACAAAGCTGTTGGTAGCATCGGCTAACTAGCGCCAGATTTTGGAGTGCAGGGGACAAGCCGAGATGGGCTATGAGACATACGTTCACACTCGGTATCATGTTTCAATACACTTTAGGTCAATATCACACCGGAATTCTCCTTTAAGACTGACAGGGACCACAAACAAAGATGACTGACCATTGTCCACTGATTTGCCCAGTGGTGAGAACCTTCACCACCCCCATCAGGACTCCGGCTGTAAGTGCAAGTGTCTCCTTTCAATGCAACATGCTCAGTTGATTGGAGAGATGCAGTCATAACACACGCATGAAGAAGCCCGCTTTGCAACAAAGGATCTGTGCAGGACTGTGTGCGGATCTGTGGTGGGATTAGACTTGTAAAGGCTCTTCTGAGGCTCAGATGAGAAGTATTGCTGGACACAGCAAAGGGTCTGGCCATGGCAATCAGAAAGAGTGACAAAAATGGGACAAACATCTTTACAGAAATTATGATGTGTACAGCAATGTATGTGACACCCAAGATAACACAATTTTGTTTTGCCTGGACAATAAATTTGCCTTATAGGGAACTGGGTGTGGCCAGTTCTGAAGGTTTCTGATTGTGGTATAAAAAAACCTATCTTTATGCATCTAAATGGATAATGTCTTCTCTCTCCATGTTGTCTGTAAACATGGCCATGTCGTTGGTCACTGCCCCCTCAGGGCCATGTGGGTTAGTGGATGGATAAATAGTATTATCATCATGGCCGCTGTGCCTGCTTAATAGAAACTCCGGTCTAACAAAAACCAAAGGGTCTCTTCCTACTCAAGTCTATCAAAGGTTTATACTTATTCTTACTACTGTAGGGTCTATACTTACTCGAAACTGAAGCAATTGATGTGTGTTGTGTTGGTCCCAGACTATCAGGAGTTTCCCTTTAACCAAGTTTCTAAAATCATTTTTTCAGCTCTAGGGATAAATGATATATTTTCACTAGCCTGTCACCAGACCATTCTCAAATCTGGTTGTGAACAGCACTGCTAACTGTACTCCTCTGTCCGTCGGTCATGATATAAAACCTGCCCTATGCCAGACAAGTGGTCATGATTGGTTCTAGGTTTTTGGTCATTTCGGAAATCGGCTTCAATGGGAAAAGCATCCGGACTGACCTGCAAAACAAATTTGCAAACAGGTTCGTCTAGGTTCACCCAGGCTGTCTTTTCACAGTGTTGTGTCAAATAGGTGCCTCATTACAGAGGTAGGTCCTGAATAGTTTGATGTGATGCACATGGGTATCTCTGTGTTCTATGTCTTTAAAAAGTGTATTTACAAAGATATGAATATGCCCTAAGAGCCCAGACAGGGTAAGCCGAGGTTGTGCCCCAGACAAAATACTCTTCCTGGAATCGCTTGTTGGCTATGAATGCAGAGCCTTCTGTCCACCCACTCATATACTTTTTGGGCTGTGACTAATGCGCTTCTGGGTCCAGGGGGGTATTCCATCAACCTCGCTAATGAAGGCGGCACTTAAGAGAAATAGCCTGGCTTAAACTAGCGTAGACTTTCACTTGGGGCTGAAGCCGTTCCATTAACTTAAGTTAGCGGAATCTTGGCCGCGTTTATTCAAGCGAGGTATAGTTCAGCTTCATCTCTGCTCGTGCACGAGGTAGAACAGTAGACCAAAACAGTAGATTGACGAAAAGAGGATATATGTCGTAAAATTAAGACAATACTAGACGATTTCTGTTCGATTTGGCAAGCGCCATCTACAGGATTTTCATTTTCAGGTCATTTTCAGGTGTAGGTGGTCATAAAATAAATTATTATCAACATAATAGCCTATTGTCTCCTATAAGTCCCAACGTGTTTGAAATATAATTATCTGAAATTTAATGGCTTACAATTTGTCATTTTTGCCTAGTATTTAATCTGTGTAGCACACAGTTGATTTGACATTCATGAACAATCGTTGACACATGAAGCAGTTTTAATTATTAGCTGCCTATATAGGCCTACAGGCTACAGAATTATCATTTGGCTTGCATCAGATATAATATAGCCCACTGGCAAAGCATATTACTGTCACTGAACAGCCTACCAAATGTGCATGACCCTTTATCAACAGTAGACATATGTCTTTCATAAGACATAAGAGTAGCCTATAACTAAAAATGCAATTATCAAGGTGATAAGCTATGTAGCCTTAATACTTCGTTTGGGAAGCGAACCTGTGAACACGCAAGAATGTAAATGCTTTGGTATGCCGTCTCTCTGCACGTTAACCCATAGACAGTAAAAGAAAGGTTACACCACCACTGTCCACTGTCAGAAAAAAACATTTCTAGGCCTACTTCTATTTTTGAAGTTGTAGGCTACAGGTGACGAAAGCACAGGTTGACGGAACCATCTTTTTGGAGTCGTTTTCCGACTGATTGTTTTTTTTTGCAACACAGCTTAATTTAGCTTGAAAGTTAACCTGCTACGGAGCAGGTTAGTTCTGTGGCATAAATTCCCATAGTTACCAAGCTGGGATTCATGTTAACCTCATTAATGGAAAGGAATTCTCACTAAAATTAGCAAGACTTATCGAAATAAGCCAGGTTTGGCTTTTAGCAAGGTTGATGGAATACCCTCCAGGTGGATATTTCCATCTGACGCCAAATTGGCTTGAATTAAAGTGTCTTTTCTGTGTTGTGTTTACTGATCCATCCCAGTGTCTTTGTATTAATTTCTCTGAAGTGCCTCTCCAGACGTGTGTTCTGGCTGACCTACAAATTAAACCGAAAACCTACAACAACAACAAAAACATTCCCACCCTGTTTACTTATTATGAATTTCCACAAGAATTCTTCATAGTCAAGACTCATTAATATCTTTTCTCTATTTCTCTAGTATGCCTCGAGAGCCTTGGCCTCGGGATGAGTAGTGAGGGTTTTATAGCATCACATATTTCACTTGCAGGGCTGTGTGTCCAGCCAGCAGCAGCCACAGCCAGAGTATAAGCAGCAGGACCGGGTGGAAAAACCTGAAGAGCTCTTCTGAGAAACGACTGCTTTCCAGAGAACTGTTGGCTGCTCAGTAAATCGCAAGCATAGCGCAGTGTAGTCCCACACTGCTTGTGCCGTCTCTGTCACACCACCACCCACACACGTGACACACACACCATCCCCTTTACATTTGCCTGATTGCTTTGAACGTACACTGGCTTGCGGCTGCGGCAGGTATTAAATTACCTCTGCTTCTTCATTTCCCTCACTGACACCATCTGTTTTGCCTATTTCTCTTTCTCTTTCTTACAGTATACCACCATTATTATACTTACTGAGCAAAAATCTGAAGAGAACTAGTGACAACTGGATGTGAAGTCAGCTCTGGCTGACTCTCTCCATCTCCATCTCTCTCTCTCTCTCTCTCTCTCTCTCTCTCTCTCTCTCTTTCTATCTCTCTTTCTTTCTCTCTCTCTCTCTGTCCATGGAGATAGTGTAGCCTACCTGTTTCTGTTTTAGTTACTGTAGGTCATAGTTTAGTTACAGTTTAAATATACTGAAGATGCCTTTATTCAAAATTATAAAGAAAATATGCCTTCAAAGAAATATTGACAAGTTAGTCATTATTTATAACTAATATTAAAAATAATAATTTTAGCACAATTATTCACAACGTGCAACTGTAACAACATGGTTTGGTCAAAAAGACAATTAATGCAATTACTACACCACCACAACAACAACAACAACATAACATCTATGTATCTGTCTGTTTTTTTTTTGTTTCACCTGAGGGCGATGAGCAGTGTGAGGCTAGCGGCCAGGCTGAGGGCGGAGAGGAGACCCAGGATGATGAGGAGTGTGTCTGGGTACAGCATCACGCCATCACGACGCTTCGGCACCGAGGGAAGGGTCATGATCGGCCGAGGGGTGGTCAGGGGAAGTGTGGACACTGAGAGAGAGAGGGAGAGAGAGATGAAGAGGGAGGAAAGGAGTGAGGGAGAGAGAGATGAAGAGGGAGGAAGGGAGAAAAGAGAGAGGGGGAAAAGAGAATGAAAGAGAGAGAAAGAAAGAGAGATAATGTCTGGAAATGGAGGATGAAGATGGACATTTGCATTGAGTGAGAATGGCGCAGAATCCTACAAACAACACTCCAAATAAAAACACCGGATGCAAGGATAGCATAAGGATAACAGTCTAACATGCATCTAACACCCGCTCCCAGAAATAGCTACACCCGCCATTTAAAACAACCAATGCCAAGGAGAAGAATAATGGGACGGCTGAGTGAGCCAGGCATGATGGACACCCAGGCTGTAACATACATGTTCTGGGAAAATACAGAAACAGACGCTTTGGGAATTACCAAGCGGAATAAACACAGCTATCAACTGTGTGACTGTACACAGAGAACCTGCACGGTCTTTGCTACGCCTGACTCCACCACAGTCTCATGCTGCTTTCGAGATGTCTCGTAAATGTCTCGTAAATCCGCCGCCCGAGTTGGAAAGTGTAAATTACCCAGCTTTCTTGCGGCATTTTGGGCAGGCACGTCCACTTTACCTCGGAGTACTTGAGGGTACCCGAGGTGGGCATCTGATTTACAACAAACATGGCTGCGCCCATAGTTGAGATGAGATGGCATGTATTTTTTTTGCATATATACTGTGTTGGTCATGTTATAGTTGATGTAATGCTCTTACACACTAGATTACATTGCTGCTTCAATCCGGTCACCAATTCATGCATTGCACGGTCTTGCTGTGCCTGCAATACAATGTAACAATTTGTTTTCCAGCCGTTTAGCTAGAGGCTACATGTAGCATAAAACAATAACAATGAATAGCCTCCTGCTAATGCTGCTCGTGGCTCGAGATGGCATTCCTAAAGCCAGTCAATAGGCGTGTTCGACTTGAGGCAGATCTGACTTGGGGGGTATTTCATCAACCTCGCTAAAGGCCAAACCTGGCTTATTTCGATAAGTCTTGCTAATTTTAGTGAGAAGTCCGTTCCATTAATGAGGTTAACGTGAATCCCAGCTTGGTAAACCATGGGAATTTATGCCACAGAACTAACCTGCTCCGTAGCAGGTTAACTTTCAAGCTAAATTAAGCTGTGTTGCAAAAAAAAAACCAATCAGTCGGAAAACGAAGTCCAAAAGATGGTTCCGATCAACCTGTGCTCGTCACCTGTAGCCTACAACTTCAAAAATAGAAGTAGGCCTATAGAAATGTTTTTTTTTTCGACAGTGCACCAAGCATGGATTTACACATTCACTACCTCCAAAGAATGTATGAAGATTATACGATTAAACATGTTTTAACTTCACATGTGGTTCTAGGAATCGTGCTACTCTGTGTCACTTACGTTCGGTGGTGGTGTAACATGCAGCGAGACGGTATAGGAAAGGAATTACATTCTTGCGTGTTCGCAGGTTCGCTTCTCATACGAAGTATTAAGGCTACATTGTTTATCACCTTGATAATGGCATTTTTAGATATAATCTTTGATGAAAGACATATGTCTACTGCTGATAAAGGGTCATGCACATTTGGTAGGCTGTTCAGTGACATCTGATGCAAGCCAAAGGATAATTATTCTGTAGCCTAGGCAGCTTAATAATTAAAACTGCTTCATGTGTCGGCGATTGTTCATGAATGTCAAATCAACTGTGTGCCACACAGATCAAAAAACTAGGCATAAATTGAATTGAAAGCCATTGCATTTCAGATAATTTTATTTCAAACACTTTGGGACTTATGGGAGACAATAGGCTATTATGTTGATACTAATTTATTTTGTGACCACCTACACCTAGACAATAATTTGGAGTGAACTCTTTTAATATAAGAACGTAGGCTATAGATAGTTTTGAATATATGGCAAAGTTGTTTTTGAGTTTATACTATTTATTCATTCCTTTCGTTTTGTTCAAGCATAGACTGTAGGCTATAGTCTATGTGTTCAAGAGTGAAGCCAATCAAACTCGCAATTGATTTCAAACCATTAGCATTGTTGTTTTAAATGTCTGCTTTGATTATTCTCCAATTTCTGTAGGCAATCAATTTTTTTCTCTCGATGTTAAATTTGATGACTTTCGATGAAAATCCTGTAGATGGCGCTTGCCTATCGAACAGAAATCATCTAATATTGTCTTAATTTTACGACATATATCGTCTTTTCGTCAATCTACTGTTTTGGTCTACTTTTCTACCTCGTGCACGAGCAGAGATGAAGCTGAACTAAACCTCGCTTGAATAAACGAGGCCAAGATGCCGCTAACTTGAGTTAATGGAACGGCTTCAGCCCCAAGTGAAAGTCTACGCTAGTTCAAGCCAGGCTATTTTTGTTAAGCGCCGCCTTCATTAGCGAGGTTGATGGAATACCCCCTTGGTCTGGCTTTCTACGTAAACGTGATCTTCAGAGGCTAGCTGGGAGGAGCTACAACAGAGGGCAGCTCATCCCGGACAGACAGGCTACAGTCTGCCTGACGTGACTCGCGGGAGACATCGCGGGAGAAATCACAGAATTTTGTTTGCAATAAATACAGCAGAACTTTCATGCAACTTTTCCAACTTTCAAAATGAGCATGATGACTGACGAAATAAATTCTTATGATGTAGTTTAAATAAACCACTGTTGTCATACAGTTAACAGGCCTGCATTGTAGCACATAGGGTAGAGTGGAGGAAAACGCCCCTTGGG
>NC_063193.1:26835487-26837987 GCF_017589495.1 Alosa alosa
AACACCATTGCATCTGGTCTCCATCAAAAACAAGGATTTGTCCAACCCCAAATTCCCCATTTTCAGTATTGTACAGCTCAAACACTTCCATGCAACGTTGTAGGCCCTGTCAAGAGCCTTTTATTAAACTGCAGTCTAAAAGCTGCGGATCCCACTATGCAAGTGGATGAGTGATTTGCCCTCATCGTCATGGGCAAAACAGAACAGATTGAGGTACCTAATGCAGGCCATCCCAAAAAAAAATTCCCCAAAAACAGACTGAATTTTTGGTAACAGATCGGGTGGAGGGTCTAACTTAGGATGGTCTATGCTTGGAAGGACGATATGCTACCAGATTGTTAATGATAAGTACCCCCCTGTATGACATTTTTGACAATAGCCACTTCCATCTTTCAAGCCTTCCATTAACCCGCTCAACTGCCCCCCAATTCTTTTCTCCATAATTTTATCATTCCCCAGAAAAACACCCCAAATACTTGAAACCATCTTTCCTCCAGTTATTAAATGATCTGGGGAGACTGGGCCTCCCTCCACCCCACTGACCCAGCAATAGAGCTCACCTTTTGACCAATTAACTTTTGGCCGATGAGAGTAACTCAAACTCCTTAAGAATGTCAACAACCATCTCTATATCCCTTCCCCCACTAAGAAGAACTATGTCATCAGCATAGGCTGACAAACCGAAGAGGTACATTACATCCAGGCACAGACACACCCTTCAAAGTTAGTCTTATTTGCTGCAAAGAGGCCTCTATTGCTAAAGAGTATAGCATACCAGACAAAGGGCAGCCTTGCCTTTTACCCTCTGCCAACTTTTAAAAGGAGCACCTAAACCACCATTGACTTTGAGAACACTCCTCCACACCATTGTACAGAACCCTGACCTTCTGAATAAAAGCCTTCACTGAATCCAAAGGCATAACGCTGGGTCCCAAAGATAGCTGTGCTCCACCCTATCAAAAGCTTTCTCTTGGTCTAAAGAGACTAAACCCACATCAAGCCCCAAAATTTTAGCCATGTCTATGACATCGGACTAAAGAAACATTATCAAAAATGGATCTACTGGGAATACAGTATGTTTGGTCAGGATGGATGACCTGATCGATCACCCTGCTGCATAATCTGTTAGCCAGTGCTTTGGACAACAATTTATAGTCACTACACAGGAGCTTAATGGTCTCCAGCATTTTATATCAGTGAGATCACCCTTTTTTAGGTAGAAGTGTGAGGACTGCCCTACGACAGCTCACGGGCAGAAGTCCTTTAGCAAGACTGTCGTTAAGCACTGCAAGCAAATCTCCCCACCTCAGACCAAAAAAAGACTTATAAAAGTCTATGGGGATTCCATCCAGGCCAGGCCTTGCCACTCTCCATACCTTGAAGGGCCCTCTCCAGTTCCTCCAACGTCAGAGCGGAATCAAGTTCAGCCAAGGATTCCTCTGAAACCTGAGGGGCAATCCCCCAAGAACACACTGTCAGCCTGTACACCGCTTTAGTTCGCCCCTCAGATAGATCTTTATAGAACTGTGCAGCTCTATTTCAATATCATGCACACTGGTCAAAAAGTGTTCCAGACTCAGATTGCAAAAGAATGAATGCATTTCCTCTGGCCATTTTTCTCCAAGCTAAAGAAAACTTTGAAGGCACATCCATCTGATCCACACACTGAAATTGAACGGACCAACGCCAGCTCTTGTGCATTAACACCTAGCAGCTCAGCTAGGCAGCCTTCTTGGTTGCCAAATTGTCAATGTCATCATGATCCCCAGTAGAGTAAGCCAAATTCTGAATTTCTACTAACTCTTCTACTCCAACATTTCAATTGACCCGGGTTCTGTCACTTGGTGATATTTTTGAGTGTATATTTTGCACAGTTGTTGGATTTGTAATTTGCCAAAATCCCACCACTGTTATTAAGGAGATAAAAAAGATGTCTTTGCATTCACAAAAACATCCCAGAAAGCTTTAAAACATCTCTAAATTCTTTATCATGGGTTAAAGTGGTATTAAAAATGCCAATAAAGCACTCTTTGGCTTCACTGAGGCAGGGAATCCACTGCACACAACCAAACTATGATCTAGAAAAGCTTACAGGAGTAATAGCACAGTTCTTAAAAATATTAAGATGATGTTTAAAGCAGTAAAACCTGTCCAAGCCTTGCTAAGGAAATCATATTACTATGGACATGAGTCCAAGTATATTGTTTTTTTGATCCATGTGAAAATTCCACACACATCACTTAGGTCATGTGTCTGCATACACATTGACTAAGCTTTGAAAGAAGAAAGCATATCGGCTCAACATGATTCCTGTCCATGTCTGCTCTGTGCAGTTAAAATCCCCCCAATAAACAAATATTCATCACTATTGCATCCAGCTATAACAGTAGACAATGCTTCTAAAAATGCCACTCTTTCTGCTGCTGTAGTTGGTGCATAAGCACACAAACAAAACAAAACAACATGATCCCTAAAGACAGCTCTAACTTTAGTAATCTTC
>NC_063193.1:26847987-26957987 GCF_017589495.1 Alosa alosa
CCGTACACCAACAGAGTTTTCTGTGAATATCTTGAGGCCTAGGATTTTTTGCGTATGTTTGCCTCCAGGGGTCATGTTAACCCATTCCATATGCACACATGTGCATAAACAGATACACACGCACACACATACATTCACAGTAATCATACGTATGACACATACTCACACAGTAGACATATGTACGCATGCCTGCACATGCACACACACAGGCACATACACAGGCACACACAAGCACATGCACGCACGCACACACACACACACACACACACACACACATAAACATAAACATAAACATGTACACGCACACATGCACACAATTCAAGAATTTCTCAGAATTATGAACAGGCAAGATGGGGATGGGGTTGTATAAAATGTATTTTACATGTGAAATCTATGAACTAATCATGTTTTGTTACTTGTTGTCTAGCAGATACCAGTGAGAATTGAGTGTGCATAATGCAATGCAGTGAGACAGTTTGAATCATATATGCCTTTAAGCGTGACTTATTTTTGTGGAAAAAATGTGCTGGACTGGGCGGCGGTCATATTTTGTACCATTCTGCGGTACATCTAGTTGTTTTAATATTAATCATTAACCACAGTTAGTCATGTGGACATGTAAATGTAAAAAAGTTTTGAGTCACTGGTAGAACACTAAGAGTAAGAGACCCATTAGATCCCAATACAACATCCATCCTTTGCTTTCTTTTCTTGTCTTCTACTGTTGTCTGCTCTTCTTTTTTTTCAATGCTGTTTTCTCTCTCTCTCCCTCTCTCTTGCTCTCTCTCTCTCTCTTTCTTTCCCTCTTGTTGTGAAATTGATTGGTGTATTGGCTACCTTATGGCGACACTGGTTTGTTTTCATCAAGAGGGATTAGAAAAAAAGGGCTACGACTAAATGCTTGCAGAAGTTGGTCGACTGCCATGCGATTAGGGTCACTGATCCCCAGACTGGGCAGCATGACCAAGGTATCGCTGTGGACACATACATGTAACCGCCCTGGTGTTTGAGTTTCAGTAGAGGGAAATATTTGTAGCCCACTCTGGACATTACCTTTAGAAACATAACACAATAAATGGAAGTAAAGGAAATAGATTATTGTTCGCTTAATTCAGTTTGGCTGGTTATTTTTTTTTATTATGGCAAAAACATTAAAAATCACTTTTTGTTAGAAGTTTAAAAATGTATGAATGACTGAGATAGATAGATAGATATAGATAGATAGATACTTTATTGATCCCCAAGGGGAAATTCAAGTTTTGTTTTCTTTTTTTTTAAAGATAGATACAGTACAACCATCATTTTGTGATGAAACAGGCAGACCATAAATCTTTGAATGGAAGGGACCAGTGATACGCATAATCTTCCTCTGCATTACAATTTTTACTGTGGCAACTAACCTTTGTGTAGATAAAACACATGTGCACACACACATACACACACACACATACACACACATACACACACACACACACACACACACACACACACACACACACACACACACACAACCCTAAGTAGATTGTGTATCAGATCACCTGTCAGGGAGAAGGAGGGGCTGCTGGTACAGTTGTTATCTCGGCTGATGGGTGTTTGCTGAAGGGGGCCCTCTGATTCTAACCAGTCCTGTATCCTATTCACCAGTCCTCACGTCTATGGGTGCCTATAGAGGACAAACAGAGTGTGAAGTAGGCAAGCTTCAGAGCACCATAACCCTCTCTGTTTCATGCAGCACTGTGGCATGATGGGCATTTCATCATGTCTGTAACCAGCTTCATCAAACATTCTCTTTCATCTCTCTCTGAATTCTCTCTCTCTCTCAAACTCAAATTCAGTGCTTTACGGAAACGGCTTTTTGTACATAAAGTAATAGCATTAAAAAATAATATACATCTGAACATGTATTGAACATATGCACATAATTTCTCTCCCTTTCTCTCTTTCTGTCTGTCTCTTTGTCTCTGTTCATACTGGGATAGCAAACAGCTTTCTATATCTATCTAAATCTATAGCACAACGGCTTTACTACATCTTCTGAAGTGATGTTCTTCTCTCACTTCTTAAGTGATGTTCTGACACACATACTCATGTCAGCAATGCCACAGTGCTATCATTCTGCTTTGATTAACATTCACTTCATTTCAGACTCTTCAGATCTGCAAAATTCTCACTGTCACTATAAATAGTGCTTATGAGCAGCTTTAGATAAATATTTTTCTTCGTACTGGATCTATCTTGTCCTGGTGACTATCTCTGCTGCTCAACCCCCTACCTCACAAGATCCGTAGCTTAGACAGGCAATGCAATGACCTCCAGGCCAATAACCTTTCTTGAAACTGGGCCAGCCCTGGTCCACAGTCCCACCCTGCCCGACTCGACTGGACTCTACAGCTCTCATAAAACAGAACTGTTGTTCAACAGCAGGCCATTATAACTCATTTGAGTCTCACTTCCAGCTAGCAGAGAACAAAAGCAATAGGGAAAGATGCAAAATACTGTAAAACGTTATGGCTTTTTTTAACAGCACTTCCAAGTGCTCTTAGACATTATAATGAAGAGAAGGTTAGTGTGATTATAAGCAAAACATTGTAAACATGTATGCTGGTACAAAACCAAGTTATAACGAGCATTTTAAATACACGTTTGATGGTGATTAAGTGTATGGTTCCTGACAGTTGACAGTTGACAAAGAGGAATGTATTTATACAAATAACTCACATTTAGTACAAGTTAGTATGATACAGTCAAAGTATCATGTAAAAATGGAGGGTACTGCAGAGGATACTGGCTGATTCTCTTCAGTATTCTCAACATTGTGGTATTGTCATTTCCTCTTGACATATAGCGCATATGTTTGTTTTCACCGATTTGTCCCAAACCAGAAGTGGCCGCTGATGAGATGATGAGAATCGGGAGATTAAATAGAACCATGGAACACCCAGCTCAGGAGACCCCCAGGTGAGAGACAGCAAACCAAACAAGCATGCAACACAACAAGCTCTACACACTTAAGATCTGTAAATACCACGACAAAATGTCCAAAGCACTGTGCACACCAACAATCATTTGCTGGAAATTCTGTGTTGGTGATTGCTTTGATATAATATAGCAGGTAAAAGGGAAATCTGACTTTATTATTGCTTTCATTTGGTTAACTTTTAACTTTCTGTTCTCTTGTTTTATGTTATTGCTTTACTCATATATCACTTTTAATCCTGTTTGTTTATTACATTCTCACTGACTTCTGTTTTTGTCAGATGTTTCTTCTTTCTAATTTCATTTCACTTTTAGCTGTTTATTTCCTTTTTCATCCCATTCAGACATTGTCTAAATGTATTATCAATCTGTGTACCTTCAATGAAAAGTCCTTTCATACAACTTCTGTTGTTTCTACTTATTCTAGTTGTTAGACTTAATTATCGTCTCTTTGTAAACACAATAACCTTTGTTTTGTCTTTATTTAACTGAATAAAATGGCTCAGCCAATTATTCATTTACTCTGAAAATTGAGAACATTGGTTGAAGATAAGAATGACATATCTGTATCATCCACATAACTATGAGAATCAATGTTGTTCTTATGTAGAATTAGACCTAAATGCAGCATGAGCAGAGTAGGCCCGAGAACTGATCCCTGGGGGATTCCACATGTCATAACCACTCCATTAGATTCATAACTGCCAATGGTGACAATGGAAACATTGCCTTGTCTATAAAATCTGAAAGAATTAAGGACCTTAATTCCTACTGGTTAGCGCTTCGGACTTGTAACCATAGGGTTGCTGGTTCAAACCCCGACCAGTAGGAACAGCTGAAGTGCCAAGGCACCTAATCCCTCACTGCTCCCAGAGCGCTGCTGTAGCAGGCAGCTCACTGCGTCGGGATTAGTGTGTGCTTCACCTCACTGTGTGTTCACTGTGTGCTGATTGTGTTTCACTAATTCACAAATTGGGATAAATGCAGAGACCAAATTTCCCTCACGTGATCAAAAGATTATATATACTAATACTATACTATTTTATAATCCACAGTGTCAAACACAGCACTGAGCAGGGGCATTATTTGGGGGGGGGGGGGGCGTGTCTCCCTCAACTTTCAAAACGGTAGTGTTTGTCCCCCCGTTTCCCTCCCATCGTAGCTAGTTAGTTGTGTTGTTAGTCAGTGATTCTATGCTTTCGTGAGAAAAAATACACCATTTATGAAAAGCAAGAATTTCCCTTGAAGACCTTTACAAAATCTGACTGCTGTGTCAAGCGTCTTTGATCATGGCAGTTTGAGAACCACTGCCTCTACTGCCTCCACTCAGCTAATGCACTAAGCTGGAAATCTATTTGGATAGGCCTAAATCTCTGTCTTTAACACTATGATGTCCACACATAGTGAGGGAACAGATCATGCATGCATGTTATAGGCATACTGTGGGCCCTATTCTCTGACTGAAAGTGTGCAGAAATTGCACATTTACTTAAGAGTATAAATTTGCACATTTTGCACATTGCACATTTACTGAAGAGTATAAATTCAAAGGTTCAGGAGTGTCAACCCCAATTGTCCTGGGGTTGACACTCCTGAACCTTTGCTAAGTTTTAGGCTAACTCCCCCCCCCCCCCTTCATCTTGAAGACACAGTAACGCCCTGGCGCTGAACTGATAAAACTAGAACTGATATTTTATTTGAATCATTAGTCAACCATATATCATTTCATTTTCAGTGTAATATAATATGTAAGATGATATGTAATATGATATTGCATTCACTTTGACATTAAAGAGGGGATTTCTGTAAATGATTGTAAAAAAGACCAAATAAAAGTGGAAATATCCAAGGGGATGAATACTGTAGCTTGTGAAGTGCTGCAACAGTTATTCCTTCTTTCTATCCTTTCACTTGTTCATTTGCCTGCCTGATCTAATCACTCAGTTATCGACTGCCTGCACGTGGGCCAAGTGGGCCAAGGACGAAGGAAAGGAGCTGAATAAAAAACAACATCAACAGCTATCATGCCTCTGATTGGCATGATGGTGGCACGGGAGATAAGGGTGGAAGAGGAGGTAAAGGTGAGCGCCGCCTGATAGCGGCATGACATGCAGCCCTGGTACTTCCCTCTGGCAGCCACTGTCAGGCACAGGTGGGTGACTGGGTGTGTGTCTTGACATTTGTGCTACCAATGCTCTATCAAGGGTGTGTGTGTGTGTGTGTGTGTGTGTGTGTGTAGATGGGAGACTGTATGAATGAGCCAGCAATGAGATCATAAAACTGATAAGAGGAACAGGTTGACCCAACCAAAAACAAGTTATCAAGGACACTGACTGCTTGGTGTAATTCTTGCTAATCTGAGTTATATTACACTGTGGGTTATAATGAATGATCAAATCTTTCGACTGCTTAAGGCCCCACCGACTGTCCCTGCAATTGGTCTCTGTAAGTCACTAAGTCACATGCAATACACATCATTAGATCGGTTAGATTCCTCTCTAAATGTAATCGTTCAGTTCCCAACAGGGTTATGCAATACACATCATTACATCGGTTACATTCCTCTCTAAATTTAATCGTTCAGTTCATTTTACAGAAGCAATGAACACCACAGTACTAAAGTCTCTACAGTCAAAGGCTTGAATTTCCCCTTGAGGATCAATAAAGTATCTATCTATCTATCTATCTCTATCTATCTATCTATCTATCTATCTATCTAAATTCATTCAGATTCACCAACATGGTAAAGAATGGCAGAAGAAAGTGGTGGTGACTCCCTAACTAACTCCATGACAGTCGTAGTGTTATCCAATTGCGTCGAAGTCTGGAATCAGTCAGTAAACGTTGGTCGTATTGTGTTATCCAATTGCATGCAGTGAGATTTTCAAATGCACGTTTGGTCCCGCCCGTCGAGTTGGGCCATGACATTATTCGTGGCCAGACCCTTAATCTACCAGGGTCTGGAATCTCCAGGCTAACTAAAGGCCAGGCTGGTCCAAATAAAAGCAGGTTGAGTTTGGCGATTGAAGCAATAAAAGCAATAAAAGTCCAGGCTATTAATCACATTTTTACAGTGCTTAAATGATCCAGCATACACTGAATTCTAGATTAATCACTGTGATATCCTCCTGTGATCATGTAGCTTTTAGAAACACATATAAATGCGCAGCACACAGAGGTTCTGTGACTGATTGATGAGTCAGAGAGTGTCATTGGATCAGAAAAGAGGTTCTGTGAGATTCAGCCTACAGTCCTAATAAACATATTAACCACTGGACTCCATGCTATCACCAAGGACATCCAGTCGCAGTTCCAGTTACAGGGAAGGGTAACCAGATAAAGTCAAAGATAATAATATATACATACATAACAGCATAATACAGTACCCTAATGTAATTATCTGGAAATGGTTATCTTGCCCCCCTACAGTATGGAGGATGGTAAGATGGGCAAGAACCACTGTTGGAGAGTTACAGACAAAGGTATCATCTTGGGGTCACCAAGTCCCCAAAAAAATCTTCAAAAAGTGACCTCACTGCTAATAGATTATTTAGAGGGCATGTAAACACCTGTCCAGTCATTTAATTACCAATGTGAATGGCATGGAGTTACTGAATGGTACAGTGACTTTGTCTGGAAGTGTGGTCTATTAATTGTCAGATGAAATGAAAATTGCGCTCTTTGGCTAGAAACACTTTAGGTGTGTTTGGTGTACATAGAAGAATGGCTATACTGAAAAGAACCCCATGCCTAATGAGAATTATGGTGGAGGGGCTGTGCTATTGTGGGGTTGTTTTAATTACCAAAGGCCTTTACATAAGTGTAGTGGTCAAATAAGCGGTGAGTAAACTATGAATTCTGTGATCACGGTAAGATGGACTGTGCCATGCGGTATCAGATTTTTTAAAAAGGCATTCAGAACATGTTTGATGATGGTGGAGGTTATTGTCTAATGTTTATTACAGTAATATTTAATGGATTGAATAGAGTGTTGATGAGTGTACATATTGTGAATGTGGATAATACAGTGTGATTTTTGAATGTTAAAAGTTGCAATTGGTGAGTAAACTCTTTTGAAAGGTGGATAAACTCTTTTTCTAAAATTTCAGAGGTGGATAAACTGTTTTTACTTGTGTTTAGCCCCCACTACATCCCTGTATATATAGTGCACATCAATACACCCATGCTTAAGTTGACTAAAAAGAGGAATAAAAAAACATATTTTGGAAATTGATCGTAATGCCTTAATAAATTAATTAATGGAATTAAAAAGCCTTAATGGAATTAAAAAGAGATTGATTTTATAATGAAAATAAATGAAATGACAATGGTAGTGAAACCTGAGGCGGTGGGTGGGAATGTAGTGGATAAAGGGGCCAGAGATGTATGGAGGGGCAAGGTTATTGAGAGCTTTGTATGTGAGGAGAAGTCTTTTGAAGTTAATCCTGTGTTTGACTGGGAGCCAGTGGAGGTTATGGAGGACATAAGTGATGTGTTGGCTGGGCAGCCGAGCTCTGGACATATTGAAGTTTATTGGTAATTTTCTTAGGTAGTCCGTAGAGAATGCTGTTGCAGTACTCCAGTCTGGAGGCTAATGGCTGGTGGCTGATACCCTATTACTTCAAACCTATCCTTGCACTGCTGCTATAATTCATATATTATGTTTACATTTTTCTCTTATATTGTCCATATTTAATACGGGTCTCTTATATTGTCCATATACAGTACTGGTCTGTAATATTGTCCATATGTATTGCTGGTCACTAAACTTAATCCCTGCACCGTTGCACTGTTGGACTTATTTGCACTACCACCATGACACACACCTCATAGAGCACCTTACCACTGCATACTGAAACATAGAAACATACAGTAGGGTCAGTCCTTGCCCTTTCACTACAAGCACCTCATACATCCTGGGTACATTCATGTGGATCCTTGATTTAGTATCTTTAGTATATTTTATTAGTCATGTAATGTACTGTATGTTGTGTGTGATGTTGTGTGTGATGTCTTAAGCTACTGGGACCTTGAATTTCCCCTTGGGGATCAATAAAGTATATTTCCATCTCTATATCTATCTAGGTGATGAGGGAATGGATGGGTGTTTCAGCTGGACAGAGAGGGGAGGAGGCAAGTGATGTTACAGAGGTGAAAGAAGGCAGTTTTGGTGAAGGGGTTGATAAGAAGGAGATGGTTACAAGATGATTCCAATGTTTGTGGACGTGAGTGGAGGAGATGACGTTGGAACCATCAATGCTAAGTGTGATGGAATCACTGATTAGATATGGAAAGAAGTTGACAGGGCAACTGCTTACAGCAGTTGTTACATATATCGAATTTTGACTTTACTTAAATAACACTGTATTTCTACAGTAATTTCCCATATATTAGACAGATTGTGCAAGCTGCAGGACAGTGTTTTATGCAAATGAAAAAAAACAAACATATATTAACCACACCCCTGTATTAACCACATTGCTCAATAGCCCAATGAATTAGAATCAGATTATGCTTCACACATAAAAAATAATTAAGAAAACAAATGCATTTCTATGTATAATTCACCCCTGTGCTTTCACCTCATTGCTGAAGAAATGTTGCAAAAACAATGTATAAACCTTGGCTTACAGTCAGGAAATATATGATACTATGATAACATAGTCATGTAAACAGCACACTCAACAATATCCTTTAAGGGACTGTTCGTTATTTATTTAAGGGGCTACCGGAGGAATTTTGGGAGCGTTAGTCAAAAAAGACGTGACCCTCCCTCGCCAGCAAGAACTTTTTCTATGACCCTCCAAAGTGATTGAGAAAAAACGCATGACCCTCCCCAACAATTTATTGATGCCTTCTGTACTGGGTCAATTTGGGAACTTGCATGCTACCATTCCTTCCTTGAAATGCCTTGAAAAGGCTGTCGTTTCACACAATTTCACAAATAATCACCTGGATAGCCTACCTGTCAACTTTTTCCGGGTTTATCACGTATTTTAACTTTCCCCCCCGCTGTCTTAGGAGGAGCTGCAGGGCCGTCGCAAGGGAGTGCGAGGCCCTGTGCGAACTTGACTGGTGCGAGGCCCTTTTCACTTATGTGCATAAAATCATAGCCTACTTTACACGTACCTGTCGGTGCATTGTAATAGTAGGCTAATAGGCTACACCAGCTTGTCTTTAAGAGGGGAAAATGTATAGCCTATAACATTAGCTGAGTCACATATTTGGCCATATAAGCCGTTTATCATAGGGTAGGCTACACCACGAAACCAAATAGTGTAACAAAGGCGAACACTGTGCTGAGCACTATTTGTCAATGAGCAAGACACACAACATTCAAACTATTGATAAGATGTGCACTATGGTCTGTATAGGCTAACATTGGACAAATAAATGACATTGACTCGCCATATCCTGACTCAGAAAAAAAAACATTTTCTTGCTTACCTTGCCGCAAACTCAGCAATGAAATCATAGGCCAGCTTGCAGGTGGCCAAATAGTTTTTAATAGCCTATTCAACTTCGAAAAGCTTCGTTCACCCGATGCCAGTCACTGATCGCAATGTCAAAGATCGGGAAGCTTTGTTTAAACGTTTTACGTTTTAAATAGCCTATCTTTCCCCTTTGGAATTATCTCGAGCCTATTATAAGGTCCAGTGCGTTATGTCCTGGGATTCGGACACAAATTTTGCTGTTTTCATGAATACAAAAGTTGGGTGACCCTCCCTCCTAGACTAAAAAAAGTTGGGTGACCCTCCCTTCAACAAAGAATAAAAAGACATGACCCTCCCCTATTTACCTCCGGTGGTCCATTCCATAAATACCGAACGGTCCCTAAGTATACAAATTATTGGAAGTTGATTTTATGTCACACAAGTGTGAGTCGTGACAATATATGTATCTAACATATGGTTACAGAGATACAGTTCACAACCTCAATTTCTCTTTGACAAAATCCACCTTTATGTTACTGACAGAATTAATGGTAAAAATTATACTATATAATTATTGACAGTGTTTAGGCATGAACTCCATGGCCAAATTAAGTTCATGAATCAGTCATTTTGTTATCTTTCTACTTTATAACCACAAAGTTATTTTGAAAAGTTATCCTCAAAAGGTGTTAACATATCCTAGTTGTGAATAGCATTCTATAGTCAGGCAGGGTTGACAAAAAGTAGGGACAACACTGTAAAACAGGCAAATTTGTCATAGAATGAGATTGATACAATTAACATTAAGCTTGGTGCTGAAAGACTCTCTGTGCGATGACAATGCCACACCACCCTACAAATGTTGAAAACATAAAGAGAGAGTGATTGAGAATGTCACTGAGAACTTAGCAGATCTGTATCATATGTGTTATTGCTTATAAGCCCCTGCTAAAACTTGTGAGCTGATGATAGGTGATATCTCACTGCCTTTGCTCTCCATCCAGAATCAGTTAAGACCAGCCTTGAGAAAGATGAGTCCTCGATAGGGAGGAATGGAGCACAGCCAGCAGACGCCAGATAAGAGCACCAGATAAGGAAACAGAATGGCACTTTTAGACAGTTTAGACAGTTTTGACCATTTAGTAGCTTCTCGTGTCATTCTATTTTATTTATTTTTGCTTATAACCCCCCCTCTGTACAGACTATAGAATACCTTCTGGTCTTGGAATAGGATGGCCATGCTGAACTGAATCTCACTCTTTTCAAATCTGAAAATTAAGAACAGACTCAGATAAGCATCAGACTCAGACTCAGATAAGCATACTATTAACCAACTCGGCAGAGGACCCTTATCCATAAATTGATAAAACAATCAAATGAAATCGGATTCCAGAGCAAGACAAAAGCAACAGATTACAGATATAGTAAAGAAAAAATCTCACCAGTATACTACATGAGATTCAACACTGTACAGTGTAGATCCTCTGTACAGCAGTGTTCTACAGGCTTGATCTATGGTCGAATCACAGCTGCAAGGATGTCCTTCACAAGCTCCTCTCTCACTCTTGCCCACATGCCTGTTTGATTTCTGACATCGACTTCACGTCGGGGCATCAGGCTTGTGCACAACTCATCTTAGGACCCACCTGACCACTCACTGAAGACCCATCTACTAAGGTCACTTGACACCAGCATGGTATGGATCAAAATACTATAGGACACTGACCGGTTCTGCTCCCTGCTATCTTAATTCAGTAATTAAGATCCCCAACCGCCTACTGCGGTCTTCTGATGAGCGTCTGTTTTGTCGACCAGCCATAAACGCTAGGTCAAATTCAGGACTCTTTTCCTCAGTGGTTCCATGTTGGTGGAATGAGTTGCCCAGTGCTCTCCATTCCTGTGATAGTTTTGGGTTTTTCAAGAGGGGTCTAAAGGCATATCTGTTCAACATGCACTAAGTTTATTAAGAATTTCTTATGCGTTATGGTTTGTATATTATAGTATATTTGTTTATTTTCATTAGGCTATTGATTGAATTGACATTGTTGTTTGTGATTGCTATTCTCCTTAATGTAGTCTTATCAGCTTTTTAAATTGTTTACTGTTAAATGTAACTATTAAATTGTTGTTATTGTATGTAGCTTTGGACAAAAGCAGCAAATCCCATAACCATTACCATAAAATAGAGGCTTTATAGATTTCTAATACACTGTCTGAATATGCAAACCTCATTAGTTATATATTAATGGATTAATGGATTTATTTCTATTCATTTAATTTCTCATTAGCTTATAACTCTCATTGAAAGCCATTGCCTACTGTATACCGTGAAGTGTGAAATCATCAGAATCAGAGTGTGTACCATATCAGAGAGTCTACCATACTACATGACCTAGCAAACAGATCAACATGGTTCTTTAAGGTAATGGTCCAATGTTCAGGGTGAGAGTAAGCGTCCTTGATTCATTCCTGATATCAGATTTTCACTCTGTGATTTCATCTCAACCAATACTTGACTTTTGACACGCTGTTCCCTCAACTAGTCCGATCCAGTGAACTACAAACAAATAAGTAGCTTTAAAATCATTCACAATTAAATCTAAATTGCACTCTGAGATCAGCTGAGAAAAATAAAATCAGCCTTGTTTCAAGTAATGCAATTGTGTGTATAATCATGCACGCTTCTTGATAAACAGTTGATCATAATCTCTTGGCATAGTGGTAAGAGGTGCTCATCAGCAATAGATACTGCTCTTATTGTTCATAATAGTTTTTTTTGGAGGTAGAAAAGGACAGAATCAGAAAGAAATGCGTAAGGCACTCCTTAATATAATTAAGTTTTTTTTTTCCCCCTAGGTAGGCCTAGATAATTTAGGCAAACAGCAGTAGCCTTGGTCCAACGTAACACAATATTGTGACTGTCTGTGATTCCTTATTGGTGGAATGATTTACCGAATTTTGTCTTTGTTCTATCAACAGTTTTTTTAAAAGTTTTTTTTAATTTGTTTACCTCATGTCTTACTCGTATTACTTAAACTACTTCTTCTTACAGTCACAGCTGTTTATGGTTATTGTTATTATTATTATTATTATTATTATTATGTTAATAATTAATAATTAATATTTTAGCCTATCACTAGTATTTGTATTTTTATGTCGGCTATATGACTATTTAAAAAAAAAATGTATGAATGTTTATTGTTATGATTGTATGTCGCTTTGGACAAAACCCTCTGCAAAAGAACATAACCATAATGAAGATGGAGTGGTGCAGGACTGTAACTGAACAATAAATGTAGTCCCTGTCAATAATTCACAGTTCACTATTTTTAATACATTACAGCCAGACATCATAGATAAGCCTAACCTGTAGAATAACAGCAAGTAAATATATTTTGTGTCATTCCTGATGGAGGATTTTTTAGTTTTTTTCTCTCTTGTTATCAATGTAGTACTAAATGTAAGCTGGGGGATTTGACAAATAGAAAAGTTAAATGGCAAGCTGTGGATGAGGATGACAAATGGTCTCTATGCCATACCACCACCAGTACCATCATAACCATCACAACGTCAGAATTAAGCGCATTTTGATTCCTCCTAACTGGAAGCTGGAGTTACTTTTTGCTCAACATTGTTAGTTTCCCTTGACAACCGTCTGTCAACCGGTCCCAACAATCCATCATGTTCCAGCCAGCAGGTTAATGATTACATCCAACAACAGAGTGTCTCTCATTGGTGGACCATGCATCAGGCCAGATATGAATGATCCCAGTCATCCATCTGATTGCTCACAAGCCCAAGTGACGCTAAACTGGGTGGGTACAGGTGTCTAGGTGTCTACAGGCTCATCTTCCACACTTCCTGCACTCGTTTGAAACAGGAGACAGAAGGGGACATCTCTCGCCTACGCTAGGCTTCCTAACCCCTCTCGCGCCCCTGTTTTTTTTTCGGCTCTGTCGGCCGTAACACTCCAGCTGTGTCCAGCTTGGCTGGAATCATCTTTATTGTTTTAGTATTATTATTTAAAAGAAAACAAAAATCAGTATGGCTGACATGAAGAGTTGGACTCTCACATTGGCTTTGTTTACATGTGTTGCTTTTCTGGTAAGGAGCTGCTTTTCTATTATCAATTGGTGCTTTTTCGTGTTGTTTGCTTTAACGGGAAAATACTTCTGGAATCTGTTTTTATAGTTACTTTCAGACTGCCCTGTGTGAGTGACAGTGTTGTGTAAGAAAATTACTTGCTCCTAGGTCTGTGTTCTGCTTTCAAGGAGTCTGCTTAGAGACTCCATTGAAATGGACAATTTAACAGCAAACAATACAATGAAAACAATAATACATTTAATTATGAGGGGGAGTGTTTTTTTTTTGTAAACACAGCACAGACTGTGTCTAGAGTCAACAGACATACCTTAAACACTGTGTGTGTTGTTAGGTGCCAAAGGGCAGGTCAATTGATCGTGTCTACCTCACAGTTGTCTAGTTCAGTAACTGCATACCAGAGAGCAAAATTCCAGAGTGGTGAAAACAGCTTGCAACATGCAACAACTGTGGTTTCCATGGACTGCTTATTGACGGTCATTATTTATTATCTGTAGGAAATAAATAGCAAAACAACCAATACTCTGACTATTTATTTAGAGATTTTAATTTAGTTTGACACCTCTTATCATAACCTTTAAAAATTATTTAGACAGAAGCCAGCTAAATGAGGGCTGAAAGTTGACACAGCTGTTATCATCAATTTAACGACTCTCGGTAGAACAGCTTATCAACCCTGCTTGTACATAGATCCACAGAAGAGCTAATCCTTATTTATGCCTGGATGGCAAAGTTCAAGGTTAGGCAGTGAAAGAGATGGTAAAAGACTTATCATTAGAATGAAAGATATTTCTAGGATTTTTTAATACTGGTGCTCAGACCATGAGATCAAATGTCTACTAAAGCATTGATGCTCATACAGGACATTGGCATGACCATAATATTATATGGTGTTGCTATAGTATTTAAGTTAGATGGTAAATATCTCTGTAAGAAAGGTATAGTGCACAGTGGCCTGTTGGTGCACTATATGGAAGCTTGATGGTGTTTTAAGCCCCCACCGTCAACTTGAAGGTCATCGAGTACTGTTGGTACAAAAAAACCCCGAAAACAATCGGTTTTGCCTAGCTCGAGTTGCTGAAGCCAGCCAGGCAGAAACAGTGCTACATTCTGGGGGCATGAACATGGGGGCTCATGAAAATGACCCAGAGTGTGGCGCTGTATGAAATGTATATTGAATTGGGATTACTGATGACTATAGTTTTTGCTATACGTAGCGTGCTTATGATGTGATCATGACAGAGTTCAAGTAACACTTTCCAGCAAACTGTCAGCGCAGTAGTTCCAGAGGAGAATTTCCTTTTGAAAATGGCTTTTTTTTCTCTAACAAAAAAAAAGAACTCTTATGGAGAGATTACTGTGTTCTGACCTGTTTCTCCAAAAAACCCTGTGGTGGAAATAAGGATGAACATAATAGATTGACAAGAAATCTTAATAAATCTAACAGAATTGAATATGAAAAAAAATACCAAAATTTTATATTGATGTTTAATTGAGCTCAATTTTGTCTATGAGACATTAAGATACACAAAGGAGAGATCTCATTTCAAACTTTCCTTTCCTCTGGTGCTTCGTTTCCTCTCCAGGTCACTACAGAGGCCCAGCATGCACCTGGCTACTGTTCCTTCTATGAGGAGTGTGGGAGAAACCCATCCGTTGAGTCACCGCTGATCGAACCCATCATCCCCTGCTTGAACTACAGCCCGGCCCGGCCACTGCAGGGTGCCCACTACACGAAACTGATACAGGTGTGCCCCATGCTGGACCAGGGTGTGGGGAAGACCAAGGCCTGCTGCTCCATAAACCAGCTCAACTCCTTACAAAAGAGCCTGCAGCTGTCCAAGGCCGTGCTGAACCGCTGCCCGTCCTGTGCGGAAAACTTCGCCCACATCCACTGCATCAACACCTGCAGCCCCGACCAGAGCCAGATAGTCAACATCACGCAGGTGATGAACATGACGATCACGACGACGCCTGCCCCCAGCACTAACGGAACGGCGGTGAACGAGACGCGGGAGGTGGTGTTGGGATACCAGTCGTTCATATCCAATACGTTCGCCGAAGCCGCCTTCCAGTCGTGCAAGAACGTACGCATCCCGGCCACCGGCGGTTACGCCATCGCTACCATGTGTGGCCGCTACGGTTCGGCCCTCTGCACGGCGCAACGCTGGTATGACTTTCAGGGAGACTCCAGCAACGGGCTGGCACCGCTCAAAGTCGAATTCAACCTGGTGCCCGAAGGCCAACCGGCACCACCGGGTATGGTGGTGTACTCGGGCCGGGCGCTCGGCTGCAACGAGAACACGACGACCGGTGGCCAGGCCTGCTCGTGCCAGGACTGCAAGGAGTCCTGTCCAGCTTTGCCCCCGCTGCCTGAGCCTGCCAAGCCCTTCGCCGTCGGGCAGCTGGACGGCGTGCTGGTCATCTGCATCATCGTCTTCAGCTGTCTCTCCGCTGTCTTCCTGGGCTTCCTGATCTTCAAGTTCAAGAGACAGCACTCAAAGAGGAAGGACTCTGAGAAGGGTGGCCACAAGAAAGATAGAAACGGCAACACAGTGAGTGAGGCACACCCCATCATCGATCCCAAGGACATTTCGTGCACAGACAGGAACAGTCTGGCCACCCAGGAGTTCCTGGGCTCCTTCTTCCGGGCCTGGGGCACAATGATGGCTGAAAACCCCGTCAAGGTGCTGCTGGCGTGCCTGGTGGTGGTGGTGGTGTTCGCCATCGGGCTGTACAAGATTGAGCTGACCACTGACCCAGTGCAGCTGTGGTCGGTAAGCCCATCAGCAGCCGCCGCCCGCCTAAAAGGGACTTCCATGACCAACCGCCCGACCCCCTTCCCGCGACGAACCAGCTCATCCTGACTGCGCCTCAACGCCCTGGTCATATGTATGACTCCCTGGTTTTTGGAATGCAGAACTTCAGTGGCATCCTCTCTAAAGGTCAGTGGCAATGATTACAGAGATCATTATTAAATCACACATTACTTGTCAACGAGCTGACTCTTTTATCCAGAATTAGCAACAGGGTACAACTCAGGGGAACAAGTCCACCACTCTCATGACCTCACTTAAAACGTTTGAACTAATGACAACCATCAGCCCACCACTATCATGAACTCAGTTTTCTGAAAAAGCTTTTTTATTTTTATTTAGTCAAAAACACTGATTTTTATTTAGCCAAAAACACAGTTTTGTTTTTTTTTGTGGGAAGAGACAAACCCTGTTTCTGTGCTTGTACTACTACACCTCTTACTGTACCTGCTGTAGAAACCTATTATCTCTCCTCCACCACCGATAACTGTTCCATAAATAAGACAGATTTACAATTACAATTGATAAGATAAGATAAGAACAATGAATATGATGGTTACTCTTATTCCTATTAAAACTCTCAAGAGTTCCTCCTAATAAAAGGGACTTTTTCTCTGCTACTGTCGCCTAAGTGCGTGTTCTAGGCCATCTTGATCTCTGTAAAGCACCTTGAGACAATGTCTTCATTGACACAAGGAATAAATCCCACTCACTTTACTTTACAATGTCAAATGTTACTTGCGCTATAGCTACCAGCATCCTATGCAGAGACTAAGACCAGTCCAGAATTAAAGGCTTTTTTCAATGGAGACTTGCACTGAAGGTTTTGTGTAGTCTAGGGTGAGACTTAATCAATGTACAAGAAAAAAACGGATAAACGTGAAATTAATTAATAACCATCATTATTTTTGCTGGTTGATCCATCTATCCTTCAGACCTCATCGAGCAAGTCCTGGAGCTCCAGCAGAGGATCCAGGCCATAGAGTTCTTCTCGGAGGACCTCCAGCGCAACGTGAGCCTGAAGGACGTCTGCTTCGCCCCTCTGAACCCCAGCAACCCCAGCATCACCGACTGCGCCGTCAACAGTCTGCCCCAGTACTTCCAGAACAGCATGGAGAACCTGGACGCTAAGGCCAACATGACACAGCTGGGCGTGACCAAGGAGGTGGACTGGAGGGATCACTTCATCTACTGCGTGAAGTACGTTAACAGGAGGGTGGATCTATGGCACATATGATATGCAATGCAAAATATTTAGAGCTACAATTAAAACAATGTACTGTACTGTATCAAATAGAAATAAAAACACATTCCATCAAAAAACGTCAAATGTCAACAACACTTATCAAATCTATTGTTGAGGGGCTGGACATTCATGTAACATTAATTAATCAATAATTTTCCCAAATCCAGCTCTCCCTTGTCCTTCAAAGACATCACTGCTTTGGGGATGAGCTGTATGGCAGACTACGGAGGCCCGGTATTCCCCTTCCTGGCTGTGGGAGGATATAAAGGTAATAAACAGAGAAGAGATCACCCATGATATCAGAAATAGCTCAGCTGAAAATAAACATTTTGGCCCTATATGTGCAGTAGGATACTAACCGTCATTGTACTAAGTTTTAGTTGGTTTCAAATCTGCATTTTGTGTAATGACAATGCTGTTGAATCTAAATCAATTTAGTCCAATTATTCCTGTGAATAAAATAAATTAGATGGCGGTGGTTCTTTTTCAGCAGTGTAATCCAATGCTAGATTGTCGCTACCGTTACAAGGGCTCTGACCAGTTCCTGTGTGCTTCCCACCTTTTACAGGTCAGGACTTTACTCAAGCTGAAGCCTTGATCATGACATTCTCTCTGAACAACTACCCTCGGGACGACCCCAAGTTTAAGGTGGTGCTCGAGTGGGAGCAACGCTTCCTGGACATCATCCAGGCTTACCAGATTGACCCCCAAGTTAACTTCACCTTCGCTTACATGGCTGAAGTAAGCAAAGTTACTCTAAAGCTTTGTAGTCAAGGAGGATAACTGGCAAATGTTATGGATAATTGGCAAATATGTTGTTCATTAATGTTTGAATTGTAATTTATATTAATCTACAGCATAATATAAAATCAGTCAGTTCATCAATGTTAACTGTAAGCACCTCTGGGCTAGATGACACATAGTAAATAAATTGGCTGTACTAAATTGTGAAAATAAACAGACACACAAAAAAACAGGTTTTCCTCAGATGTTTGACTACAGTGCAGATAAATATCCTGATATTAGTTTTAACATTGAACAACATTGTCAGAAGTGTTTCATGTGGACCTTGTTTTCCCTCAGAGGTCCCTGGAGGACGAGATCAACAGGACCACAGCGGAGGACATCCCCATCTTCATGATCAGCTACGCCGTCATCTTCCTCTACATCGCTCTGGCCCTGGGGGATTACTCCTCATGCAAACGCATACTGGTGAGTGAGTCAGAGGTATGCAGGGCCAGATCAGGGCCACACCTAGGCCAGATTTGGGGCAGAGTCATCTTTGTGTCTGAGTGTGTGTGTGCGTGTGTGTGTGTGTGTTTAAAGGAGGGTGGGACATTTCAAACGGGAAATCCCTGATATTGAGAGAGAGAGAGAGACAGAGAGAGAGAGAGAGAGAGAGAAAGAGAATGATTATGGTTCCTCTAATGAGTCAGGTTGATTAGCAAGTCACTTCAGGAAAATACCAGGAACATTTCCTAGTTCATGACAGACAAAATGTTAGCCTAAGATAAGAGAGTGGACTTCCTCAATGAAGTTCTAACAAATGGAAAAATGGATGAAATGACGAGGAGAGTGAATAATTACTAATTAGTCATTAATTGAGTACACTATTTGATTCCAATGCTAAATATTTGTCTCACCCTCTTGCTGTGTCTCTCTTACCCCCTTCTCTCCCTCTCGGTCTCTCACCCTTTCTCTTACCCCCTTCTCCAGGTGGACTCTAGGCTGCTGGTGGGCCTGGGCGGGATCCTGGTGGTGGGCTGCTCCGTGCTGGCCTCCATGGGCTTCTACGCCTGGATCGGCATCCCCTCCTCCCTGGTCATCCTGCAGGTGGTGCCCTTCCTGGTGCTGGCCGTGGGCGCCGACAACATCTTCATCCTTGTCTTGGAGTATCAGGTAGGACTCTGTCTCCATGTGATCTTATTGTATGTCCTAAGGGAAGTGGCACAGTAGGGAGATAGAGGAAGACTTGGCCAGTAAATTAGACTGATGAGTCACGATTATGTGGTCACCCTGTGCATAAAAAAACATTATATATCAAATAAATAAAGACTTACTTACTTACTTATGTAACATAGAATGTAGGTTATAGGTTGTAGGTTAGGATATACAGAAGACACTAGGCACATTTCATGATGAATGTTTTGTTTGGTGTTAAATAAGCCACTAATAATGCATTGTTTAATGTATTGTGGTGTATGTGTTATCAATTACTAAAGGAATTTATTAAAGGAATACATGCAACTGATGGCATGCACCTTTCTGTTTTTCATATGGATGTGTGTTTAACCTCAGCTTTGTACATGTGCATGTAGAAGGAAGTGTAATATATATAATATATATTAATCATTAATACATTATCATTTTACCATTAGTCAGTATGCATTATCAATACATGCCAGTGATGGCATGCAACTTTCTGTTATTTTATATGGAAGGGTGGCCACAGGTTTGATTCAGTGCCTTAAAGGGACACCAGGCAACGTTTTCGTGTTAATTACTCTTCGTAAGTCGGTATATTAGTCAGGGGGCCTATTTGGTTTCTGTGGGATTGAAATGTTAATTTTTGGAGAATGGTTGGACTGTCTTTAGAGGTCATTGAACATGGAGAAAAATTATGTCTCCATTTTTTTAACCTGTTTTAACCCTATTTTTGTGAAATTGTATATTTCACTATAATTAACACCATAAATTTCGCCTAAATCACTAGCTATGTTGAATAAAGTTCACAAAACAGTTATTTTCTTATTTTCAACAGTATGATTGTATGTCAGTATTATGATTGTATGTCAAACAATTAGAGATAAGATCAATAACCAATCAGTTTCACCAAATACATATACTCCATTGCTGAAAGATAGCAAAAACACAGATGAGACCTGAAACAACATTTAATTCATTTACATATACACAACATATTAGATCTCACCTCCACAATTTCCTCATCAAAATCTACAACTAGTCTACTAAACCCTATTTGTACTCACCGTCTTAAGACTGGTCTCCCCTTCCTGGATAATGTTTTGCTCTAGATTATAAATAATTCTATCAGGGCATGTACCACAGTCGTTTAAGACATCTGTTATTAAGCCCTCCCTTAAAAAACCTAGCCTTGTATCGATACTGGTCCTTCTGGACCTCAGCGCTGCCTTTGACACCATAGACCATGACATACTACTTAGGCTTGAAAATTTGATAGGCATCAAAGACTCAGCACTCGCTTGGTTTAGATCATACCTTCCTAACCGTCAACAATTTGTACAGGTCCATAATAAACCATCTACCCAGATTATGGTAAAAGTGCCTCAAGGCTACTGGGGCCCCCTGTTGTTTAGCAGATGATGCATAACTATACCTCTCCATAAAACCTGTTGAATTAACCCCGTTAGCCAAACTTGACACATGTATAAGAGATATAAAGACATGGATGACAAATAATTTCCTGCTTTTGAACTCAGATAAAACAGAAGTCATGGTTTTAGGTTCTAAAAAGATGAAGGATATCCTATCCACATCACAGGCTACAGTACATATAGTGATCTTCCACTGACCTCATCCACAAGTGTTAAAAACCTGGGAGTTATAATTGACCAGGACCTAACACTAAGTAATCACATAAAACAGATCAGCAAAACTTAATTTTACCATTTAAGGAACATTTCAAAGATAAGGAAGTCCTTATCCTTACCAGATGCCGAGAAATTAATGTTTTGTCTTCTCAAGGATAGACTATTGCAATGCTATTATGCTGGCTGTTATAATACCTGTCTAAAGAGCTCACAGCTTATACAAAATGCAGCTGCTCACACACACAAAAAATATGAACATATTTCCCCCATCCTAGCATCTTTACACTGGCTACCTGTTAAAAGTCATTGACTTCAAAATATTACTTATAGTTCTTGGTTGGTGACCTGCATTAAAAGAGGACACCTCATGAAGACGCTCTTTTGTCTGCTTCTGACAGAAGAAGCACTTATCTATGCTGGCAGCAGCTGCTGCTGAACAAGTGTACAAAGTCCCTCTAGATGGATTTGATGCAGTTGCAGGTGTTGCTGCAGGTTCAGAAGATGGTCTACCACGTCTTTTCTGAAGAGTCCTGCCTGCTTCATTTGATTTCTAGTAGCGAATCTTAGCATGCTGCAGATGATCACTGTTACAGGTGGATTTGTAGCAGTTCCTGTGCCAAACTGCTTTGTTCTGTTGTAAAATAACTGCACTGTAACAATGTAATCGTTGGCTGATCTGTGATCCCCATCTCCATACTCTCTCATGGACAAAAACAATATGTCTCTAGTGATGGGTCATTCACCAGTCCACACATATCTGCCACTGGATACATAGCCCAAAATCTGTTTCTTTTAGAATATGTGTGCCATCACCTGACTGAAGACACACCTCAGAATATAACCTAACTAGACTGTGCCAACATGAACTATGAAAATGTGCTTGCTCAAATGTAGAAGGCTATGTGGTCATTAATATCACCAAGCATGAAAAACAGAGCACTGTGCTTATTCGATATTCTAAATTCTATCACTGCCAGCTATCATCAGCCAACTGTCATTGGTAGTCAGGGATGGATTACTGCACAGGCCTACCGGGCCCAAGCCCAGGGGCCCAAGGAGTCAGGGAGCCCAAGCCATTGCCTCAATATCAACACATAGGCTATGAATCTGATTGAACTAAAGTATTGGCCATCCCCAAAATGCACCAGAATACATTTTAAAAAATGTCCCCCACAACAATTAGTGGGGGGCCCTTAATACATCTGGGCCCAGGGGCCTGAAAGTTTATAATCCGTCCATGCTGGTATCTCTCTTTCTCTTTCTTACACACACACACACACACACACACACACCTGTCTGTTTGTCTATCTGATCCTTTACCCTTTCTTTTCTTCACACTTACATAGGCGACGGAAGGCCTTACAGACTTCAGCTGGTACTATATAAAAGTCTTTTCAATTTGATTCAACAGAGATCTCTGCACTTTGTGCTCTGAATGGGTGTAGACAAGAACTGACAGAGCAGGCTGGACAATTTTGAGAATTTTAGGCCAATTTCTTGTTAAAGAGATCAATCATCAGCCTAAAAATGTTTTATAATGTTGTATTGTTTATGTGGCCCACTTTTGCACACTACCTTGTAGAATATCTTTGCTTTTTGGCACCAAACCCTATGCTATAATACCAGCAATGTGAGGTTTATGGACAAAACACCAAATTTGACCTTTTCTGAATTTGACCTTTGATTTGGGTCCTTCAAAACCTTCAAAAAAAATGGAGACATGCTTTTTTTTTACTCTTAAGAACCCCTAGAACAAAGATATAATACTCTCCAAAAATTAACATGCGAATCCCACAAGCCCCCAAATTAGACACATACTGTAGGCCCCCCTACTATATGGTTAAATGACTCATTACAGGCCGAATGAAGGCTCTCGCCCGCCCCTACTGCCTGTAGGAAGAATATCCCGCTTGCAAGTTCAGTGTATCGTACCCGCCGACCAAGATCAGTTTACATCCTGTATACAGCACAAAGGCAGGTTAACGAAACGCTAGCGATTGTTGCAAAAGTGTGTATAATGGCAGAGCCAGCGAAGAAGTAGCGAAAACCCTTGACGGAAGATGCAAAGAAAAGGAAAAGAGCTTCAGACCGAGCGAGGGGGAGTTTCGTAGAGAAAAAGCATCAGGCTTGCCTGGTGTCCCTTTAACTCATGAAATCAAAAGTGTTTTTTGATTATATGACATTATATTCCACTCACTATTCTGCTCTATTCTGCAGATGTATGTATACGTTGTTAAAAGGTGTTTCGTTCTCTCTCACACGCACATTTCTAGAGGGACACGCGGCAGGTGGGCGAGTCGAGACAGAAGCAGATCGGTCGCGTCCTGGGGAACGTGGCTCCCAGCATGCTCCTCTGCAGCCTCTCCGAGTCCATCTGCTTCTTCATGGGTGAGTACGAGATGTGGCTCGCCACGTCGTCGACACATAGACAGACGTCCTCATGTTTCTCATTGAACACGGTTCCTACTGTAAGAAACACCTGCAGTTAAATATCACATATATTGTTTTATGTACACAAAGTAGATTCATGCACTTATCTCTAATCACATCCGGTGAAAAAACATCAGATTTACATTACAGTGTGAATAAGTAATGAACTTTGGGCTGTAAATATGTGGACAGTGAATCCTTAAGTATCTATTTAAAAAGAAACATGCATTGTATGAATTAAGTTTCTATTACCTATATCACAGATTTACCCTAAAGTCGATTTCTTCTCTCTTTCTTGTGTCTTCAGGTGCTCTGAGCACGATGCCAGCGGTCAGGTCGTTCGCCCTGTATGCCGCGCTGGCGGTCCTCATGGACTTCATGCTGCAGATGACAGCGTTCGTGGCTCTGCTCTCGCTGGACGTACGTCGTCAGGATGCCTCGCGCTGCGAGGTGGCCTGCTGCGTCACCGTGTCCACTCCGCGGTCTACGAAGCCCAACCAGGGCATCCTGCTACCCTTCATGAAGAAATTCTATGCCCCTGTGCTGCTTCACCCCGTCACCAGGATATTGGTGGTACGTAGCACTTGCAGGTGGTCCTATGGCTAATCTGGACACACTACATAACCCAGTCAAGTCATCTTCAACTTCCAAACTGGAACCAGCTACTGTGTGTGTGTGTGTGTGTGTGTGTGTGTGTGTGTGTGTGTGTGGACCATTTTTCTGCTCAAATGATCTAGCCTTTTTCATACATATTCTCTCTCTCTCTCTCTCTCTCTCCTCAGATGGTGGTGTTCATGTTTATGTTCTGCTCCTGTATATTCCTCATGTTCCATGTGAAAGTGGGTCTTGACCAAGAGCTGTCCATGCCAACGGTACACCTCCTACACCTCCTCTATGACATCACCAGCCTACAAGGGCCTTTGTGTGCAAGCTATTAGTAGTCAAGCCATGCCAAGTCAAATGTATTTATATCACACATTTTAGTATAAAAGTAGTTGAATCAAAGTGCTTTCCAATCAAGATAAACCATTTGATAATAGAAAATGTAAATGCAGATAGAATAAAAAACAAAGTAATACAAAATGCAGGAACAGGAATATGAGTAGAAATACAAAATCTAAAAGGAATAAAGACAAAACGTATAATAAGCATATAGTCATGACCCATATGTTTGGTACTTGGTTACACAGAACTCCTACATGCTGGAATACTTCAAATACCTGTACAAGTACCTGGAGGTCGGTGTGCCGACGTACTTTGTGACGACGAAAGGGTTCAACTTCACCAGTGTAACAGGCATGAACGCTGTGTGCTCGAGTGTGGGTTGTGATCCGTTCTCCTTGACTCAGAAGATTCAGTATGCCACAGAGTTTCCTGACAGGTGAGCGTCCTCTAGAGGGAGCAGACGTAACTTATCCCTGATCTGATGGACAAATCTACCCTTTTGCAAGGGAAATACCTATGTCTCTCTACCCATGCTCAATTCCACACACTGTTGGAATCATTGTAAAAATTGCTTATTGATTGAGAATGCCTGCTATTGGGTGGCAAACTCTTTAAGTATTAAAGTATTAAGTACACACAACTCTTCAACTCATAAATACATGTATTACTTTAGCAGAGTGAATAAATATAAATGATTCATAATCAAGGCCCATAGTTCCTGGTGGTATGTGGTGGCCAAAGATATGGGTTTAACTTTTTTTACTAAATGTGCTTATTTGCAATTTAACATTTTTATTGACCATACAAAACACCAAACCAAACCTCTGAACTACCTCTGAATCCCTGCATAATTCTCATTAATATTAACATGGAAAATCACTTTTCTTTTAAAAATATTTTCTGTATCATAATAAGTATTTTAATCCACCAGCAGCATGTTTATTTACATATCGCTTCAGACTCTCGCTTCACAGTGAATTGGGAATCTCGCTAACCACCACCAATGTGTAGCACCCACCAATATGGGGTTGGAGGCTTCTTTTTTTCAGCTTAATGTTCTTGCCCCTGGCCTTCACCTGCTATCCTCCACCTTTATCTTGTCTTTCATTATCCTCCCCCCACCCACCCACACACACACACACTTACCACACTTGATAAGAGCAGACACTGCAGCCGGCTCAGGATGACCGCATCTTACATGCTCTTGGCCCGCATCTCACCCGCATTTCACCCGTATCTGGTGGGGATCAGTTCTCAAGTCCATTACTATCTGGGCTTTTCCTTTTGTCCTTGAAGGGCAGCCAATCATCTACATTATCGCTTATCGGTGCTAGAGCTGTCCAAAGTGACCAGAGTGCAGAGTTAATGGTTGAAGGGCCTTGCATCAAATAGAGCGGCTCTGGGTGGGGTGAGAGACAGAGAGAGAAATTCAGAGGAATTCCGTCAGCATGTTTAGCCCCAGTTATGTAAGCCAGGGATCTGTTTGTGCCTAATGAGCCCGATTACGGATTGCAGTAACACAGTCTGGGATGTGAGAAAAAGGTGGCATGAATCACAATTTGAGTTGAAAAAAACTGAGTAACACAGGTTGATGAGTGGTAGCTTTTGTTGTAAACAAACCACACAGGCTAGATAAGATATTATCATTGCACACTATTTGTGTTTGTGTTGAGTCTAGAAATGCATTCTTGAAATGCACATATATGCACCATCAAGTGAAGAGGCCAAACAACTTGGAAGCAACATGGAAAATAGAATACCTTTCCCTTATGCAATGTACATGTTTATAACCCAGCTTTTAACTTTTGTCTTAGATCCTACCTCGCCATCCCAGCATCCTCGTGGGTGGATGACTTCATAGATTGGCTCAATCCTGGTTCTAAATGCTGTCGACTGTACACCAGTGGACCTAACAAAAACAAATTCTGTCCGGCTTCAGAGAGTATGTATTCAAATCAACAGCATTCAGCATGTGTACTACCAATCTCTTAGGAGACCTAGCAAATATATATACTATATATATATACAAATATATATACAGTTCTGAAACTGCTTATACTATATGTGTACTACCAATCTCTAAGGAGACCTAGCAAACCTAGCTAATTTTCCACATTAGAGTTGTAAACATAACCACTTTCTTAAAAACAACACTTTAGAATAGATCAGCACAGTTAACATAACGAAAGTCATTTTGCTTTGAGTTAACGAATGTCAGTGTGTAACGTCAAGTTACACATAAAATATATATTTTTATTTACAGTGTACACAGGTAACACTATAGTTCATAAATCTAGAGTTAGGGTTACATTTATATAAACTCAGAGTGATGTCTTGTAGTTAGCAAAATGCTACTGTAATGCAAACCACAACAATATACCCAGTTCATGTACTTTTACCTCTTTGAGACTTCTCTGCTGAATGAGAAGCTGAGGGAGGCTGCACATTAATAACTGGTACTCCAGGAGTCCCCTGACAGAGTTTGTTTTCCTAACTTGGCCAATTGCTGGTTTGAAAACTGCTCCTGCATATTTAAGCATTAATGCTTCAGCAACATGGCCTGTGGGATATAAAGTGTAAATCTTGGCTGGATATGTTTCCTGACCCTCTGGTCTTCTCCTTGTGACGACAGCTCAGGACATCTGCAGGCGCAAATGTATTTTGTTCCCACCACTCGATGGCGTGCTAAGACCCACCGTGGCACAGTTCGAGCGCTACCTGCCTGACTTCCTCAACAACCGGCCTGACCTGCAGTGCCCCAAAGGGTAAGCCACCACTGTTCCCAGGCAACCGCAGAATTTGAATTTGACCAAACAAAGTTTTGGGGATTGAATTCAGGGACTGTACCTTTAACGTGATAAATAAAGCTGCTTTGATGATGAGGATTTTTCTCTCTTCTTGCCAGCGGGTTGGGAGCTTATGACAAAGCAGTGGTCAGAGACGCAAATGGAGAAATCATAGGTGAGAATCGGCAGCATGTGAATCACACTACACCCTTATGAGATTATGAAATGACTCACCGAATCACACAATGCCAGAGGCCCATTATAGAACGATGTAGAATTAACATGTGGAATGTGATCAATATCGCCATCAACAGTTAACATCAGTGTGAGTGGGCTAACTGTCCTCTTCTCTTCCCTCTCCTCTCTTCTTTTCTCTTCACCTCCCTCCCTCTTTCTCTCCATCCCTTCTGTGTCTTTCCAAATGTCTTCATTGCTGCAGCAACTCGGTTTATGGCGTACCACACAACGGTGACCAACTCCCAGGAGTTCACGGCATCCCTGAAGCGAGCGCGAGAGCTCGCCCTCAACATCACCAAAACCATGCGCCAAATCCCCGGCACATCACCCGACTTCGAGGTCTTCCCTTACACGTGAGTTTGATGCTCCTCCTTTACACATCACAGCTTTAGTTTGACAGGCGTAGTCCTGCCTGGCAGTGTCCTTTTTTTTTTTCAACAATTCCTTGTTCGTCCATCTTGTGCTCTCCTGTCCAACATCTTTTCCTGTCCGCCATTCTACTTCCTGCTTGTTCTCTTCTTTCTTTCTTTTCTCTTCTTCTTTTACTTCCTGATAATTGTAGTCTCTGTTCTTCTCTTTTTCGGCCTCCTCTGTCTTTACTCAAAGTCAAATCTCATCTCATCTTACATGTCATCAGGGGGAGTGAGTGAGTCAGTTAACATACTGTAAGCGTTCGATAAAACATTAGCCTTTACAGTCACCTTTACAGGTACAGTCACAGTGTATCTCTACTAACTGGGAACTCCCTTAAATCACTGACTCACTATCAACTAACAGCACACAGTGTCAGTCATCACTGACTAACAAACTGGAGATTTTTCACAGCCAACAGTTATAGCAGCCAGGCAGCTACAGTGCTACACTCTGGGGGCATGATGTTAAAGATGCCCCCAGTGTAGCACTGTAGCTGCCTGGCTATTTTAGATGTTGGCTGCAGCAACTCGAGCTAGGTAGCGCCATTTATTTTATTCTTTGTTCATTTTATTTTGTACCGACAGTACTCAGTGACCTCGAACAAACAGGGATCTCTGTGAAAAATCGCTTTGTGAAAGAACTTCTCCTTTAAATGATGGAATTGCGCCATTCCTTTTTTAGGCCAAAATGGAAATGTTTCCAAAAGTGATGATCTGATTATATAGCATCTGTTCCCACAGTGGTATATCATGCCTAGATTTCATGAGTATCATATCTTTTTTTCTGAAACTGAAAAGCTGATATTCTTCTGATGTACCATCAGATCCTACTTCTAATGAAAAGCACACATATATTATTGTCACATTAATGACTCATTTCTCTTTTGCTATTTTGGCATCACAGTCACCAAGCAGACATTTTATATCTTAAGAGATTTACGGTGCCCAGAGTACGTGCGCTCCCAGGTAATCAGACATGCCACCTTGAAGCAAAGAAAACAGGGCGAGAGAGGGTGGGGGCAGAATATTGGCTGTACTTATTACTTCTGGATGACTGGTGTGTCACTTAGGCTGTGTTGACCCATTGTGGCTGTCTGTCTGTGTGTGTGTGTGTGTGTGTGTGTGTGTGTGTGTGTGTGTGTGTGTGTCTGTGTGTGTGTGTGTGTGTGTGTGTGTGCGTGTGCATGCGTGTGCATGCGTGTGTGTGTGTGTACATCTCCAGGGTAACGTACGTGTTCTATGAGCAGTACCTGACCATCGTGTCCGAGGGCCTGTTCAACATCTCGCTGTGCCTGCTGCCCACCTTCGTGGTGTGCTGCATCCTGCTAGGCCTGGACCTGCGCTCGGGCCTGCTCAACCTCCTCACCATTGTCATGATCACCGTGGACACCGTGGGCATCATGACGCTGTGGGGCATCGACTTCAACGCAGTGTCACTCATCAACCTCGTCACGGTGAGCCTCCGCAGATGACATTACACACACACACACACACACAGACACACACACTTGTAACACTTATTTCAAATGACTTTTTCATTCACCTGCTGTTACTTGGGTTATGAGCCTTCTCACATGGGGGCCGCAGTGTCGCAGTGTAGGACTGGAACAGAATGAGTAAATGTAAAATAATGGGGAAACACACTGAAAGCCTTCATATTTTCAAGGAAACACACACACACACACACACACACACACACTAGGCTAACAGAAATAAGCCATAAATACCATAAAAATGTACATAAATGTACACATTTGCATAATGGATGCACATTTGTCTGGGCATAAGGTTTGAAATGTTATGAGCAGACAATTTCTTAGTTTTAAAAAAAAAATTGTAATGCTAAAATTACATGTTTTGAGGAGTAGTCATTAGTCATTCAAGGTATTGCGGCACTGTTCTTATCAAGGGGGATTTCTGTCTCTTTATCAAGCCTGCTGCCTTAAGTACTCACTTATCTCTCACTCTCTCTCACTTGGGGGCAGCCGTGGCCTACTGGTTAGCACTTCGGACTTGTAACCGAAGGGTTGCCGGTTCTAACCCCAACCAGTAGGCACGGCTGAAGTGCCCTTGAGCAAGGCACCTAACCCCTCACTGCTCCCCGAGCACCGCTGTTGATGCAGGCAGCTCACTGCGCCGGGATTAGTGTGTGCTTCACCTCACTGTGTGTACACTGTGTGCTGTGTGTTTCACTAATTCACGGATTGGGATAAATGCAGAGACCAAATTTCCCTCACGGGATCAAAAGAGTATATATACTTATTGTACTTATTATACTTATAAATTATCCCTCTCCCTCTCTCTTTCTCTTTCTCTCTCTCTATCCCTCTCTTTTTCCCTCCCTCTCTCTTCATCTCTCTCTATCCCTCTCTCTCTCTCTCTCTCATCCAGGCCGTGGGCATCTCAGTGGAGTTTGTCTCTCACCTGACGCGCTCCTTCGCCCTCAGCATCCAGCCCACACACGTGGAGAGGGCCAAGGAGGCCACCGCCAACATGGGCAGTGCTGTGAGTACCACAGGATATGAGTCAGCTCACACACACACACACACACACACACACACACACACACACACACACATACACACATACACACACTTGTAACACTTATTTCAAATGACACACACACACACACACACACACAACCATCACACATACACACACACACATACACAACCAACACACATACACACACACACACACACAACCAACACACACACACACACATACATAAACAATAACAATCCCCACCAGTCTCGGAATGTAAAGGCCAAGGACAGAAAGCGAGGGTGGTATGGGCTAAAATAGCCTGACGAGCCACAAAAGAAGTCTATGTATAACTGCACTACATGAAGGGCATTGAACTTACTAGGCTGACTTATCATGGTAGTCAGTTCTTTTTTTGTTGACATTTCTGCAGTGAATATGATTCAGAATGATCAGTAGATTTACAGCGCAGAGGAGACCCTGCTCATATTTTCATTTGTTGTGACCAAGATACATACCCAGATGGAGACTGACAGTAGTCCACTCTCTCTCTCTCTCTCTCTCTCTCTCTTACTCTCTGTCTGTCAATAGGTGCTTGCCGGTGTTGCCATGACCAACCTGCCGGGGATCGTGGTGCTGGCATTTGCCAAGGCTCAGCTCATCCAGATCTTTTTCTTCAGACTCAACCTAGTCATCACCCTCCTGGGGCTGGTGCATGGCCTCATATTTCTGCCTGTACTCCTCAGTTTCTTTGGTAAGGCCCTGCACACACATATGTGGCGCACACAGACACACACACACACACATGTGCTTGCACATACAAGAAAATCTCCCTCTCATTCACGCACACACACACACTCACGCACGCACACACAGACTTCCTCACTCATTCTCTCTCTCTCTGTCAAACACACACACACACACAAACACACACACAAACACACACACACACACATAAACTCATGTAAGTTCACTGCACCATGGACAACTGAGACACCATGGTTACAAATGTGACTCTCAGTCGACCTGACTACATTAAAGTGTAAATATGGCGACCGAGGCCAGATGCAGTGTCCCGTGGGTCCATCTCTTATGGGCACTGCACAACTTCATTTAACAGCTCATATCACACCAGATGTTTTTGCCGTATTGTTTCGTAGGGCCTGGTGTGAACAAGGCAGTGCTGCTGCAGCTCCAGACCAAGAAAGCCATAGAAATGGAGGAATACAACAGTAAGATGCATGACAACATGGGCTACGTGGAGGACCACGACAACACCAACCACACACTCACCTCCTGGCAGGCAGACACCACAACAGAGCGAGAACAGGAGCCTGACGCCATTAAGACCAAGCTTTAAATGGACACCACAATAGAACGAGAACAGGAGCCTAATGCCAATAAGACCAAGCTTTAAATGGACAACTCTGCTACTCCTCTTCAATCTCCAATCCTCCAACTGGGGTCCCTAGTCACATATACCTCCATACTCTACATTGTTTGGGGCCTGCTGAGTAAAGTGAGAGGGAGAGAAGGGTGTGTGTGTGTGTGTGTGTGTGTGTGTGCGTGTGCGTGTTTATGGTAACGAATGACCATAAGGCCAAACACACACCAGTGCAATAAAAGTATCTGAATCACTATTGAAGCCTGGACCCTGGGCTGAAGGTCCCAGCTTTTATCACTTCCTTGTGTCAAGCCATTCACAGTTTATCGGCTGCAGGCACACAGGCAGCAGACTTAGGACTTACCACAGGAGAACACCTCACTAATAGTCTGGTGAGACAGCCAACACAGAACTAACTATGGCAAAGGGACTAACTATGCCACTTTTTTGGACAACAACATTAGCCTTCTTCCGTGAAAGCTGCCAGCACAGTCTCATAGCAGTTACATATCAGATGACCAGAGGATTGAGAGCTTGCTATCCGTAGGGGTAAAGGCAGTGTTGTTTTGCTGATCTTGCCTCAAGTCTGAGAGCACCCTTCCTCTAGATGGCAGCAGTGAGACTAAGTCATGAATGAAGCACTGGAATGAGCAAATTCAGAGCTAAAACGCTCATATGTAAAATGAGAAAAGAAATGCATTAGATAGAGTTAGACTCATATATTTTCAGTCTGTCATTTGTAAATTTGATGTACATGTTTATTTAACTTAATTATTTTTTATTGTATACTAGTGTGTATGTATCATGTGGTATCACTGCAAATTTGAGGAGCTGGACTTGCACTCTGAAATGTCCATTAAGCACTTCACATGGACATAGCACTCTCCACCCTTCCTATCTCTTTTGTGGCATTTCAGATGTTATGGACAGAGCGAGCTTTCAGTGGCGAGTGTTTAAGGGACATTTGAGAGTTCAGGCCCAGTGACCTACTGTATCTGTCACACTCCAAATGTATGCAGTAAGTGTGCCCATCAGGTGGCTAGAGCCAAATGTGTGCAGTACATGTACCCATCAGGTGGCTAGAACACTATTTGAATTACTTGAGTGTTTGATATTATTTTATATCACTATTTGTCATTTTATGTTAAGCCGGATCAATTAAGTAATAAAATGTCATTGTATTTTTTGAGTGTTTGGTTGTTGTGTCTGTGTTCAAAGTGTGTGTGTGTGTGTGTGTGAGAGAGAGACAGAGACAGGGAGAAATGGGAGTGTGAAATTATAAAAAATAGTTCCCCAAAGATGGAGGGTTATCATGTTTCTGTTGTTCTTTATGATCCCCATATTTGGCGATATCAATGCACTCACACTTTCATATACATATATAGAAGATAAATGTACTTATATATACATATAAAGAAGATAAATGTACTGTAGCTGACAGCAAGCTGTGTCCTGACATGACGCCTGCATTGCATCTATATTTATGCCCCCAAAACCACATAACTGCAGGAGGTCAGAGGTCAGAGCTTACATTTCAGATATGATTGGTGTCCAAGTGGAGCTGATGCACCAAGTCGCTTATAACAAATAAATACACCACAAATACATGAATTCAGTCATTTGAACTGTCGTATTTATCAAAAGAATATTTTAATATGCTCAAATTCTGCCATCTAATAAATTATTCTGACAGTGATCAATCATGAAGAAATACAGGCCATAGAAAATGGTAAACACATGATAAAATAATTTAAGAAGATAAGTGATAAATTACTCTAATGTAAAGAGGAAAGACACACTGCTTTTAAATTAAATCATTCTCTGAAAAATGAAAAATAATAATCATACAATCATTTTCATGGCACTTTAAAGAAAGTGGCTCAAAAATCTTTGGGCCATTTTGTTTTGGTTTTGTGATTCGACACCAGCCATGTGAAGCCTGTGAACTCTTGCATAGTTGACCAAATGACTCCTACTGTTCCAGTAGAGAGGATGGCAGTGCACTGCCCCCCTTCACTGGACCAGGAGTCACTTTGGCCAAGGGGCAAGCGTGCAGCAGAGAGGATCATGGGACAACACTCAAACAAATACACAGTCGATGCACTAGACTAGAGGATTCGATTAAAAACACAGTGACAACCAGATATGTTAAAACCAGAGGGGAATCAAACCTGGTAAATGAAAACTCTTAATGGGGGTTAACTCAGGTAAGTGGTAAACCTCCTGATAGAAGAGTATGGCTTCATTCTTATAGTAAAGCACCACCATAGGTTCACCTGATGAAGGCAGGCTCGGACTGGTAATCTGTACAACCGGTGGGCCGGTCCACATGTGGGCCGGTGACCTCCGGGATTTTTCAAAAAAATTTTTTTAAAGTTATTTAGCCTATTTGCGGCCCGTCATGTAGACCACCATAGGTTCACCTGATGAAGGCCATGGAAGGAAACAGGTAGGGAAAACTTTTTGTGAACCACCATAGTTCTCTAAGTTTTGGAGGTTTACCACTTATTCTGAGTGAACTCACCTATAAACCTTTGCAACTAAAGCACACACTTGAAATAGCCAGATAATACTCCATAAGCGTTACTTACATAATCCCAAGGCCATGCCTGATTATCTTTCATAGACGCCTCAGTATTTTAAAATCAGGTGAGGACAACATATAGAAAAAGAGTAAGATGAAGGTCTTTCAGGCATATTAAAATCCTATGAACAAGGTAACTGCTCACTTCATCTCCAACAATGGCAGGGGGACTCAGAAATACTGTTCTTCACATATGTAAATTACATGTGGGACTTCTTGATGAGAAAAACATTTTACAACCTGATCTGGATCTCTGATAAGGAAAAGTAAAAGATTATGGTGAAAGTCTGAAGTTTAGTTTGAAGATAACAGAATACCCCATCAGCTGAGATTTGCTTAAAAATAGCTCTAGACTGCCACCCCATGGCAATATCATGCACTGATATCCTAAAGTGTTTGATTCTTGCACAGATTGTTTTTCCTCGATAGTTTCATATCTTAAATCAAGACAGAGAGATTTTGAAACCATGAACAATGACAAAAAGTTGAGGTCATGTCAAACATGAGGTTACTCACACAGTTGCATATTTTACTCCGGAACACCATATAAACCTAAAGTCCTGTCCTGTGAATGCAACTGACCTTCAGCAAATTACCAACCCGCCTACCACTAGCAATTACCTTACAGTGACAGTGTGAACTTCCATGTGTGATGACACAAGTGTGTGACTGTTGTCCAGGGCAGCCATTGGGCTTCCTGACTCGAGGGAAGCAGGACTGTTTGAGACACGAAGGATCACCAACATCCACACACCCGCTCACAAATACACACGTGTGTGTAAGATACGCAGACGGCTGGCCACGGTTCTTCGTCAGCTTTCACAAACAGTGATCTTTGCCTTTGGTCTGCCTGTAGCTCTCTTGTGCCAGGCGCTGCCTTGCTCCAGGTCAAAAGTGACTCGCTCCAGGAGTGTTTGAAAGAAACGTGTGGATGCTCCCCAGAGACCTCTGGTCACGCATCATCATTATCTTCCTCTTTCTCTTCCTACAGTAACAGAAAGTGATCTAGCCACAAGATATTTAAAACCCTCTCTGTCCCTTGTACTCTGTCTTTCACAGGCACAGCCGTTAACAGAAATAGTCCAAATATATTTCTGTTTTTCATCATCATCATCATCACCACCATTATTGCGTCTGCCACCACTATTGTACTAAAGCAGACATGTCAAAGTCAAGGCCCGCGAGTGAATTATCTACGGCCCCCGGGATGATATTTGATTAGTATTAGAACCGGCCCGCAGGCCACAGCCGCCAGGTGCTGTTTTGCGCATCAATACTCCATTCCCCGCAAAGCAACGGTAGCCCACGAACTCACTGCGGCGCCGCAAGTGAGCCTCGGCTTCCTTATTCATCAGTATTCAGTCAGGGCAGATGTCAACTTTCAGCTACCCCCCTCCCCAGTGTTGTGCCTGAACGCGTTCATTGAACGAAAGTCACTCGTTCATTTGTATTTTGAGCGAACGTGAACTGAACGTACTGTATTAGGCTACTACTGCCTGATGAACGTCACTGTGAACTCGTTCATTCTGGTGTCTGAACGGCACGCTCTTTCAGTTTAACTTAGTTGAATAGGGTGCCAGATTTCTACAGAGCCTCACGCGAAAACCCAGCTAAAACACACCGTAAAAAGGCCTTAATATGGCAGTATGCAGGTCACCATTTGTCAAACTATGGGCCGCGGTCCGCAATGTGGACAATGGTCTGCAGAGTGAAATTATTCCCGGGCCATCGTCTGATAATTTGCTGCGCAATTGGTCAAGGAGCCGCGGACAGAAAAAGAAAACAAACATTTCTGCATTTAGTAATACTTGTTAATTTTGTTAACGTGCGTTGGTAGCAAAGCTAAGCTTCAACCTATTGGAAGGCTAATTATGAAACGACATTTAATAGAACGACGTGGATTTATGCAACTTCCATAAAAAACAGAGCACAGACTATGTAAAACACTGTTTGGCATTAAGTATTAAAGTCAGCCAAAAGCTATTAATTAGTCTTAGTTAAAGATAGTTAAAGATCTCCAGATCAGTGATTTACGCATGATCTGACCCGCCATTTACCATTCACACAAGCTGGTATTGTGTCTCCTGAATTCTTACATTCAGGCATTCAAATTAAATATAATTAAATAACATATAAATATTCTATCAGTGTATGATGCTTGCATGAGGGAAACATCCCAAAACAACGGCATATAACTGCAGTTGTTTTGAGAAGTATTTCTCATGCAAGCATCATGCAACAATGCAAAAACAATGAAACTATTGTAGGCCTAATTATATTTTACATTAGTAAAGCAGTACTCTGATGTGCATGTTTTCACAAACTTTTGTGAACAATCTTAGCACTTTAAACATTGACTGTTTTGAAGTGCATGTATAGCAATATAGTATAAAAATAATAATCATTGTGATATCATTATGATAATTTAATGGGGGGGGGGGGGGGGGGGGTGGGTTCATGTAGGTGGGCCCTATGACCCCAAAGTATGTCTTGACTGGGCCTCAGGTCAAAGAAGTTTGAGAAAGACTCATGTAGACGACAAAGCAGCAAGGAGGCATCATATGATCATTTAAACAAGTTTTATGACAAGGTCGGTGAGGATGGGAAAAATCGTACATTTGTGCAAACTTTGCCCGCACTTCAGTCACAGTCATTATTCATTTAATCATTAAATAAAATACAGTACACGTCTTGGTTCAATAGGTTACGTGCAGTCATTTTAATATGTTTTATTAAACATTGAACCAGTCCGGCCCTCGGCTTGTAGCAAATTAGTTTTTTTGGCCCCCCTCTAATGTATTTGACTTTGACATCCCTGTACTAAAGCATCTGCCAAATCCCATAACCATAACCGTAATCATATCCATTCCATTCATGTTAGCTTGAGCACATAATATGCAACATTACCTACATCATAATCATCAGGGATTACATCTGTTTTTCTCACAAATATACATTTTTAATTATTAAGTGTGCTTGCAAAGCAGCACACTTATTGTTCTTCTTAAAGAGTCTGTCCTGCACTCAAATTACTATTTTTGTGATGGCCCAGTTCAGGGGTCGGCAATTAGTTTCAAAAAGAGAAAAAAAAAACGTTATTGGCCGCAACAATATAATCCCTTTAAATGCAAGTAGTGTTCAGCCTATCTCAATTAGCTTTCAATTAGCTTTCAAGAATCAAGGAGCCCCCCCCCCCCCCCCCCCCCCCCCAGTAAAGCAATTAAAAAAATATATATATAAAACCCAGCTAAAACACACCGTAAAAAGGCCTTAATATGGCAGTATGCAGGTCACCATTTGTCAAACTATGGGCCGCGGTCCGCAATGTGGACAATGGTCTGCAGAGTGAAATTATTCCCGGGCCATCGTCTGATAATTTGCTGCGCAATTGGTCAAGGAGCCGCGGACAGAAAAAGAAAACAAACATTTCTGCATTTAGTAATACTTGTTAATTTTGTTAACGTGCGTTGGTAGCAAAGCTAAGCTTCAACCTATTGGAAGGCTAATTATGAAACGACATTTAATAGAACGACGTGGATTTATGCAACTTCCATAAAAAACAGAGCACAGACTATGTAAAACACTGTTTGGCATTAAGTATTAAAGTCAGCCAAAAGCTATTAATTAGTCTTAGTTAAAGATAGTTAAAGATCTCCAGATCAGTGATTTACGCATGATCTGACCCGCCATTTACCATTCACACAAGCTGGTATTGTGTCTCCTGAATTCTTACATTCAGGCATTCAAATTAAATATAATTAAATAACATATAAATATTCTATCAGTGTATGATGCTTGCATGAGGGAAACATCCCAAAACAACGGCATATAACTGCAGTTGTTTTGAGAAGTATTTCTCATGCAAGCATCATGCAACAATGCAAAAACAATGAAACTATTGTAGGCCTAATTATATTTTACATTAGTAAAGCAGTACTCTGATGTGCATGTTTTCACAAACTTTTGTGAACAATCTTAGCACTTTAAACATTGACTGTTTTGAAGTGCATGTATAGCAATATAGCATAAAAATAATAATCATTGTGATATCATTATGATAATTTAATGGGGGGTGGGAGGAGGGGGTGGGTTCATGTAGGTGGGCCCTATGACCCCAAAGTATGTCTTGACTGGGCCTCAGGTCAAAGAAGTTTGAGAAAGACTCATGTAGACGACAAAGCAGCAAGGAGGCATCATATGATCATTTAAACAAGTTTTATGACAAGGTCGGTGAGGATGGGAAAAATCGTACATTTGTGCAAACTTTGCCCACACTTCAGTCACAGTCATTATTCATTTAATCATTAAATAAAATACAGTACACGTCTTGGTTCAATAGGTTACGTGCAGTCATTTTAATATGTTTTATTAAACATTGAACCAGTCCGCCCTCGGCTTGTAGCAAATTAGTTTTTTGGCCCCCTCTAATGTATTTGACTTTGACATCCCTGTACTAAAGCATCTGCCAAATCCCATAACCATAACCGTAATCATATCCATTCCATTCATGTTAGCTTGAGCACATAATATGCAACATTACCTACATCATAATCATCAGGGATTACATCTGTTTTTCTCACAAATATACATTTTAATTATTAAGTGTGCTTGCAAAGCAGCACACTTATTGTTCTTCTTAAAGAGTCTGTCCTGCACTCAAATTACTATTTTTGTGATGGCCCAGTTCAGGGTCGGCAATTAGTTTCAAAAGAGAAAAAAAAACGTTATTGGCATAACAATATAATCCCTTTAAATGCAAGTAGTGTTCAGCCTATCTCAATTAGCTTTCAATTAGCTTTCAAGAATCAAGGAGCCCCAGTAAAGCAATTAAAAAAAATATATATAAATATATACATTTATATATATATATATATATATATATATATATATATATATATATAAATTATGATGTGTAAACAAATGTGTCAGATCAGAGCTGAGGTGATGATGAGGTGACGAGTTTATCAGTCTAACAGTAGATAGGATGAAACTGTTCCTCATTCTGGTTGTCTTTGCCTCAATGCTGCCTGTTGCCTGATGAAAGGGGGGGGGGGGGGCAGTCTGTGTTCAGGATGAGTTTCAGCCTTCATGATGAGGGAAGCTCTGTTTATATGTCCTCAGGGGGCAGGCTGCAGTCGATCTAGCAAATAAGTTTTCCCATATTTTATTCTAAGTTGGTCAGAACTTCTCAAACAAGTTGAGGAGTGGTCCCAAATAGGCTGCTGAGTCTTCAGGTTCATTCTAAATGGTTCTCATCTCCAATTCCCTTTTTACCTTGCTCAAACTGTTGCTCCACATTATAATAGTACAATCGTAATAATAACCATATACAATTATTATAAGGATCTTGCTGCTGGCTGTGTAAGCATGTAATGTGACATTTTTGTACAAATACAATGTCCTAAGGCAATTTCTTTGTTTCTTTGAGGATCACATAAAACACAAAACTACAAGCCCAATTTTCATGAAAGTTTGAAATCAGTAGCAACGGGAAAGGAATCTGAATCTGAATCTGAGAAGTTCTGAATCACTGGGAAACTCTTTTGCAATGCTGCATGACGGCATTTGACCTGCATGGAGATCTGCACTTTTGCAATGATCTACTACTGAGATGTCTTCAACATTGCATTTCCCTCTCAATGCAGATCAGACATCCCGCCGGTAATTCAGTCGCAGTGGTGGTGAAGAAAAATTAATTCATCTAAGCATTTAATTGAGCATTACATTGATCTGTTTTAGCCTATTCCACTACTTATGGCTTGGTAAAGGGACGCAAGGATGTGTCAAATGACACATTCTAGCTGACATATAACATTTCTGTTTTTTACACATTTTACATGGCATACAGGATACATATTTTCAGAAGTTAATAATGTAAGGATGGCTTAAAGCTTAACAATGATACAATCAAATTGTAAAACATATTTTACTTATTTCTATTTTCAAACAAAGCCCGGTAGTAGAGTGGCTAAAGGGCCGCATGCATGTACAGGTCTATGCACAGGCATACTGTAGCACTTCCATTCTTACTCATTCTACCCTAAACTTGTACTTAAAATTAGATTCCTTATAATAAGGAAATCATTGCAATGTGGTGTAGATGTAAACTATGAAATTTGATATATGACATTTTCAAATAAAAATGTAGATTTCATCCTATTTGAACAGATTTGTATGATGTTTCCTCTGAAACCCAAGTAGGTTGTATCTTTACTGGTTTAGAATATCCTCAGATATGTTCATGTTTACCGATGCTGATAATACAATTGTAAGCTGTTATCTGCCGGTACCAATATCGCACCGATAACATTGTGCATCCCTAGTGCAAGGCTTCTCTGTTTTGCTTTTAGCCCTATTTTCCTTTTGGCAACTGTTGCCATTCCATTCCCCAGTAAGCATTACACAGTACAACTGCAGGTTACAGTAGCCTCCTGTCATCACTGGTAAACAGTGCCAATGTAGTACAAAACATATAATATCAGTATAATAGTATATATATGTAAAAGAGTATATATACTTATACTTAGTATGAGCATTATCACAAGGAGAAACCTAACATACCATGGATTGGGAGTTGATAAATTTAATTAGTTTCAATTAATTTGATTAGTTTCACCAGAAGGAGCAATAATGTGTTTGTTAACATTACCTGATTTTGTCAAGTTGACCTTGTAACAACTGTTTGTTTTGTTCCTCTAGAACACTTTGGTGAATGTGGAGCCCTGTAGCGGAATTTGATTGTTTGTTGTGCAGATAAAGGTAATTAAATTAATTTAATATGATGTTTTTTTAAAGGAAATGCAGACTTGAAAAGTATTGTGTACAGTTGTAATTGTGTAGGCCTAGATCAGGACTACCGTATTTTCCGGACTTTAAGTTGCACTTTTTTTCATAGTTTGGCTGGTCCTGCGACTTATAGTCAGGTGCGACTTATATATGAAAAAATTATATAATTGAACGTGTTTTTGAAATGTTAATTTATATTAACTGACATGAACCCTACATGAAACATTATGTCTACAGCTACGAGAGAGCGCTCTTAAATGCTCTTAAAAGTCCTGTGCACTTTCAGTCAGAGATTAGTGCTTGCTATGCCTGAAACACACGTGCATACCTAAATCCTCAAATTATGGCCGGGATTCTATTTAGCAGGGCCTCAGATTTGGCAGGGCCTCAGATTTGGACAAATAAAAGTCAGTATAATTTTGTTTCAATTTAACTCATAAAAGAGCTCTTCTTAATATTTTATATTGTTAGTTGGTTTAATATTGTTGCCTTCTGAGCTAGAGGCTGAAGCAGTACATTTAAACACAATTGTTGCTGCCAGGCATCAGCCTGTGAATTTTATAAAAAAAACTAAATCATGCAGAATTTAAAAAAATAACTAAATTAAGGCTATCTTAGACCTCTTTGGCTATACAGAATAAGGTTTCCCTTGCAGCACAGGACACGTTCTATGAATGAATGAAAGCGGATGCCTTATCCCGCAATAAGTGGATGGCAATCGAAATCCCGACACTACATGAAACTTAATAGTGAGCCGTTAAATACCCCACAGATTTCAGTGGTCATCAGTCCCGATATTTAGCAATATAATTAATCAGTCCAAACGTAAATTAAATCTCAAATTGAACACCTGCTTTTGATAGCCTACCCATGCCGCTACAAATGAAAAGTATAGGCCTATATATCACAATAAAACGCAAGAAATAAAGGCCTATATAGCTGACTTGAATACAAGCCATGGCCAAATAAAGGTGCTGTGCTTAAGCTCAGAAAGGGGCCATCATTTGAGGATTTACGAGTCTCCTAAACATTCCTCACCCGTTTTCTAGACATGCATGAAAACATTTGAAAACAAAACTATCACGTTGTAATAGTAATATTTGATCGCTGTTTTGCTACTAATTATTCACGTATACGCACAGAAAGTAATGTAGTTTTTACATTTGAAGTGTACATATCAATGACACATAGAAACAAACATGGGGCTTATGGCATATGTGGGACATGGAGAGGAAGGTGAACAAGCTTGGAGAATTCAGGCAAACCTATAGTTTGCATTTTAATGTGGATGGATTTTGAGATGAGTGAGGTGAGCAGACGCAGAACACAGTAAACACAGACAGAGACTGCAGAAGCACAGACATGTTGGGGCTTTGGTCTGTTTTCTAATCACAGACTGATGTTAATGTCTGTGATCCTGCAGGCCATCATTACAGAACTGACCTCCTGAGACTGAAGATGAGTGCTGATCAAAAATCAGGTACAACAACAACACACTTTCAACTAACTAATCAGATACACCAACACACTTTCAACTGACTAATTAGATACATCAACACCCTTTCAACTAATCAGATACATCAACACACTTTCAACTAACTACCGGTAATCAGATACATCAACACACTTCCAACTAACTAATCAGATACATCAACACACTTCCAACTAATTAATTAGATACATCAACACACTTTCAACTAACTAATCAGATACATCACTCTTTCCATCTGACCTTTACCCTCTCTAACACTATTTCTCTTTGACCTTGTGTTTGGCTGAAATGAAGTAGGACCAGGGTGCAATTTGTGAAAGCATCAAAGGATCCCTATTATATGCTGTGCTGTCACAGTTTCACTCCATGAAAGTCAAAGTTGAAGAAGACAATTGTCTGAACCGTTTCTGTTATAACTGTTTACGATATTTTTGGCAGCTGTAACATACTTTAAGCCCTGACATATACAGTATTTACATATGTTTTGACCTTAAACAAGCCAACAGCTAAAGTATGTTTTTCTCTGATGTTCTCCATTTAACAGTTTTTATTCATGAGAAAAGTGTACTGAGAAATTACAGTTCACGATTAGGTCAGTGATGTAATAAAAAAAAAAAACACAAGTAGGTTCACGATTTAAAGGAACCGTATGTAAGAAATGTATTTCAATTAATCATAAAATGGCCCTGATATGTCACTAGACATTAAGAAATCATGTTAATTTCAAATACTTATATCACTGACAACAGTAGTCCGGCCAAGATATTGCCATTTAAAAAGTGAAGTTGCAGCCCTCAACGGATGTTGATGTTGTGTTTTCTCATGTCATGTTGTGTTTTGGCCTGATGCGCCACCCTCCACCTATCTACTAATCACAAAGTCAGTAGTGTTTTGGTAGCCTGACGAACCAGACCCACATTAAAATGTAGGGTCTGGGCACTCACCGTTCGCAGTGCTCAGTCCGAGGGGCAGGATAATCAGTTGTCTTTCAAATTCCCTCTGCACGCAATAGGACAGCGGCAGCGCTATGAGTCCCATGCGTTTCCCACCAGCGGAGCTAGTTGGCTAGTTCAAGCGTTTGCCAACTTAATAAAAGCTTAACTCGTGTCACACTGTTCGCCAGCAGCAACATCCATCTTATTTGTTTTCAAGTAGCAGGGAATTCAAGCCAAACCGTTGCAACTCTGCCATCAATCATTATGTTAATCCCACCTAACGACTCTATACACGATTTCATTGGCCTGATTAAGTTTTGATTTCTGGAGCTCACAAGCCAACGGAGAGTTGCTAGACTAGCCCTGGCAGCAAATGTAATCTGCCGCTAGGGGCGCGTCTAGATTTCTAGGCTAGTGTTTTGGCATCCGGGTTGGCAACTTCGAGTCAGGGGGGAAGGGGAGGGGATACACCGCTCTACAGTAATTTGAAAGTGATTGCAGTACCAGTTTTGGCCACAATCTTACATATGGTTCCTTTAACCACAAAATAATGCACGTGCACAAAAAAATGGATAATTTAACTTGTGCACTAAAATACTAATTTGAAAATATCTGTTGAACTCAGTGCAAAATTGTTTTTACATAGTAGAGATTTATTAGCCTCGTGAGACCACCCTGATATCGCGAGCTTCAGGTTTTCACTCGCAGATCAGTCTGGCAACTTTCCGATAGAGAAAATTTGGAGCAGTTCACCAAACGAACGGCCAATCAGCGTTGGTTTTGAGGCGGGTTTAGGTGTGACGCAACAAACAACATGACGGCATCCACAGATGAGATGAGCATAGCTATCGCGCAAGTTTTATTCAAATTAGAAAGGTAAGCTGTGAAGCTATGAGTCTCAGCCATGCAGCTGGGAGGAATGAACGACACAGACATCCTCCACGGCCGATTCCAGTTCATAATGGAGGAATATACTTTCTTCAGAATTGTAGGGCCTACCGTGAAAACTTGATGGGAATTGCCGTTGATTAGGTTCATGTCACATACAAATGGTAAGTTAAAAAATCTAAACGTTAGTTACGTTACCTAACTATGTTAAATGAAGGCATTAGAAGAACACTTTGTTCATCTAATTGGTAGATTTGGCCCGTCGATAACCAACATAGGTGGTGATAGACAGATGGTTTATCCAGTCAGCTAACCAGTATTTCCGGCCCTTACCAAAAGTTCTCCAACGGAAAGTTTCCAGATGGACATGCAAAGCAAATGCGAAGCATCCATCTGGCAGAGTCAGGTTAGAGATTTATTTCTGATTACAGAAAACTGTGGAAGTTTTTTTGAAATCGACCGTCGGATTTTGACTGAGATGGAGAAGAAGAGGGATGAAGAGAGGAGAGGAAGATGAAGGTGCAGAAGCAGAGAGAGACTCTCAGATCAGCAGCAGGTGAGAGAATTTATCACTCAATGTCAATTTTGTCAATTTTGTTTTCAATGTGTAGTCAGTCCAACACATTCATGCAGAGCCCAGCGGAGCACAAACATAAACTGCCAAACCAGAGAGAGGATCATCAACATGATGTGCAGTGTGTTTCACAGAGTTGCATGATGTGTGTTTCAGGTGGAGTTCCACACATCTCAGACATGAGGATCCTGCTGCTGGGACACAGAGATGCTGGGAAGAGTTCATTAGGAAACACCATCCTGGGCAGAGAGGAGTTTGGTGTCTCAGGAAGAACAGCTGAGTGTGTGAAGAGAGAAGGAGAAACGGCAGGGAGACGCATCACTATCGTAGAGGCACCAGGGTGGTGGTATAACTACACTGTAGAGCTAACTCCTGAACATCATAAACGAGGGATTGTCCTCAGTGTGTTTCTGTGTCCTCCAGGACCCCATGCTCTACTCCTGCTCATTGATGCAAGGATGTCATTAACAGAGAAATACAGAAGAGGAGTACAGGGACACATGGAGCTGCTGGGTGAGAGAGTCTGGAGTCACACTATAGTGCTGTTCACCAAAGGGGACTTGTTGGGAGACACAACCATCGAGCAGCACATTGAGAGTGGAGGAGAGGCTCTGCAGTGGGTTGTAGAGAAATGTGGCAACAGGTATCATGTTGTAGACAATAAGAAGAGGGATCGTGGCCAGGTGACAGAGCTGCTGGAGAAGATAGAAGAGATGGTGGCTGGAAATAGAGGCCATCAGTTTGACTTTGATGCAGAAATATGTAAAGCACTGCAAGAGAAGAAGAGAGAAGAGCAAAGAGAAGAGCAGAGGAGAGGAAGATGAAGGTGCAGAAGCAGAGAGAGACTCTCAGATCAGCAGCAGGTGAGACATTTTATTTATAGCTGTCTGACCTCTACATAAGATGTTTAAATTTGAACACAGTGAAGTAGTAGAAAGTAAAGACCGCACTCAGGGGCTGAGAGATATTTAAAATTGTATTCAGAGTGCCGAAACAGCATTACAGGCCATGAACAAACAAATCTCTAAATTGAGACACTGATGATGGGCTAGGCCCGAAATGCTTGTCTTTTTTTGTTTTTCCTGGCCTGTAATGCTGTTTCGGTAGCCTGACGAGCCAGACCCACATTAAAATGTAGGGTCTGGGCACTCACCGTTCGCAGTGCTCAGTCCGATAATCGGTTGTCTTTCAAATTCCCTCTGCACGCAATAGGACAGCGCTATGAGTCCCATGCGTTTCCCACCAGCGGAGCTAGTTGGCTAGTTCAAACTTTTGCCAACTTAATAAAAGCTTAACTCGTGTCACACTGTTCGCCAACAGCAACATCCATCTTATTTGTTTTCAAGTAGCAGGGAATTCAATCCAAACCATTGTAACTCTGCCATCAATCATTATGTTAAGGCTGCCTAACAACTCTATACACGATTTGATTGGCCTGATAGAAGTTTAATTTTTCGAGCTCACAAGCCAACGGAGAGTTGCTAGACTAGCCCTGGCAGCAAATGTAATTTGCGTCTAGATTTCTAGGCTACTGTTTCGGCACTCTGAATACAATTTTGAATATCTCTCAGCCCCTGAGTGCGGTCTTTACTTTCTACTACTTGACTGAACTTTATTTTGGAGTTATGCACTGGGTGAAACAAAACGATTAGACGAAAGGCGCAGGCGCCACCTCTACCTACATAAATGTAAACACACAATCACACACACACACACGCATTGACATCAGGTGAAAATTACAAACATACAGTCAGTTCCCTGTCTTTTTTTTTTTGATAAAGCATAGAAACAACAACACACACACACACACACACAAAAAACCCCACAAACAAGAACAAAGTGCCTACAAACTTACATTAACATAGACCTCTGAGTATATCAAACAGTTACATCCAATATAATACCAGTATCAGTTATCTATCTAAGCAGACATATCCTCTAAATAATTCAGAAAGGGGCCCCAGACCTGATTGAAGATATCTTCTCTCCCCCTGACGCTGAATGTTACCCGCTCATATAAAGCCATTTTGGTCATTAGCTCAATCCATTCCTTAAAACTACAAAACTCAGATGACTTCCAATGCCTCAATATTATCCTACATCCTGTTATGGTTGCAAGTCGTACCCATAGCATCTGTCTTCCAGTTAGATTAATGTTATCTGGTAACAGACCCAAGATACATAAAGCTGGAGACTTCAAGAGATTAAATTGAAAAAGACCATTCAAGAGAGTAATAATCCCATCCCACAGGCGATAATTTTTTCCACAGTCATATAGCATATGAACTAAAGTCCCAGCTTCTCTCTGACATTCCCAACAGGTGTCCCTGTCTACTAATTTCAGTTTGGCGAGTTTACTAGGGGTCCAATAACTTCTGTGGAGTAATTTATATTGGATAAGCTGCGACTGTGTTTCCCGCGAACAAGTGTACCAGGAAGCAACAAGCTTCTTCCAGCCATCTTCTGGAATCTGAGTTCCCAAGTCTTCCACCCAGCATAGTCTCGGCCCCTCCAAATTGGGCGATCGCACCTCTGATGATCTCATAAAATTTAGATGCTCTACTACTATTATTGGCAGCTATTAGGAATAGGTCCTGGATACTAGATGGAGGGTCTGGGTTAGTGTGCAACTCTGCAGCTTTGATACAGTGTCTAACTTGTAAAAATGTCCAAAATTCCCTTTGATTAAGATTAAATTCTTGTCTGATTTCAATGAATGATTTCATACCATTTTGGCCAAATAGATCCCCGAGCTGATTAATTCCTGAGCTGACCCACGCATCCCACATAAACGGTTTCTTACTTACTAATAGTTTTTTATTCCACCAAATGGAGGCTTTAGCGGTAAGATAAGGATTGGTATTAATTAATTGGTGAGATCTCAACCAAGTCTCTTGTACAAAAGCCAAAACTGGATCTTTAAAGGGTACCGGCCTTCCCATCTGAGTGAGAAAGGCCTCTAAAGATATAGGAGCAACAAGCTCCTCTTCGACTTTAACTCATGACGGCCTCTGCTCAGGAGAGTTATTTATCTTATGTAACTGGGAGAGAGAAAATGCATAATGATACCAGTCCACCTTAGACAATGCTAAACCACCACTATCTTTAGCAGCATATAATTTGGGCTGATTGAAAGCTGGCTTTTTGCCTGCCCACACATAACCCTCTACAACTGTATTATAAAGCTTAAACAAGTTTTGCAGAAATGTTAAGGGTAGCATATACAAAATATACTGAATCTTGGGGGAAATAATCATTTTAACCAGATTAATTCTGCCCAATAAGGATACATTCATTTTTACCCAATTCTGCAAAAGAGGCCGAATATTTTGAATCACTGGAGAAATATTTACTTGCATTAAATTATCCAATCCAGGTGTCAGTTTAATTCCTAAGTACGTCAAACCCGTAGGCATCCACTTAAATTGCCATGTATTTCTAATGGCTGGGGGACATATTTTAGAAAGAGGCATGGCCTCTGATTTTGACCAATTCATTGTGTTGCCAGAAATGTCAGAAAATGAATTAATAATTGAGGAGATGGCAGGTACTGCCACGTCTGGATTACTTGAGATCAAAAGAATGTCATCCGCATACAAAAAAAGTTTGTGTTCTTCCTGGCCCATATGTACCCCTTGGATGCATTTACATTCACGCAATGCAATTGCAAGAGGTTCCAGAAATAGGGCAAAAATGAGAGGTGGGTGATCAACTATTCTATACAGAAAAGTAATAGAAAGATGCATCAGTATGATACATGATGTTCAGTGTGTTTCACAGAGTTGCATGATGTGTGTTTCAGGTGGAGTTCCACACATCTCACACATGAGGATCGTGCTGCTGGGAAGTAAAGAACTTGGGAAGAGTTCATCAGGAAACACCATCCTGGGCAGAGAGGAGTTTGGTGTCTCAGGAAGAACAGCTGAGTGTGTGAAGAGAGAAGGAGAAACATCAGGGAGACACATTACTGTAGTGGATGCACCAGGATGGTGGAATAACTACACTGTAGAGCAAACTTCTGAACGTGACAAACAAATGATTGTCCTCAGTGTGTTTCTGTGTCCTCCAGGACCCCATGCTCTACTGCTGAACATTGATGTGAGTATGTCATTAAGAGAGAATCACAGAAGAGCAGTGCAGCAACACATGGAACTGCTGGGTGAGAGAGTCTGGAGTCACACTATAGTGCTGTTCACCAAAGGGGACTTGTTGGGAGACACAACCATTGAGCAGTACATTGAGAGTGGAGGAGAGGCTCTGCAGTGGGTTGTAGAGAAATGTGGGAACAGGTATCATGCTGTAGACAATAAGAAGAGGGATCGTGGCCAGGTGACAGAGCTGCTGGAGAAGATAGAAGAGATGGTGATGAGAAACAGTGGAGAATGGAGTATGGATGAACCTCTTGAGTGTTAGTATATTTGTTTCACATTTATCTAAAATTACCCCTTGTGATTGGCATCAGTTTATACGTATATTTAAGGTATACATAATCTTAAAAAGACAGATACATGCATTACATTCAAATACATTTGGGCGCTCTAATATATATTGGCTCTGTGCCTGACTATTATTAATTTTATGTTTCCCATGTCTTGTACAGTTAGTGAAGTCCTACCTGATGACTACTCAACTGGAGATTCTGCACATGGCTCCACTAAACCAACACCTAAACCTGAGCTCATAAAGGCCTTTAAGCAGCTCAGCACTGCTGCCTCTACTCAGAGCTCTGGGTTTGGCTCAGCTGAGACAGGGGAGAGGAGTGGATCTGCTGAGGAGTCATTCAGTCTGATCCCACCAATCAGAGGAGACGGAGGAGGCAACACAAAAGGGGCCACAGCAGCACAACAGAAGACTCCGCTGAGACCAACACATGGAACAACACTTACTGCTAAGAGCAGAGGTTTGTGTGAATTATTTATTTTATATTCTTATAATCCAGGTAACGCCCTGAACTTTCCTTTGACCTATTTCAATTTTAGAATTATAACTTTTTCAGAGTTTCACTTTTTCACTTTTATAAGTTTTTCAGATGGACTTTGATTTATTCCTAATCATAATTTTAAAATGTATATTATTATCATTAATTAAGTGTAAATAAAGAACATGCAGGAGTAAGTGGTATGTGCATTTGATGTAAACTCTTTATTTGGATGCATCCCCCTTCTTTTAGATTACCCAGTGACAAATCCTTTTGTGGATGAAACTACAATTGGAGTAGACTATACAGAATGCATTGGACATGGCTCTTATGGAAAAGTGTACAGGGGATCTTATCAGGGAACACCTGCTGCTGTAAAGATTATACCAACAGGAGACAATTCAGTGACTACAAACGAATTCATCATACCTGGGTAATGGTCCCCCCCTCTCTATCTCTTTTTCTCCCCCTTTCCAATTAAAAGAGACTTGTACAATCATTTTTGAAAATGCATGTCATTTTGATAGTAATCATTTTCCCTAGTAAACTCACTCTATTTCTATCTCTTTCTGCAGGCGTTTGTCTCACTCCAACATTGTGCGGATTCTGGCAGTAGCCAAAAGTGAGACACAGATCCTCATTGCTAATGAGTACATCCATGGTGCCAACCTGCAGCAGATTCTTTTTACAGACACTCCAATTGAGGTAGTGCACTGCCATCTTGGGTCTTTGGTTCAATGTCTATATGTGTGTGCTGTTCATCTAATATTATATCATAATCTAATAAATATTGCTCTATAATATTTTCAGTTGCAGCTCGAAGATAAGCTGTTTGTGGCTTTAGATATTGCCATGGCTGTTGAGTACATACATGGAAGAAAGATCATTCACCAAGATCTCAAGCCAGCAAATATAATGGTCAGATGCTACTTTATATATTTCCTCCTTGTTTCCATAAATCCTTATTCCGTAGTGAAACAACCTGGGGTCTATTTATGGTTAATAATAGCAAAACGATATTAATCGGAGGAGTTTTGAGCTAGACTGTTGTTTGCATTACCAACAAAATGATGTATAGCATGTTTCAGCGGGCATAGAGACACGTCAAAATAAATGACTATGTTCAAACCACTGACAGCTCAAAATAGCCTTACACTTCGATGGCAGTGTCCATAGGACCCCTACAGACAAACCAAATTATTGCAAACTTTGAAAGTTTACAAATACACTATAACAAGAAGAGTTTCTGAAGGCAACACATTGCCTTACTTCATGTCCCGGTAGCATCAAACCAGTGGGCATGTTCAACATCTTGAAGCACTGCACAGATCTGGCTGAATCTTATAAAACAAACATGAATCACGTTCAGTCAGCTCTGCACAGCGCTGGAAGAAGTTGAACACCGAATACTTCAGTTTTTCTGTAAGAACCTTATGGAGACTGCCACACTGTACGGCTATTTTGAACTTTGTCAGTGGTTTGAAAAGAGCGATTTATTTCTTTGTGTCTATGCCCGCTGCAGTGCGCTATAAACCATTTTGTTGCTAATGCGAACACCGGTCTAACTCAGAACTCCTCCGATTATTGTAATTTTTCTCCCAAACTAAAGTCTGAACCCGTTATCAACCATATAGACCCCAGGTTGTTTTAACTCTGGAGAATCCCTTTAACTGTGTAGATTGTTCTTATCAAATCTAAATAGATCTGAATTGAGGACTAGAACTAGAAAACAATATGAATATTTAATTCAAATTTCATTTAAGTTCATATCTCATTCACTAAATGCTTCCAAAATGTATATTTTCTTTAAGATTACAGCAGATAACAAAAAGGCCCATCTGACTGATTGGGGCTTGGCGAACGTGAAGGAAACCGTATCCATGACGAAAGGAAGCTGTGGCCCACTGGGTGGGACCCCTCCCTACATGGCCCCAGAGTGTCTTGTGAAGTGTGAGAACTGCAGCACCATGTCCGACATGTGGTCTCTTGGCATCACTCTTCTGGAGATGTTCACAAACTCTAAGCCCTGGTCAAACAGTAACCCGCAAGAGCTGCGTAAGCTTCTTCTTAAAAAAAACCCTCCTCAGGCTCTGTCTAAATTACAGCCTGCTCTTCATGACATTGTGAAACCACTGATCAAATTTAAACCCAAGTCTCGCAAAAATGCCAAAGACCTGGTGATACTGTTGAAGTCAAAGGTTGATGTCACCAAAAGATATGGATTCAAATGGTAACGCAAATTAGGTCTACTAGTGAAAGATTAAGAGATAATTTCCCAGCTGTTGTATATGTAGACTATTATTACTGATTGTGTATTGAATGAAGTTTGATGACTGTTAATATGAACATGTATTACTTTACTCCGTCATGCATGACTGACTGACCTCACTGCAGCCATGTTTAAGAGTCAATGTTAAATAGTGTTAATGAAAGGCTCATATGGCAAATGTATCTTAAAGGTCACATTCACTGAGAAACCGTTTAATACTTGTTACTTTTGAAATACTATAGCTCACTCCAAGTTGCATATGCATGCTGCACGTGAAAATGATCTTCTACCCCCATTGCCCGCATTAGCCAATGAAAGAAAATACACAGAAAAACAAGCGAATCAGAAAGAGCCCTTCCCAATGACGCCGAAGGGAAACTGACTATTCATGGCCTCGCCCACCTTGGCTTGTGACCGCCTACAGGAAGACTGTAAGATTTTGCGGCTAGGCGATAGTCTCTCTGCAACTAGTAGGAGCTAACAGCAAGTTGCCAACATGGCGGAAAAAAAATCGTGCCTGTTTTATTGTTTTGGCAATAACACATCAATGTTGCATGTCTTGCCTTAGAAACATGAGTTGAGGAAGAAATGGTTGGGATTTATCGTTGGAACACCACCACCGAAGTAGTGCAACATTAGTTCTGCGTTCCAATCATTTCAACCACACTCACTGCCTTAGAAAGTGGTTTTGCATTGATGTTCTGAAAACCTGGTTCTGTACCGTCATGACGATCGACCACCAGCTCACAGGCTGTAAGTACAAACAAACTTTTCCACCTAACGTCTGTTACAAAATAGCATGTTCATATTCTTCACGTTAGCATGCATGAAAAGGGTACAAGCTAGGCTTAGGCTAGCCTATATTACAGGAAGCTACACCAGGCACGTAACTGAAGTGTTCTGTTAAGCGGCGTGTAAAATCAGAGAATGCCTAATAGGAAGGGCTCTGGTAAAATCCATTAGAGGAATGGTCTATTTTTCGAGCGTAGCCTACAGGCCACTAACACGCCAGGTGTAGCTACTTCCATTGATTAGGCCTATTGGAAGCTAATTGTTGCAGTACATAACTTAACGGAATGCTTTAGTTTACGTGCCTGGTGTAGCTACACTCATAAGAAACTGACCACACCACCCAGAGATTTAGCTTGTTGAACCTATAATCTTCTAACCTAAGCGTTAAACCACAAATAATAATATAAGCAACAATATTTTATGCTCAACTAAGTACGGGTATTGTTCTAGTCTAAACAGGGAAAATCAAAAACACAATACCCCTGCACTATTAGGCTAAGTTGCTATCACTAGAGCTCAGGTATTTACACTTCAGTCTAATTTATGTCTTCTTGCCATTATTACATTGACATACAATGATGTTTTGTTTGATTACTTGCTGTTTACTTAGTGTGTATGTCTTCCAGAGCACATCCTCATGTCAGGCTACACAGCTTTCTAGCCTACATTAGGTCATCACGTTAGAAGCAAAGGTTCATTTCATTTCATTTATTTATTTAAAGGACAGTGCACATTGATCAACATTTCTGTAAATGTGCCAGTGTTAGCCAGCAGGCTAATTTTCAACTGTAGTCCATGGTGGCTAAAAAAAACCCCATATTAAATCACATAGCAATTGACATACAGCAATAGAACATAATGCCATAATACTAGCTCCAATAAAACATTTAAAACATAAGACATATAACCATACAGCCAAACAACCCTTAAGGGATCAATAAAGTAACCACCTATCCATCTATCTATCATACATACACCATGGGTTACAGGACAGCTAAACTATAGAGGCAGACCAACATTAATGTATTATGAGAAGTGCTCACATTTTTGTATGCTCAAAAGCCAGTCCTTAAGATGGTGTGTGAATGTATGGTGAGAGGTGGACGAGGTTTGTGATCTAACTTTTATTGTTGTACTAGTTAGTTTCTAGAAGTCTTTTTCTAGTAGGCTAATACAGGTTCTTATGTGCTCGTCAATGTTTTGGAAAGTCAATTCATGGGTTTCTTCAGGTCACTTTCCACAGGTGTATAAAATCAAGCACCTCGATTATGAATGCAGACTGCATGGTGCTTGATTAATACACCTGTGTAAATGGACCTGATGAAACCCATGAATTGCATAACAGATAGAATTGATATTACCGAATGTCTTCTTGTGGGTGTGCTACTTAGTACATCATACACCTTACCACATTCACTAAAATATTTTTGTTTCCATTGTACCAGTACAGTTTTGTGAGATAGTGAATGTCCTGTGTACTATTAGTATCTTGTAACTTGACAGTAATACATATTTATTTACTTTAGGTACCCAAACAGAATACTTCATGAAAAGTATGAGTATTGATACAAGCACTTCAGATACACCATGGGCATGGGGGCCTGCTACCTCTACTGCCATCAAGCCTGTTCATCCAAGGCCAGCTAGAAGACCTCGGGTTGATCAAGAGGAGGAGGAGGATGAAAGCGACATCTCCACAATAACACCTGATGGCTCCACCTATGGCCCAGCGCAATCAAAGAGCAATGTTATAAAATCATCACAGCCAACAAATGTGTTTTGTGTGTTGTCCCTTCGGATCCCCAGGACAATACAAGCCGAAACAACAACTCAGACCTTTTTCCCTAAATAATCCCAGCACTATCTTACAAAGGATCTGTAGGCCAAATGTCTGCATCATCTGGCAAAAAGAAGACATTGTTAATTCTGTGCATAGTTTGGATGTTCTTGTTTTGTGTTTGCATTATTTTAATAGACTGCAATATTACTATTTGTCAGTGTTTCACGGACCACCTAGCAAAAAAAACAAACAGTAGACCTACTTCAACAGTCTATTACACAAAAGGCCTTCTTACTGAACCACCTTGCTTATTGTCTTTGCACCTTGCTTATGGTGTCAGAGGATTCGTATGATTTAAACTGGCATAGGTTACATCAGTGTTGCAGAACTGTTTGGATTTACATACAAGTTGGTTCAATATTGCAAACAACTCATCTATTATATTTTACCACATCTACTTGTGGAACACTTGAGAGAGCTTGCGGACCACACTTTGAGTACTACTGCTGTATGTAAATATAATAAAGTTGTTTATAGACAATTGACCTGTTTTGTATATTTGTTTTAGGAGTTTCCTCAGTTTTTGTCCCTTTTAAGCTAAAGGTTTATCTTACCTTTCATATCTTCTGTCTCACAGAGGGCCATAGTCGTCATAGTCGAATGTTTAGTGCATTTTGAAGGGAGTACATTATGCTAAGGCAGACTGGTTCTAATCCTGGGTACAGGGTCATACAGACAACAGGGGTACTGGTGTTGCCCATTTTTCTAACCACATGAGCAATCCCCTTACGAAAAAGTAGTATAGGAATCTTATAATATTTGGGACAAAATATTATAGTAATCTTATAGGAAAAATTGGGACATACTGCAGAAGTACTACTAATAACTCTATAATATCCTGTAACCGCTATAGTTTTTCTATAGTATGTCCAAATACTATAGTATTCCTATAAGATTACTGTAATATTTAGTCCCAAAATACTATAAGATTCCTATAGTAGGCTACTTTTTCTGTCATACGTGACAGAAAACAACTTGAGTAGGCTAACCTCTGCCAATGTCAGGCTATCAAAGCCATAGTTCTCATTACCGGAGAAGTCTTGTAGCACACATTCTCTGCTTCTGTAGGCATTCTGGTACAATTCCAGCAAAATATAGCTAGGTAGGCGTGTTTGCATTTAGATCTATCTATATATTGGGCTATGACCAAGTGGTCTTTCAATGATAGTATCATGGAATTCAAACCATAACTATCTAGCTAATCCGATAGCATTAGCAGGCTAGGTCAGTGGCTGAACTGCATTTAGGGTGCTTACCTGTGTTGTGAAATAAAATATCTACTAGGAAGATTGCAAAGACTTTTGACTGTGTAAAGAAATAGGTCTTTATTTTAAAACGTTTCCAACTGTTTATTACTTGAAAGCAAGATGACGATTGTCACAAACGTTTACCTCTTTTAGGAGAAATTTTAAGGCAATTGTTACCATTCTATTAAACCAACGTTCACCGACAAACGATCAGGAAGCGGTTCTTCTTCCTACTCGGATACTAGGATCAAACACATGAAGTTGTATCTCCGAAGACATTTTGTGCAACAGTTTTGACTCGAGTTTTAGCCAGGTTTTAGCACTGTAAAGTTGAATATGGAGCATAGCACAGGCAGAATCGGATGAGGGCGACTGGAGGAAGCGTCACAGTACTGTTAGCCAATCAGAGGTGAATTCATTAGCATGTCATTAATATTCATGACTAGAGGCGAAATCCAGTCGTTCCTCCCCGCCCACCTTCCCCACCAAACTAGAACAGCATGAAACAGACGCAGGACAGCATTTTTTTCACCAAAACCGGCTCACAGGGCATTCATCAATACTACAGACCACTGCAAAATTAATGAAAAAACGATGAGATGAGACCTTTAACTGCATTTCCAAGAAAATGGCAATGGTGATGTGGCCCTGACCACTGAGCTGGTCTTGCTATAGGCCTTGAGCTGGTTAAGCCCTGTTGAAAGCCAGCTCACTACAATATATACACTTCAGGAGCTATTGTAAGTTCAAGCACCAGGCTTGGCCCATGGTGTAAATGGGACCAATAATTTAAAGGACATACCGGTACACAACAGAGAGTTATGCCACAGGCCTATAGGAAGAAGGTCAGATCTCTTGTGTGACTAATATGGAACATTTTCCCACAGTATATAATTATGAAAACAAGAGTTCGTTAAAATGACCTTCCTCCGGATGTAAATTAAGTGCTGGACTTCTGATGAAGTCTACTGCTGAGTGTTGGTGGCAAATGATACAAGTTCCTCAGTTCAGCACCATGAAGCCAAACGGAGCATAGAGAGCAATGAGTACAGTTGAATGCTGGACAATCAATCATGATTCATAGCCCAGGCAGGGGAAGGGTTGGTGGGCTGTCTTGACTGGTTTTGGCGTAGCTGACCTGATGAGAAAAAGATGACTCTCAGCCTACATTTACAGGTCATAGATATCTATTTGTTTATATTTTATGATAATAGATGGAGTAGTTTTCTCTTCTTTTTTATGTGTTCTGACGTCTTAGTCTACCTGTAAATTATACTGCACAATGGATATCCGATTTTTGCAAATAAGTTGAACAAAAAGGCAAAGGTCTCCTTTTTTATATGATGTGGAAATATTTTTGGTTCTGTAGATGGGTGTGCGTACGATAGCATTCATTCCAGCAGGCGCCCCTGTTAGTACCCATTTAGTGCTAAGGGGATACCCAATTAATCCAATACTGATGAAATGGATCGTGTCCTACCTGCCACAACAACGGTATTGTAAGTCAATGCAGCATGAAAATGACTTTGAAGCCTTTATTTTAAGACTAAATAACTACATTGTATTGCTTTAAAGTCCAGTGGCTCTTAATGACAAATGAGCTGTAAGTGAAACTTCATCATTCCTTAGTAGGTTATGGCAGTGCAAATGTGTCATTATGTCTAATGATTAAATATACAAATGTGTCTTTATGTCTAATGATTAAATATACAAATGTGTCATTATGTCTAATGATTAAATATACACTTTCTTCGTTTGTTTGTTTGTTGGTTCATTCTTTTAAATGATCTCCCCATGAAGTCGGCTTATTTTTGCTAATACAACTCACACCATTTTTTACAGTCACAAAAGGTTACCTTACATATCCCTCCTCTATATCAGCCAATTCTATGCACATGAGTAAAAGATTACAAAACATGATCACCAACACTGTAGTCCACTGCAGTAAGAAATCAAAACAGCAGCTAAGACTTTCAACACATTATGTAATCTCTGAAAGGCTACCTTATTATGCAATAAAACTCTGGGTTCCCATGGTTGTCTGGAGGTTCTTTTCCAGTTTCAGTGATGATCTAGCTGATGACAGACAGATATTGTGGCATACTGATACATTACATTGCCAAAAGTATTGGGTCACCTGCTTGACTTGCATGTGAACTTAAGTGACATCCAAAGGGTTTAAATGATGTCGGTCCACCCTTTGCAGTCCGTAGACCTGCGAGAAGGGTACAAGAACATTTCTGCTGCATTGATATTGCCCAAGAGCATGTAGCCTCCATCATGCTGAAACGGAAAAGTTTGGAACAACCAACAGTCTTCCTTCCTCTGTAGATCTGGCTGCTCAGCCTACTGTAACTGAGTAATCCGGGACGAAGGGCCTTGGTCAGACAGGTAACTAAGGACCCAATGGTCACTATGAATAAGATCTAGAGTTCCTTTGAGGAGATGAGGGAAGCGTTTTTTGTGGGGCGTTGAGTATTGTGTGTAGATTGATGAAAAATAAATAATTGAATCCATTTTAAGATGAGTGACACAACAAAATGTGGAAAAAGTGAAGCACTGTGTATACTTTCCATATGCACTGTCTCTTTGTAGAAAAGCATATGGAGCAATTACATGGGGCAGTCGTGGCCTACTGGTTAGGGCTTTGGGCTTGTAACCAGTAGGGTTACAACGAGGGTTGTCGGTTCGATCCCCGACCAGTAGTAGCGCTGCTGAAGTGCCCTTGAGCAAGGCATCTTACCCCGAGCGCCGCTGTAGCAAGGCAGCTCACTGCTCCGGGTTAGTGTGTGCTTCACCTCACTGTGTGCTCTATGTGTTCACTAATTCACGGATGGGATAAATGCAGAGACCAAATTCCTTGTACAGTGGGCAGTGCTTCGACTTAGCCAGCTTCACTCGCGGTCCACGCGTGGGATCACGCGACTTTAATTTGTATTTTTCCAGTGAGACGCTGCAACAACCCAAACAACCGGTAGATGGCTCAAGTGAGCAGGGTGTCTCGTAAAAAGAAATGGAGCCTGGAAAACCCTACACAGACTTCACTACAGACTTTAGCAGTTTGGTTTAGAAATAATTTAATAGCGAAAAATATGCCTGCCCTGCCCTAATAAAGAAATATTTGGTTAACTGCGAGTGAATCCCGTTTGCAGCCGTAGCAAAAACGCAGCACAAATTAAAACGCAGGACAAATTAAACATTCTGGTTTTCTCCGAGTGCAACGATGATAGACAGACATCATTTGGAAAAAATATAGAGCATATTAACCTCCGTTGCTCAGCCAAATGCCTTCCTGTTACGTCCTGTTATTTCACAAATAATCATATGTGATTAATAATATGACAAATAATCCCTGTGCACGGGGACCGAAACAATGCATGCCAACTTTTTCCGTGTTTATCACGTATTTTAACTTTCCCCCGCTGTCTTGCCGTTTTAATGTTTTCCCGTAGAATATCCCATATTTTAATACTCTCATAACAGCCCTGCCATCAATTTAATACTCTCATAACAGCCCTGTTGCTACCCCTTGCCCTTCCAACGAAACAGATGTCTTCAAATCATCGTTTTCCTTGCTTGAAGGCGAACTTAGAGTGATGTTAACCTATTTAAGTTTAACGGCGTGATTGTCGTGAGAGCACGATTCATTGGCGCTTGCATGTTCAGCCTTATGTCTACATGCACACCTGAGGCTACTCAGCTACAAGAGAAAGAATTTCCCCTGTTTGTATGTTCACTGCAAGTTGGCCTACCATAACTTACCAACTCTGCACTGTAGACCCTAACTGGCTATTTATATTTTTCTGTGAAATAAGCAAATGTATTTGTTCAACTTTATGAAGCAGAATTACGCATAGGCTACTTGGAACATAATACATTTAACAAAGGACAGATGTATGTTGCTAGTAACAATGTCTTTGTCATGGGGAACTGTTTTTCCCCATGCATTTATTCTAGGTTACTGTCAGTGATTGACGCGAGAGAAGCGGGGTCTGTGTTGTGTTGCGTTGCGTTAATTTATTTTCATTGGGCATACCTTGGTGCTGTCCACAGCTCTTCAGTTCTGACAAAGCCAAAATTACTCCTTTTAAAACAATGAGTGCAGGAAGCACGTTTGTATGGTTATATTGCTTGACGGGGGGATCCCAAGCAGCTTTCAGCCATAAGGCTACTTTGAGAACATTTCAATTCACCCGACACTAATATTCAAAATGTTGAAAACTATTTCGGCATAGCCTATAAAGCAGTTTAATTAAATGGAATGTTAGTTGTAAACAAACGAGCTACTTGGTGAGGCTTGGCCTCACAGGTGCGCTCGTGCCTTAGATGGCAGGAAAAATCTTCACGATAGGCCTATTAACTAACCACCCGATTCACGTTGGCTGGGGGGAAGGGGGGCCATCAGACATTTGTGCCCAGTTAATCCGGCCCTGCCCCCAACAAATCACACCTTCCCAAATCTGACAGCTTAAAAGAAGTCAAGAGGACTCCTTACTCACAGACCTATTCACAAACCTGCGGCATTTTGCCGTGTTTTGAAATCCTATGCAGCTAAAGGAGCTTCCAATCGTGAGGAAGCAATTTTGCATTGTAGGCATAACTAACATGCAATAACGCAGCCAACAACAACCAAAACTAGGCTAATCATTGTCAACATGTAAATTAAATGTAACATTGTTGTGAATCAAATTAAAATGTTCTCTTTTGCAAACGTAGGCATAGTAACAGAATAATTTAATAATGTTACAAAGATACTACATCAATCCGTATGTTTCATTAGGCTATTAGGCTGTTTTGCCTTGATTCATTTAGGCTAGGCCTTTTTATTCAGGGCCGTATTCACAAAGAGTAAATTTTAAGGCTAAAAGTAGCTCCTAACTGGCGAATTTAGGTGCAACTCCTAAAAATAATGGGCGTTTCACTCCTAACTTTAGGACTCCTAATTTTTTCCCAAAAAGTAATTGACGAAGCATTTTAGACCTAAAAGTAGCACCTAAGTCTGGGACAGCTTAAGTCGAGAGGACTCCTAACTCACTAAGACCTATTCATAAACAGCTTTTTTGTGGCATTTTACGTTGCGATGTTTTGAAATAGCCTATGCGCAACAGGAGCTTCCAATCGCGAGGGAACAATTTTGCATTCATAAAAGGGATGCAATAACGCCACCAACAACAACCAAAACTACTCATTGTTAACATGTAAATGAAATGTAACGTTTCATTGTGAATCAAATTAAAATGTTCTCCTCTTTGCAAACGTAGCCTATAGGCATATGGTGACAGATTAATTTAATAATGTTGCAAAGGTAGGCTACTACATCAATCCATAGGCCTATGTTTCATTAGGCTACTAGGCTATTTGTTTTGCCTTACTCTTTATTCATTTAGGCTAGGCCTTTTTATTCAGTTATTAATCATCTTCTGTCCTTCGCACTACTTGTGTAGTGCACGCATTCTCCGACCTGTCACCTGTCACTCATCATCGGAAGAGAGGTGTTTGGAATTCCCGCGTTACAATCAGCCAATCAAGGTGGTCACTTCAGTCAAGCTCGTGCATGAGTAATGACATCATCCATAGCCACGAAAACTCACTCCTACATTATATGCAAGTATTTGGCTGAGAAACCTGATTTACATTATGTCTTGGAAGAGAGTTATTTAGCTCCTGTAGACAAGCATGTTTCTCCACCAAGAAGGTAGGAATCCATTCACAGTGTGGTGTGAAAATGGTTTCCTTGGTATTCTCTTTTGTTTCCTTCTGTTGTGATGACGGTCAGTGTTATTGCGTTCTTGCTTGATTTAAGATCATCTTTAAAACTAGACTGCATTTCCGACGGGAACTGCGAAAGTGTGCTTGCCCTGGTCCGGTCACCAACGTGAGCAGACAGTGACATACGCTATGCTGAACCTGGCTTGATCCAAGCATTCTAACAGTGCCTTTCAGTGTTGGAGCAGCAATACCTCAAAAGCTCTATTCAACTATTGCCTTGCGGGGTGAATGCGGTTCGTTGGATTTTACCTGTGGCCTGCCTTCGAATTTAGCTTCTATGACTAAAATCAAATCAATAAAATAAAACAACAGCAGTGATTGGCTGCAAAAATAAATAATGTCACGCATCTTGCACCTCTCAAACTGGGCTATCAGGTAACCTAGAGAAAAAATTGAAATTATGAAATATGACTAAGGCATTAAAATGCTGCTTGTTTGTCAGGATACTTTTTCACTGATTTATTTTAATATATTCCATCCCCTAATTCTGTTTTACTGGTTTATTTGACAAATAATCTATATGGATTTGCTCTATAAAGACCTTATGTCTGTTTGGGATTGTTTTGAGAGCCTATTGATGTATCTCAGAATAAAGGAATGTCCACAACATTAGTGATGTTTTGTGTGTGTGTGTGAATGTATTTTACTTAACTCATTGAATGTAGCTGGATACTCATGAACACATGTCTCTAATAGCCACAATAGGAGTAATTTTAGCAACACCGTATTTTGTGTGGCCCATAAAGACCCAGTGGATCATGAAAACGTGCTAAAAAATTCACAGTCCTTGCTTGCTTGTTGGTACATTTTAATCCCATTCAGATTGCCACTTACCTGTGATGTAAGAGTTCAGTATAGGTTTAAGGTCTGGGGCAGGGATTTGACATTCTGTGACTTCTTCATTGAGGGCTTGCTTGGCAGCACGGTCCACTTTCTCATTTCCCCTCAGACCAACATGGCCTGGGACCCAGCAAAAAACTACACTCAAGTTCTGGTTCTTTAGACGTTCTAGTTGATCAAGCTCAGCTTTGGTTGTACTTTTGCGTGACATTAAAGCCTACTGGAAAGATTTTTTAATTGCAATTTAATTGAATGCAATTTACTTTTACGATTAAATAAAATTAATTTATCCCTCTCACCCATAGTTTTCTATTTATTTACAAATGTACATAGGCCTACTGTAATTACATTTATACATAGTTATTCTACTGATCTTTATACTATTCATCCTGCACATAGACTTATTCTTACTACTCTTATAATGTTGTTTCTGCACTACAATGACACTGTTTCCACACTGCACATAGCTGTATGTTATGTACATATCTGTTATATATTTGTCATATTGAATTTCCATATTTATTCTGTTTTATTATATTCTGTTAATACACTGCATATATCTATATTATTATTTCTACTATTGTAATGTTACTGCTACATCTACATACATTATTCGACTTATTGTATGAGATAACTGCTAATATACTGCACATATTTATATTTAATTCATATTACTCTAAACCACCTTCTGTAAATCAACTGTATACTACTGTCTACATTGCACTATATTTCTTGACCTGTCTCTGTATATTTCATCACCTTTCTATACTTTGCATCACATTGCATGCATACTGCTACATGAATCACAGCTAAGATCCTTGGTTGCTATGAAGGCCAGTCGTTCTAAATGGATGGTTGCTATGGCCAAAGGCCAGTTATCTCTGCCGTTGTCAAGCGGGCATATCCTAACTTTATCTTATTTTAAACATCTCTATTTTACTTAGCCTACTTCCATACAGTGAGTCCCATTAAGAAGTGGCCACTTCATTCGCGCTTACCGTGATTCACGCAGCAACATTATTAAATTAATCTGTCACCACATGCCTATGCCAACGTTTGCAAAGAGGATAATCTTTTAATTTGATTCTGATTATATTTAATGTACATGTAAACAATGAGTAGGCTAGTTTAGGTTGTTGTTGGTGGTGTTACTGCATCCCTTAGTTAGGCCTACAATGCAAAACTGTTCCCTCGTGATTGTTAGACGCATTTCAAAACATCGGACGTGAAATGCCACCACAAAACATTGTTTGTGAATCGGTCTTATTAGGAGTCCTCGCTTAAGCTGTCACAGACTCAGGCGCTATAGTCTGAGCGAATTAGCCTAGAAAAGGGTCAAAGGTGGAAGTAAATACAGCAAAAGCATATTTGGTATCATTTGAATCGTAATTTTCTGTAGATTAAGAATTTGTGGTGCCTACAGCATAGATTTGTACCGAAAAAAAATATATAGGGCTTTGAATGGAGCATGGCACAATGATTTTTGGGCCAAAAGCATTATGTTAGTACATCTTGATATTAGCTGATATCTCTTAAGCCAATTGAAAGATATTCATCAAACTTGGTCTACTTACCCACTACAAGTTGTCAAAGAGCTGGAAAGACAATTTAGGTCTTGAGGTCAAAGGTCAAGGTTACAAGGGGTCACACAAATAACTCAAATGCAGTATTTGGTTCATATCTCCAAAGCAGACTGATGGATCTTCATTAACTCTGTACATTTATTGTCTATACAAGATAGATGAACTTAGGGACTCAGGGCCATGGGGTCAAAGGTTAAGGTCAGTTTCATCCCCTGACATACAAGGTTATAGACGGTGGAGACATGCTAATCAACATGCCATGTTAAATTCAATTACTGTAAATATAGTGAACTTTTTTTATGTTGCACAACATAGATTTGGTTGTTTTTGACATGGGGAGTCCCTATCTACAGCACAATGAGTTTAATACCCCTCCTTTGTATATAAGAATTAAGAAGCTGATTGCAATTACTGTATGCAAATGTGCTTAGCAGTTAAATACAGTGAAATACTTCCACTAGCATAGTCATGACCTGACCAATATGTCTTTCAATATTGCCCATGCAGTCCTTTCACAGTACAAGCAGTGCTATTTCCAGCTGTAAATTATAGCTTTATCTGCTGTTGTGACTTTCCATAAGTTAGTACAGTGGTTCTCAAACTTTTTCTTTCATTCCCCACTTTGATCAAGGGGGCATTCTCGAGCCCCACCTGTCCCTCATCGCTCTAAGAAAGTGGTAGGTCAAGCTTAAAATTGTCAAATTTATGGAAATTTATTGAAAGTTCTAAATATATCCTCTTCAACAGAGTTAAAATCAGCTGGTGCTGCATAGGCCATTTTACAGCATTGTACAATATATTCAATGAAATACCAACATGCTGCATTAAATGGATCCATAATCCAGTCATACTGAGCACTGCTGGTTGGGAAATATTTTTGAAATAAACTTTGCAGGGATGTGATGTAGGCCTACTGTTTAATATATGGGATCACAAGAGGGCCTCCCAATCAGGCGTTTCAGCGATTTTAGCTCAGAAATCTCAAAGGCATAATACTGTCAGCGATCGGCCTGTCCCATACTCAATTTTTTTTTGGTGAATGCAGTAATCTTATTTGCTAGGTGAGGTAGGTGCTTGTCTTTGCCTTGTAACTGGACATTTAACTCAAATGTATCGCTAAGATATATCAAATATATCACTAAGATAGGCCAGCTTAGTCAAAGAAATGTTCATTAGTGAGCGTGCTTGCAGATTCAAACATGCGCTCTTCATCCAAGAAGAGCGACTTCGGAGCTCAAACACGCAGCGACAGCACTTTTACCTCGGGGAAAGCCACCTTGCCTCGCTGTGAAACAGTACAGCCTTTTGGTCAGCTACCATCTCTTATAAAGTGCAGAGAATAGACGGGCCTGGGCCGGGTTTTGATAAAATTCACCACTCTCACAACAACGTTCAAAATCTCATGTAGGTCGGGACTAACTAAGCTGCCTTGACACGAGCGCTTCTCTGTGAATAACACAGTGCGTCCATTGCGCATCGGGTGCTACCTGGGCCCAGGCTACAGAAAAAAAAACTAAAAAAAAAACTCCTGTTTTTCACGTCAGTTTGCGCCCCACCTGGCATGTCTCCGCGACCCAGTAGTGGGTCGCAACCCACAGTTTGAGAAACGCTGAGTTAGTATGACTGTTAACTGTGGCCCTTGCTATTTTTCCCTTCATGGACAAGGTGTTGTCCACTTTCTCCTGGCAATTTCTGTGACCCTGAAGACTAGCATTGTCTTCCAGTTTTGATGTTAGTAATGTGGCATGTCCGTTGTTATCTGTTCAGTTGAAGTTAGGGGTGGGCAAAAAATAATATCTAAATAGTTTGGAAGATTTTTTTTTTTTTTTTTTTTTTTTTTAAGTATATTTTTTTGGCCTTTTTATGCCAGGACAGTGAAGAATAACAGGAAGCGAGTGGGAGAGAGAGTCGGAGTGGGATCCAGAAAGGACCACGGGGCGGGAATCGAACCCAGGTCGCCGGCGTACGGTGCAGGTGCCCCAGCCAGTCGCGCCACGGCCAGGGCCAATAGTTTGGAAGATTTTGACGGTAGATATCAATAATATAATTAAATACGAATTTGTTACAAGCCACCTTATAATTTCTTACAAAGCACATTAAGGGACACAAAGTATTAGGATAGCAGTTCATTTTCTAAATTTTGTTTCTGAAAGATGAGACTGTTGTAAGAAGCAATATTTTTCCCCTGGGATGAATATCAGTATTTAGCTGTGCTCGTACTCTTTGATTAATTATTTTCCATTTCACTGCAATGGGTGATGAGACTAACCTGACTCTCGCCAGATGAATTTTCGTTCAGCTTCTAGCTCCACTAATCCATCTGGGATCGATCCATTGGTGTGGTGTTTCATCCTTGCATATGATTGGATAAGCCACTTGTCCGTCCTCTATTAACATGCTACTTCAACCACTCACATTGAAGCCAACCCATTGGCGCTGAGAACAGTCTCACAGTCGCTTTACGCTTTACGCCACATCTATGAAACTCCGCCCTGCGTCCTGATTGGCTCTACCATAAAATCTGGTGCTGAAATCACTCTCAACGGAAGCGATCCCAGATGGATGTGAGTGGAGTAAACATTGGTCTAGTGTTACTTGGTCTAGTGTTATCCAATTGTGTTGAAGTCCGGAATCATTCAGAGTAAACATTGCGTGCAGTGAGATTTTCAAATGCACGCTTGGTGCCGCCCCTCGAGTTGGGCCATTACATTGTTCGTGGCCAGACCCTTAATCTTTCTAGATTACCAGGGTCTGGATTTTCCAGGCTAGAAAATGTCCACTTCCAAATCCAATTGTCCAATTAACAATTACCACTTGACTATTTAGTAATTCAGCACTCTGGAACAGGAGACAATGTAGATAGAAGATTTTCCGAAGACTGTTGATCTTTATTCACCGTATTGCAATGATAGTACAGCCCAACCAAAGTCCAGACCAACCATCAAAGCAATAGGGAGGAGATGTCATCAGCTGGGGCCCCCGACAAGATCTCCCCTACGGATGGCTATACACTATATTTTATACTCCTCAGCTCTTGAGAAGTGCCACCCTCTCACGCCATCTCCATCAACACCCTTCACCAATCAGTACCAAGCAGGGTCGCTTACATTGGTGGAAACCATCTTCCCATCATGCATAAAACTATATGCAAACCTATGTAATGCATAGGTAACATATGTAAAATAGTGTAACCCTAAGTTTTTCTGTTTCCTTCCAGTTTGGTGAAATAAGGCCTTATCTTATTCTCTTCCTAGCTAGCTTCCTAGCTTCCTATATGCCTACTACCAACTTCAGGGAACAAAGTATAACTATTGCAATGCGATGCAAGGGTAGTTTTTATTTCTAACAGTATTCTATCAACATAGACATTTACATCAATTGTCTGGCGTTATAATTTAAGTTGAAGGAAATAGCTGTAGATGACAATGTTTATCAGATGTCTGACGGTTGGTTTGGATTTAATCTAAAACTCTGAACTGAAACAGTTATTTTAAAACAGGTATTCACACAGATGTTTGCATTTTTAAAAAAGGCAAATTATTTAGATTTCCCCTGGTTTCAGAGAGGCTACTACTACAATACTAAAATAAGATGTGGAGGTTGAAACAACTGTTTTTATACAGAAAATAAAGTTTGTTTTGCTTTAATAAATGTCTTAATCTTTTTTAATGTCAATTCAGATAGTTGATTCTATGCCTCAGCCAGCTATAGCCTCATGACCTTTAACCTCTACCTGTGACCCCATGATCTTTAATGCCTTATTAGTTTATTTAGTCTTAATTGTTGGCTTTAATGAGGATCCTTCAATCTGCTTGAGAGGTATAAAACAAACATTGCATGTCAACTATGACCTCACGTGACCTTGACCTTTGACCCCAAGACATTAAACACCTACTAATTTCATCAAGAATTTATGGTGAGTAAGTACACCAAGTTTGGTAAAGATCCTTTTACCAGTATGGGAGATATCAGCTAATATCTATATGTGATAATATACGATTTTGGCCCAATAATCATTATACCATGGTCCATTCAAAGCTGTATATCTTTTTTCTGGTACAAATCTGCACTGTAGGCACCTGAAATTCTTAATCTACATGAAATTACGGTTCGATTGATACTTTGCTGTATTTACTTCCACCTTCAACCCTAATTCGCTCAGACTACTACTTTTAGGGCTAAAATGCTTCCTGAATTACTCTTAGTAAAAAAAAAATAGGAGTCCTAAAGTTACGAGTGACGAAGTTACGAGTACAAGCATCTCATATCAAATGACCATGGCATTACGCTAAGCAAAATAAATCCCATAACGTTACAGCAACATCTCCTCCCTATGACATAGCTAGCTAGCTTCTAGTCACACAAGAAATGAATGATGTTAAATCTCCGCTTAGCATTCTAATAACAGAAGGGGCACATTTATGTGGACCACTACAACATGACTCATTATGTCTGTAACTCTATAAAACACTTACTTTCATAAAGGAAGCACACCATCCAGCACATACACATGGAAACCGATATTTTAGGTGCTTGGCCACGAACTCAAACTCTGTGAAGCTCTGTTCTAGAATCTTTGCTCTGAACACTGTTGCTAGGCAACATCAAATAAACAAAATGATAGTCTTTTCAAGGTATTAAAAGTGTACGTGTGATTACGAATGGATGTGTGTGGTTTGCAATTAGAATAAACAAGAAATAACATTTCCAATAATATCCCATGATAAATTACATATTTGCACCTTCCTTACTTGTGAAGCTCACCATATTTCAAGTACACTAGTGAAATGCAATACAACGTTGCCACCTAGCGTTCAGATGTAGGCTAAATAACATTAACGTGACATTGCTTGCTTATTCTTTCGTCAACTCCATGCTTTTAGGAAAACAATCTTTTTATCATAGTTCCCTCTTCAATGAGCGATTACCAGCTCGTTTTTGTAACAGAGATAGCTGTTTATTGTCCCTAGGTTTACAGAAACACCTATTCATATTAATACGTATAGCCTATTTAGCTGCCGACCACTGTTCATTACGGCCCAGAATGCCTTGCATGTCTTTACAACAAAACAACACAGTAAAACCTAAATGCCCGTAAACATAAGCATTTGCATACTTGTAACATTTTTAATAATACTCTCCCATCATGATATTTAACAATAATGAAAATTTTAATTTGAATACCGTGGATGTGAAAATAACTGTACTACGTCAGCAATAAATAGCTAATGTTCTCCTTACTATTTCAGTTTGTAAGTCCATACTACCCCATGGTAGAGCAAGGATTTTATGATTGGGCAAGGTTGCTCAGAGACAGTGTTTATACTTAGAAGGCATAGTGATAGATGTACCAGAACAACTGCAAATGTGGAAGGTGATAGTTATCAAATAGGGTATTGGTGGTTTGGCAAATGCTGGAACCTTTTGGAATGTTTTTTTTTTTTTTTAGCTTATGCACCCTCACATTGGAGTCCCGAGTTCAAACACAAAATTTGGTATCGATATGTGACAGTGTTCCTGAGATATGGCACCCTCACATTGGAGTCCCGAGTTCAAACACAAAATTTGGTATCGATATGTGACAGTGTTCCTGAGATATGGACGACTTCCTGTTTCAGAGCTTCGCCGCCGATTTCGTTTGGCTGTGACGGGCAAACGCTTTCGAAAATCAAAAATCCTTCTGGTAACTTTTGTGAGGCTTGGTCCAAGGATAATGTACGTCAAGTTTCGTGGCGTTCGGACCAAATTTGTGACCTGTGAAAATTTAGTTTCGCTTTCTGTTCAATCCAATATGGCGGACGAACGACACGCCCACCTGACGTCATCTTCGCGACCAACTTACACCGGTACTGACCGGACGTTTTAAAGTTGGAACGGTGTCTCTGTCTCAAAGGGCCTAGGCGCTAGAGCTGACAAAAAAATAGGGAGACGGGAATAATAATAAAACTTAAAGAAATATAAAACGTGTGTGTCAGTAAATAATGGGATATTGAATATCCACAACAATACAATATTGTGCATCCCTACTACACACTACCATGCCAAATGAGTTGAGAAATAATTTTGCTCATACAATAGAAAAATACATATTATACAATTCGCTCATACAATAGCAAAATGTTCTTGTCCTTGTAAATAGGACATAATGATTGTGGATTTAATGACAAGAAAACAGATAGCCTGAAGAATTCCATTATCAAACCAGCCAGTTGCATTAAGTCACAGATCAGGGGTCTCAAACTCAAATGAGCTGGGGGCCACTTCTGCCAACGTCATCTGATTGGAGAGGGCTACGTCAGTGTTAAAGAATAATTAAAAAAAGAATGGCTATTTCTGAAAATGCAATGTTTTTTTTTTTCAAATACTGCACAAAACTGCAAACAGAGAGTGCAAGTCTTTTTATCTCTTGTTAGACACCTGTGCTAGCAACCTTAGCTTATAAATAAAATAATGATAAAATAAATATTAATACAAATTATAAAAACAAACAAAAAGCCTAAAAACAGGTATGTGTGTGTTTCACACCAAATAAAAATATTTTCCTCTCATAACTTATTTAAACCTGCATGGCAAACTTTAGGTGGCAGGGTTAAGAAAACAACACCATTGGATCTTGACATCAAAATTTCAAAAGGTTTGAAAGTGGTCAGAGATAAAGTCCAATTAAGGGGCCGTTTATACGAGAACGATTGCGAAGGAAGACGACAAAATATTTTATCATAAGTGCCTTTCGTTTACACGGCGACCCCGCCATCGGGGCTTGAAGACGCAAAAATCTGAAGACTCCTTCCAGAGTGTAGAGTTTTGAAGACGACCCGGGTTGCGTCTCCGTCTAACCGGTAAACCAAAGATCCTTGATTACCTCTCTGGCTAAACTGTCAAATTAGAATGTCTGCGCGTGACCGGGGTTCTATCACACCACCACCCAGCGGTCTGGAATGCATATCCAATCGAATATCACATACTCTTGCGTCTTCATATAAACAAAGATTTCCCCCTGAGAATGCTCGTCTAAACGCGAATAAAAAAATGAACTGCGTCTTCTCTTTTCATCGTCACCGTATAAACGTAGCCTTAGTGTCAAAAAGTTAATGTGTCTTGCCTACCTGTCATCGTCATAGGTCATCATCAATATGAGATCATCCTATAGCAATATCTACTGACAGGAAAACGTAGCAACCTTCAATGTGGCTTTTCAAAAGATTTGTTCAAGTTATAGCCTAGGCCTAGGACTACACATTTTCGCTACCATTTTCATGTATCCAAGTAAAATGTGTGACATTTCTTCTACTCACATAAAAGTGTAAGACGCTCAGAAATTATATTTATATAGCCTCGGAAACATAGAGACGTCGAGCTATATCATCACTTGAAGGAGCTTGTGTGGACAAATAGGGTGAAGAGTTAAATGGCAATGATATTATTACATACTCGTTAATCTGACTCCATTTGATTAATAATTTGTATCACCAATCAATTACCAAGTAACTAGTTTATCAGCTATGGAGGAGAATGGCATGGCACACTACGAGAACTGAAGTTATTCGATTGGTGGGCAAATGAACAATTTAATAGGCATTATGTCTTAAAGGTAAATGTAACCAATATCACTTCAGTTGAATGTACAAGTAAACTCACATGGTCTACTGTAACAAAGTAGCAAATGGTAACAAAGGAAACTTAACCAATTCACAGAGGTAAACTTGACAAGTTAAAGATAACAGATACACCAAATGAAACAATACAAATCCAGAGATAGAGAAAGGGGGAGAAAGAGAGAGAGAGAAAGACAAAGGGAGACAGAGAGAGAGGAAGAGGGGGAGAGAGAGGGAGAGAGAGGAAGAAGACCAAGCCACAAGGGCCTAGCTCAAGAGGAGAGTGGAAATGGAAAAGAAGAGAGAAGAGAAGAGAAGAGAGGAGAAGAGATGAGAACAGATGAGAAGAGAAGAGAAGAGAAGAGATGATAAGAGAAGAGAAGAGGAGAGAAGAGAGAAGAGAAGAGATGAGAAGAGAAGAGATGAGAAGAGAAGAGAATGAGAAGAGAAGAGAAGAGATGAGAAGAGAAGAGAAGAGAAGAGAAGAGAAGAGAAGAGAAGAGAAGAGATGAGAAGAGAAGAGAAGAGAAGAGAAGAGAAGAGAAGAGATGAGAAGAGAAGAGAAGAGAAGAGATGATAAGAGAAGAGAAGAGAAGAGAAGAGATGAGAAGAGAAGAGAGGAGGAGAAGAGAGGAGAAGAGAGGAGAAGAGAAGAGATGATAAGAGAAGAGAAGAGAAGAGAAGAGAAGAGATGATAAGAGAAGAGAAGAGAAGAGAAGAGAAGAGAAGAGAAGAGAAGAAAAGGAAAACCCCCGACTCATCAGAGCCTTTGTTGTCTGAGGTGGATGGGTGTGGCCCAGGTGGATATCAGAACTTTATGCTACAGTTTAATTCTTAATCTACAACTATGCACAGATACATTCAATTGTAACGAAACCATAATCAGACTGTTGCCCACATTACAAGTATTAATTCAAGACCAAACATGAATGTATTATTCACAACACATATTTACAGAGCAATACTGTATGATAATGAGGTTGGCCTATCTCACCACAAGACATCAAGTAGGCCCAGGACTGAGTTATCTCTCAGTAGAAGGGCCAGAACAAGGAGCAAATGGTCACTTTATGCATGAGCGGGTGTTGGGGATCTTTGACCATGGCCAGCTAAGACAATACAGATCAAACACAGGCATCCACACATGTAAATTGACTGCAAAAGGCATTCTTTAGAAATGCATAAGGTTTGGGCAAAAGACGGGCCCAACGGGCTTATTTATCTCTAATGTTGTTCACAATTATTTCTGTTCTGTTAATTTCACATAATGACTATAATGTTATATTGAAATTTTGGGATGCACTAGGCTACCTGTTTCAGCTGCATACTATGCCTATTGAAAATGAACACATTTTAGCACAGGTATGGCCGGGGATGTACAAGGGTTTGCTGGTCTTCCAGGGGGGTATTCCAAGTATGTGGTTTAGTGACAAACTTGGGTAAGTTAACTCAGAGTAAGTGGTAAACCTCCTAATAGAAGAGCTGTATGGCTTCATTCTCCTAACAAAACAATGGGATAGGGCTCTTGTTGTAGGAGGTTTACCACTTACTTTGAGTTAACTTACTGTACCCAGGTTTGTCACTAAACCACGTACCTGGATTACCCCCCTGGATACCAACCTCCTCGCTGGTGCTTGGTTGGGACATTTCGCTCGAATTATCTTGACTCTCTGCCACGGACACCTTCGTACTTGACTACATACTTGTTCTATGTCCTTGCTGGATTGTGACATTATTTGTGTCATGTGCAGGTGCAATGGATCACATACAAACCAATAAGGTGTCAGAATGGTATATGTTTATACTTTTCATCCAACCACAATCAAATTCACCCCACCCGGATGGCGCAATTTATCTGGATAGGTTTTTTTTTTAACGATGTCAAGCCGGAATGAAAACAAGCCGAAATGAAGTAGGAGTAACAAGGCTATCTTTAAAATGTAAGGACTAGAAAGTGCAGATAATTGTGTGAAAATGTAAGGAGTAAAAGTAAAAAGTCAGCTGAAAAATAATTAGGGCCTACTCCAGTAAAGTATACCCAAAATTTCTACTTAAGTAAGGTAGTGAAGTATTTCTACTTTGTTACTTGACACCTCTGGTAAACACTTCATAAGTCTGGAGGTGCGGGCCTTCATGGACCTGAATGGCTTCCTTAGAGGGCAGCAAGGCGAGAAGGTGATTGGCTGGGTGGGAGGAGTCCTGTGTGATGCTTTTGGTCCGACGCAGACATCGAGCCCTGTAAATGTCTTCTAGGCTGGGTAGTTGTGTGTTTATGATGCCCTGTGCAGTTTTAATGACTCTCTGTAGTGCCTTCCTGTCAGCCACAGTGCAGCTACTGTAGCAAACCACACCAGGATGCCCTGAGAGAGGATGCTCTCCACAGAGCATCGGTAGAAGGACGGCAGCAGCTGCTGTGCGAGATCTGCTCTCCGCAGTGTCCTCAGAAAATATAGCCGCTGCTGAGCCTTCTTGACATGAGAGGTGAAGTTAGCAGTCCATGTCAGGTCCTGGGAGATGTATGTACCTCTGTGCTCATAATACTCATCCTCTGTCCTCACAGTATACTCATCCTCTGTGCTCACCGCAGTATACTCATCCTCTGTGCTCACCACAGTATACTCATCCTCTGTCCTCACAGTATACTCATCCTCTGTGCTCACCGCAGTATACTCATCCTCTGTGCTCACCACAGTATACTCATCCTCTGTCCTCACAGTATACTCATCCTCTGTGCTCACCACAGCATACTCATCCTCTGTGCTCATAATACTCATCCTCTGTCCTCACAGCATACTCATCCTCTGTCCTCACAGCATACTCATCCTCTGTGCTCTCATAATACTCATCCTCTGTCCTCACAGCATACTCATCCTCTGTGCTCTCATAATACTCATCCTCTGTCCTCACAGCATACTCATCCTCTGTGCTCTCATAATACTCATCCTCTGTGCTCACATAACAGTCATCCTCTGTGCTCACATTATACTCATCCTCTGTGTTCACCACAGTATACTCATCCTCTGTGCTCACAGTATACTCAGCCTCTGTGCTCAAAGTGGGTACCCGGTTGTTGGTGTTCAGGTGTTCAAGTGCAGGTGCAGGCGCAGGCTCCACTTCAGTCAACTCAAAGCCGGCGAAAAAGTTGTTGAGCTCCTCGGCTAGCATGTTGCTGCTGTTGCTGGTTGTTGGGCCCTTATTACCCTTGTAGTTGATGAGTTGCTGAATACCCTGCCAAACACGCCGAGGGTCCCTCTCATAGAAGTGGCCCTCCAGGTTTTTCCCGTAGGCTGCTTTTGCCTCTTTGATGGCTCTCTTCAGGTTGGATCTGGCCGTGCTGTACTCTTGTACTCTTCATTGCCGACAACGACGTTGTTGATACTGTACTGTATGTAGATCATGACTGTGGATGTCTGTAATATCCTGATTTGCAAAAAGACCTTACTGGAGGCTTTGTATCCATCCCTGATGTTGCTGTATACTGTACATGATCCAATGTGTTTTGACCTCTCGTCAAGACATGTAACATGCTGGCGGGTCATTCCACGTCAATTCAACCAGGCCCCACGCACTTAGGTCTCAAAAAATTCTGGAAAAATTACCAGGTGTACCTATGTTATCCAGGAGACACACTGTAAAAATTACTCTTATGTAAGATCAATACTTTCCAAGATACAGACAGTTTTACAGGGGGAGGGGGGTGTCGATTTTGTTCGGCCTCTTTTTTTTGTCAAAGTTCACAAGCCCTCAGCGCAAGAACTAAACCATGTAGGAGGCTCAAATTTTGCATTCTGGTACATAAATAGGAATAGGATGTAGCAAAATCGTCATGTTTGGTCTGGATGATCCTGCATGGTCATAGCTGTCCCTCAAAGTTGATCAAAATGTTACAAGATTCCCACAAGGTGTTTCTACTTATCTCAGTAAGGAAAATAAATCAAGAGCCTATGTTGAGTACAAATATGTCTTCTGAAGGCCTAAACAGAGCCCAGCCAAAAACTCCAATAAAATATTGATCAGCTTACATCACATGAAAAGCTGACTTGTGAAGTGTTAATAAGCAGCAACCTAATAAGCAGCAACCTAATACACAAAGCACATGTTATTCTAAAGCGTTACCAAGATTTGTTAGCAGACTACATTTCGGTGCTCTATGTGAAAATGTTCATTTCACAGGGCCCAAAACCGAAAAAGTACATAATTTATTTAGGCTGGATAGCTAGTGGGAATGACATGCATTTATGTAATATGATCAGTAAGTTATAGTATAGTATAATATAGTATCAAAGTTGAATTCGAAGATGATGACAAAAATAAAGCCTATCTCAAGAAGTAGCTATTGCTTTGGTTTTAAGCTGCAGTCTCACCATAATGTCCTCAATCTCCTTTATTTCCTCAATCTGATCTTTGAGTGATGGCATTTAGTCTGTTTGGCCAAACCCTCTTGGATGCTCTAGAGAAAAATCAAATATAAATAAACAAAAGTAAATATGATATATTTTTTCTGTGCTGTATATGAGATGCATAACATTTCATAACAGTATCAAAACAGGTTTCAATGTGAAATAATGGTAAGATGATTTCATGTAATATGTTGCTATTTCTCTTTCCTTTGACTGATTCTAGCCACTGCAAACTACTTGCAAATTTAGCCCAGACAACAATAGATAAAGTTCTGGATGCGGCTCAGCCGATCAGGAGACAGCCACCTGGTATATTTGACAACAGTATAGTAAACTTGTCAGATGTTAATAAGACTGAAGGATGTTTACCAATGCTGCAGCTAATACACAAAGATACAAGATCAGAAGAGAAGAAGACAATCATCTAGTTAGATGAATAAGTTACTGGTAATAGACATTTTACACTGAAGGAGTCTGACACAAGTCAGAGTATTGACACATACTAAGACGATTTACAGAAAATCTTTTATTTTTTTTTATTTTTTTACAGTTGATGAAGTTAATGGTGAGCCACCCCCTGATCAGACCAAATCATTCTTCACCCACACTGTGCCTTCCCCGTCTATGGAGGTAGGATAAATGACAGAAGACAACTCATCTTGTCTTTTAAAAAATCATCAAGCCCACCCCCCCTTGGCTTTTACTTGACTTTTCCCATATCACTTTTCCAACTCTATCCCCCTACTTCAACAGGACAGAGCAAATCCTGAGTTTAAGGAGATGGACTGAGAACAACTGAGAATGTTCCTAACCATGTTGTTACTAAATTTACTATTTTGATATGTCTGAAACACATGTGCATTGTAATTTAGATATTCAGAAAATAGATAAGAGGGTGCACAGGTAGCCTAGGTCTTTCAATCATACTAGAATATTTTATATTTATGGCCATCTATTGAATTGTACATTTTGTTATTTATTTATTTAGCCTAGTTAGTTTATGAATTTACGATGTGTACTAATTTCATTGCCTATTAATACAATTAACATGTGTATATCTATTGAAATATAGAAAAGTTGCCTATTAGTACAACACCCAAGTTTCAAGAGTCATTAACCTACCCCCAGTAGCCAAATTTGGTAATCTTCTATTTTTCTGGTCCAGACATTCTACAACCTTAACTAGCCAATTATACAACATTTCTGAGCCGAGTGCTACACAAATCATTTAGCTTAAAGTATATATATCTATGAATTTGAGGTCAGTGGTTTTGAGGAAGTTAAGACCCCTCATTTCTATTCAAAAGTTTTGCCATTTGGATTTGTAGTCACTTGGACAGGGCACGATGCACTTACATAAAGACTGACATGACTAAGAAGCTTTTCAAAGTATATCTAGGAAGTAGTCCTACCAGAAATGTTTGTGAATCCTGTCTGTGGACTCTCTTCTTCAAAGTGTCTTCTTCATGTAAATGCTCCCACTATCTCCTTTGTGGACTACAGTGAAGTCTAGTCTCTTTTAATGGACAAAAGTCAATAAGCAACTCTGTCTGTGTCATATCAGTGAAATATAAGATTCTATTCTTTTTAAAAAAAACAACAACATTGTTTTGTTTCACTTTCAAGATGACACTTGATTCCAGAAAGGGGAAATACCCACCATTACATTATCTTGTAATGTTAGTGCTCCACTGGAAAGTAAACCAGATTCATTCAAGGAAAGCAGAAAGAGTAAAATATAGTTGTATTTCAAATGGGAGTTGGAAGGTTAGTAAGGTCATTTGGGTTCTTTTGTCTCTTTAGAACTTTAGAATAGGGAACATATTCTGCATTACAAAGACTTAATTAAGAGTTATTTGTACACTATTAGCACTTGTGGTTTTGTGTCTAGTTCCATATGAATAGACCATCTATGATAAGTATTATTAGGGGTGAATAACTGTTCTTGTGGTACTACCACTTTACAAGCCCCATGCTGAGCCATGCATATTTACCTAATAATTCATATGCAACAACTTACTTAATAACTAAGGGGTAGTTAGGAGCTTACATAGTGGAAATTCTTAATTAAGGGTCTACATGTTAGTAAGCAGCTAATTAATAGTGAATATGCGTGTCTTAATATAAAGTGTTACCAAGTTTATTTAACATATCTGTTGTGACTTCCATAATCTTCTTAAATTAAGCCTTTATTACAAAACATTTTTCACAATGTTGCATTTTGCTCATGTCGGTGTTGTCACACTATGGTTGTGACATGCCAGGTGTTAGATGGATATTAAATACACATGAAAAACTTGTAGAACTAGAAAGGTATCATGACATGAGGAAGAACTAGAAAACAAAGTGACAACCAGAGATGTTAAAACCAGAAATCTCCTAATGGAGGTTAACTCAGGTCAGTGGTAAACCTCCTGATAGAAGAGTATGGCTTCATTTTTATAGTAAAGCACCACCATAGGTTCATCCTGAACCTGATGAAGGCCATGGAAGGAAACATGTTGGCAAGACTTCATCTGTTCTATTATGAACTGGGCCACTAATAAAGCTTTTTATACAAAGAGTGTTTTTGCACCACCATAGCTCTCTCAGTTTTGGAGGTTTACCACTTTTTCTGAGTGAACTCACCTATAAACCTTTGCAACCAAAGCACATACTTGGAATAGCCAGATCTTACTTCATAAGTGTTACTTACAGAATCCCAAGGCCAAGCCTGATTATGTTTCATAGACGCCTCAGTATTGTATTATCAGGTGAGGACAACATATGGGAAAAGAGTAAAATGAAGGTCTGTCAGGCATATAAAAAACCTGTGAACAAGGTAACTGCTCACTTCATCTCCAACAATGGCAGGGGGACTCAGAAAGTCTGTGCTTCACATATACAAATTACATGGGAATTCTTGATGAGAAAACCATTTTACAAACTGATCTGGATCTCTGATAAGGAAAAGCAAAAGATTATGGTCAAAGTCTCAAGTGTAGTTTGAGGATAACAAAATACCCCATAAGATGAGATTTGCTTAAAAATGTCTCTAGACTGCTACCCCCTGGCAATATCATGCACTAATATCCTAAAGTGTTTGATTCTTGCACAGTTTGTTTTTCCTCGTTAGTTTCATATATCTCCAGGGCAGCCATTGGGCTTCCTGACTCGAGGGAAGCAGGACTGTTTGAGACACGGAGGGTCACCAACATCCACACACCCGCTCACAAACACATGTGTGTGTAATATACGCTAGCTGACGGCCAGCCACGGGTCTTCGTCAGCGTTCTTAAACAGTCATCTTTGCCTTTGGTCTGCCAGTAGCACTCTAACGCAAGGCCCTGCCTTGTGTAATGAGAGTGTTTTGACCTTCATGGAAGAAATTCAGGGAAACACAATCACTCCTGCTACACTTGCTCCAGGTCAAAGGTCACTTACTCCAGGAGTATTCAAAACAAACGTGGTGATGCTTCCGACGTCAACAATATCAGAGACCTCTGTCACGCATCATCATTCTCTTTCCCTTCCTCTTCCTAGAGTAACAGAAAGTGAAGTAGCCACAAGATATTTACAAAAAAACACACACACACACATATGCACACACATACATGTGCACACGCATGCACGTACACACGCACACACACACACTCTAATATTGCCCCCCTCATTGCTGCTTGCAGCTACATTTATGTTTATTGTTTGAAAAATTATTTTGTATTATAATGACTGTGACTGGGTCAGTTTTTACTTTTAATTTCTCATCACATTTTCCAATCCCACCCCCATCATTTTTAACTGTCCTATCAACATGAAGGCAAAAAGTCCATAAAATAGGCCTAAACATTTCCGTGAAAAAAACCCCCACTGTTTTTCATCTGAATCAAGAAGATACACTCATTTACTTGCAAGAGTTCACCATAAGTTGTTGGACATTACAAAGGGTATGTTAATAGAAAGGGAATATCTAAAGGCCTCATATTCATCTTTTACATTCTTTGGCCAGAATCTGATGTTTAAAGCTACAGTACAGTGTTATACACATAACATTATTGTTTTTCATAGGTCAGGCCATGGGACTCCTAAGGAATGGTGTGAGCCACAGGCATGTTCTGAATTGGCCTTTTACACTGTAAATGGTCAGACTTATCAATGTTTCCCGTTCACTAGCTTCCTTTCTCCCCTCTTTTGCATGTTTACTAGAATTAATAGTCACAAATTACAAATGAAATACTTAGATGATATGATAGACCTGGTGACAGTGAGTCTCTTTGTTTAGCATCAATTAAAACAGCCCATTTGTCCTACTGTAGCAATCTCCAAGAAGTCCGCTGGTTTTGCCTCTGTATTTCAGAAAATGCTCAGACAATAGATGAACAATGTTTGCGTCATTAGAGCACGTATTGCTCAACTCTTAACATTCAGTAACCCATTCAGTACTTGAGAAATCCAAGCAGCAAAGAAATTAAATGCAACTAGATAGGCCTAATGACAAGACACATACTCAAACTCAATTCTGTGTTTATCTATTTAATGAGCAAACCTTTGCACAGAGAGCTTTAAGGAAAAAAAAAGGATGTTTACCATGGAATTAGTTAGTCTATGCTTTTGCCTAAGTATTTCAGGAAATGTCTCATAACATCTTTCAGTGAATTGGACAAGAGAGATCATTTAATTAGCTTTTTTCAGAGACTCCCAGACCGTAGCGAGATGGGATTGCATGGACTGTGCAATCGAGCCAATGAATGACTCGGTCTTCTTCCGGATGTTCTGAGCGCTCTGCGTGAGCTGGCCATGGAAGTCTTGGACAACCACTATCGCTTTCTTCTGGATGTCCTCAAGAGTGGCGTTAAGTTGTTGAACGTCTCTAGCGAATGTTTCAGCCTGGGTGCGCAATTTTGGGACCGTCTTCTCTACATGCCTCTCCACCTCGGACACCAAGTGTTGGCCCTCTTGTTCGACTTCACTACCGAGGTCATAAAACATAGAGCCTGCCGTCCTCCCAAGGATAGCTGAATATCGATCGATGGCCTTCACACTCTCTGAGACCTTGTCACTAAATAAAAGGAGATGTGGAACATGATTTAAGGTGGAGCAAGGATAATGAACACCTCTATGAAATATTATAATTGCTTTATTTTATAATTTGAAAGTATATTATTACTGACCGTTTTTATATCTTTACAATTCCAATCATTTAAATTATTATTCATAACAAAACAATGATGATGAGGATTATTATTATTATTATTATTATTATTATATCAGTTGAGGATATCTCAAGAAATGTACTGCACCTTTAAGTCACTGAATAGCCATTAATACCTTTAGTCAATATGCCTCATCTTAAGCTAAAACTGCAATCCACAATGCTTTTTAGCTTAATATTGGTCATGAACAGACAATTGAAGCTACACATCTGCTTTCCATGCTTCTGAAGCCATGTCATTGTGGTTTAAGTGTTTTAGGTGAATAATGTCAGTATTTGTCAGAACAAACAACACATAGCCTTTTGATTAATAAAACACAGGCAGACACAGTTTTCTGTTAATATCTCGAGAACCGTAAGGTTTAGGAGGACCATTTTTTTTTATGTTGATCTCAAGGGGCCATGTCAACCCATTCCATAACCACTCATTTCATGTATAGCGCCACCTAGTTAAACACAAAAAAGTCTAAATGAGGTGTTGTAATCGCAGGTATCTGTGACCTAACATAGTCAAAACTGCACGAAATTGGAAGTGTAGGATCATTATGACACCCTCTGAATGCACGCCAAGTTTTGTGGAATTTCGTTCATGGGGGGCCACACAATAAATTAATTTATGTTACTATACACCAACTGGCCTGTAGGTGGCCGGAGACAGTTTTCTGTGAATATCTCGAGAACCGTAGGGCCTAGGAGGTCCACCTTTTTTTTGTATGTTGGTCTTAAGGGAGCATGTCAACCCATCCCATTACCACTTATTTCATGTATAGCGCCACCCAGTTAAAAAATTAAAAAGCAAAAAAATTAGGTGTTTTCATCACAATATCTCTGGCTGACATGGTCAAAACTGCACGAAATTGAAAGTGTAGGATCATTATGACACCCTCCGAATGCATGCCAAGTTTTGTGAACTTTCTTTCATGGGGGGCCTTACAATAAAATGATTTATGTGTACATTTAGTGACCGTACACCAACAAGAATTCCCGGGACACTGAAAGACCGGGGTGCACGAAACTTGGTGGGCATGTAACCCCACATGGATAGCATGGAACCATCGTTTTTCTTTTTGATCTGTAGCCCCCCCGCTGGGTAGGGCAGACACAGTTTTGTTCTTCAAATGTGTTGCAAGGCATAGAAAGTCCTCACTTTAGATAAGCTCACAAAATATCATTAACTAACCACTTGTAACCCCTGAGTTAATCATGAATTATAGTATTAGGAAGTGGTTTATAAAATATGTATCCTCACCCTAACTAATCATTAGTGCATGTGTATATTGCATAATTTATTAAGTATGAACAATAATTCATAAACATATTTTAGATATAGGCTTATTTACTATGAGCAAACCATTTATAACTGTGTGTACAAATACTTTATTTATGAGAATTAACGTAGGAACAATGCTTTACAAATGATGAACAAAGCATTTTGTAATAGTTTGCAACTGGTTTATAATAAGATAATGATTTCATTATAAATGGTTGTTTCATTACTTATTAAGTATAAATCATGTACTTACAAACATATTTTTTGGATAGGCTTATTTACTATGAACAAACCATTTAAAATTGTGTGAACAAATGCTTTACTGATGATAAATTATGTATGAACAAGAAATTGCTAATGATGAACAAACCATTAACTAATAAGTAACAAAGGCTTAATAAATGATGAATTGTGTGTAGTTATTATAAAGTGTTACCTCTACTTCTCATAATAATTCATGTTGTTAAGATGTGGCCTGCTTGGGGTTGAGTGTTGTAATTTACATGATGTCTGGATTATATTGCTTACACATGTAAGTATTGTCATGAGGACACATAGAGTGAAATTGAAACCTGGCAGTTTTCTTGTAGAGACAAACAAAATCAGTTTGCGGTGAGCCTTACCTGATTGTCTTGCTCAATGCATTCTTTTGCATCAGTTTCCACATATCAGAGCGCCACCCGAAATCATAATCTTCATGTACGTTGTCCCATTCCGGGTCAAAGTCCTCTGGAGATCTACTTTGACAAATGCCTTTAGTAAAAAATAAATAAATAAATTGATTACCATCATGAGATTTAGCATTTGCAATAGAGAGTGAGTTACGTTGTCAGTAGAGCAATAGTCTGAATAAGAATTCTGATGGAATATATGCTGCTGTAGCAGATATTAGAAATAGTATGTTGATTAGCCGTACATGCTGAATGCAAAACTGAGCAGAATTAGGTCAGGTTTTGTGGGTGTGCGTATTGTGTTTTGCAACGAACGAATTGTCCTATAAAGTCAATTCTATTTATTTCTTTCAGTTCAGGTAGCAGTAATGTATAAAACCTATCATCACACATGTTTTAATTGCACAATTCAAAAGATCAGTGAAATCGGTTCATTTTAGCAAACCGCTATGTTATGTAGGAGAAAGGAAATAATATGTTCAACATTCTTCAATAATAACTTTCTTACCTACAAAAAGGGTTAAGACCAGGTAAGCCAACTGTTTCATGATTGCAATCTCTGTAAAGGGGATTAAAGTAATCAGGACAAAACAAATACTTTCTTCACAAATTAGTAAAAAAAGTGCCCTGATACTGTACACTTACCAGTTTATGATGAGTTTATGAGTGCAACAGTGAAGTGAAATGAAATGGGGGAGGTTCTCTTTAGAAGGAACTTTTATAGCAAACAAAGCCAGGTCAAATGTTTACTTTAGTGCAAGACTATTAGGGTTTTTTATGATCAAGTTAATGATTAAATACTGATATTGCTCTAATAAGACACTTTTTTTCTGTCACTGAGACTTGATGAACCAGAACGGATCATAGAGATGACCAAAGAACTATGCTGCTATTCAGGTCCAAAGAACTCGTGCAGCTGCTATAGTTAGCTGAGAGAGTTGGACGCAAAACTCAGGGCAATGGTGGATTCCAGGCGAAAAAAGAGAAGAGAAGTACAAGCAAGGTGGGTGGAGGGGGCCAAGCATCGGGGAGGCCTATAGACCCTTTCAACAAGGTAAACAAAAACAATGCTTGAACGTTCTATTTGGGCCCCAATCTACTTCCTCTGCATTAAGATAACATATGGAATGTTAAAAAGGAAGTCTTGTGGGGCCAACTATGATGCTGATAATGGAACTCTCCTGAAAGGGTCCATGTACCACTCTGCAGTAGAAACACATCGTCCTGTTCCCCTAAAGTTCATGCACTCACCAGTATGCAGGGACTTGCCCATTATGACATCTCTCTCTTTGCATGCACACCAAGCATTACCTAATACTACTGGACAGTTAACCAACATGAAGACACATAAAAAGTAATAAAGAAGCACTTAAGAAAGCATCCCAATAACAAAGAACTGATATGATTAATGGTGGAAAGTGCACGTAACACACATTTGATAGGACTAATGGCCTGACCAAGCCATGAGCACTTGTCATGAACCCAAGCCTAGGAACGATTAATCGACAAAACCTGAAATCAAGAACCAGATGACGTTATACGTTGTTTTAATAATAATGTATTGGGCAGCCGTGGCCTACTGGTTAGTGCTTCGGACTTGTAACTGGAGGGTTGCCTGTTCGAATCCCGACCAGTAGCACGGCTGAAGTGCCCTTAAGGAAGGCACCTAACCCTTCACTGCTCCCCGAGCGCCGTTGTTGTTGCAGGCAGCTCACTGTGTCGGGATTAGTGTGTGCTTCATCTCACTGTGTGTTCACTGTGTGTTCACTGTGTGCTGAGTGTTCACTAAATCACGGATTGGGATAAATGTAGAGACCAAATTTCCCTCATGGGATCAAAAGAGTATATACTTACAATACTATACTTCTACTATACATTTAGTGACGGTACATTATGAACACACACAAACACATGCATAAACACACATACACACACTCACACACAAACACATATAAACACACACAAACCCACACTGTTCCAGAGTGCAGTGAGAGTACAGTGCACTGACCCCCTTCACTGGAACAGGGGTGACTATGGCCGAGGGGCAAACGTGCAGCAGAGATTAGATCAATAACACTCACTGAGTGTATTTCACTAAATCACGGATTGGGATAAATGCATAGACCAAATTTCCCTCACGGGATCAAAAGAGTATGTATACTTTTACTTACTTATACTAATGAAAACTGTACAAGGAAATTCCACCAATATGATTAAGTGACTTCTTGACTAGGGCTTTGCTTGACACGCCAACATGTCAATCACCTGTCAAGGGGAAGAACCTTGATTTCTGATTGGACGTGTGACGTATGGAAAAGAGGTCTTGAGGTATCGTGCATTGCATGAAAGGCGCAGCATCATAACTCAGACTCCAGATGTGTACCTTCTCATTGGGAACTGGTTATCTGATCACTCTACTGCTTAGTGGTACTTAGTTAGACTTTGTCAGGCTTTGTCCATTGTCAGTACTTGTGAATTAAAACACTGTGATCAACGGCAGCTCTCGAGTCTCAGCATGTCTTCTTGGATCAGGTTTTTCCGGAGTGCTATTGTGTGCTTGTTCAGAGTGCTAATTGGTAATTTATTGGATTATTATTGTGATTTTCCACCACATTACCAGAAACTTTAACAGTGCAATCATATTCCAGAACTGCAACCTACCCAGAGTGTCTAGAAGTAGGCTACTGTATTTTGAATGCTATTCTCTTGCGGGGGCAGATAGCACAAAACAGCTAAATGGTAGTAGGTACAGTACTGTACATCTGAGTTCATATATTGCTTAACCCTTAAAGGTGTAGGTTTTTGAACATTCTAAGTTCCTCAACAATTGAAGGTTCTAAAATTCTATGTTGAATTCAATGAACCCAGATATTCTTTAGAACGTTCATTTCCCAACATTCCCGTCACACCGGTGTGACGGTACTCCTTTAAGGGTTAAAGGACAATTCCAGGTGCAAAATGGGGTTAATAACACATGTCTACCGAGTTTGTCTGTTCTCTGGGATATGTTTTCATGCTAATCGAACGTGACCAGTTTGATCACAAACAGCTAATTAGCTTATAACGTAGTCTTCAGGGCACACGTAAAGTAAAAAGAAATCGCTATTTCTATACCACTAACAAGGCTCAAAATAGTAAAGGTGTTTGAGTCGTGACTCACTCGGATCTTTCACCTGTGTCTTTAAATTAACCCATGAGTCGCGAGTCTCTAGTATCATTAACTCGGATCAGTTGAGTCCTACTACAATTCAATCTAAAACGATAAACAGCGCCACACACAAACCTCTTGCAACATTAGCTAGCCTGCTAGCCCTAGCCATCGTAGCTGCCAAAAATGTAACAATTTCGTAGGCAACCACAACTCCACAAATCAACTCAAGCGACTGAGTGAGCAGGCAGTCCGAAAAAACTGGTTAACTTCCCGCAGAGCCGGAAACATTGCAGACTCGCAGACCATGGGACTCAGTAGCAATCCGGGTTAGTCGGATCAGCCGGCCGGTTAGGCTACGTTGAGTACGAGTCAGTCGAATCAGCCGGCTACGTTGTCATGAGTGGATCTGCGAGAGCGAGTAGCTCCTCCTCGAGGTGAAAAGCAATTCCACAACAAAAGCCATTCTTTCACTTCTGAAATAACATTCAATGTTCTGCATGTAGTCTAGACATAATTAGATTTGGTGTATAGATGTAGCATATTAAAATGCAATTAGGTCATGCAGACAGTCCGAACTGCACGCTCATGGAGCTGCTTGAGTAGGCTATCTACCCGGGTCAGTCGAATCAGCTGGGCGGGCCGGTTACGTTGTTATGAGTGCGAGTCAGCCGAATCAGCCGGCTACGTTGTCATGAGTGGATCTTTAGAGCAGCGAGTAACTCCTCGTCAAGGTGAAAAACAAATCCACAACAAAAGCCATGCTTTCACTTCTGAAATAACATATGTTCTGCACGATTAGCCTACTATAAAATGCAATTAGGTCGCAAAGACAGTCCGAAACATTGCAAGCTCTGTATGGAGTTGCTTGAGTAGGCTAGCCTACCTGAGTCAGTCGGATCAGCCGGGCGGGCCGGTTACGTTATGTTGTTATGAGTGCGAGTCAGCCGAATCAGCCGGCTACGTTGTCATGAGTGGATCTTTAGAGGAGCGAGTAACTCCTCGTCAAGGTGAAAAGCAAATCCACAACAAAAGCCATGCTTTCACTTCTGAAATAACATATGTTCTGCACGATTAGCCTACTATAAAATGCAATTAGGTCGCAAAGACAGTCCGAAACATTGCAAGCTCTTTACGGAGAGTAGTGAGATGAGAATAGTAGTAGTAGTAGTAGCCTAGTAATAATAATAATAATAATAATAATAACAATAATAATAATTTATTCACTGCAGGGCATTTCTACGTTCCTGTTTCTATGTCTACAATAAATAAACAGTCTGGCTCAAACTGCTTTCTTTCCCGTGAGTGGGTGGAGGTTTTGATGCTATTATATCAGGCTATTTTATATTATATTATATTATATTATATTAGGCTACCTAACAGTATAGCTATGATTAATAATAATAATATTAGTTGCCTAGTATTAGCAGCCTATAATACTTATTAGAATAGATTCCTAGTAGCCTACTATTAGTATATAGTAGTGGTAATAAACATTGTAGCAGAGTAGCATTAGACCTAGGCAAACTTTTCTATTGTTAACAAAACAACAACAAATAATTAATTATTATAATATAGGCTACCCTCTCTGTCAATAAGATCAAAGTTTCTGAACATGAGCACCAAAAAGATGAACAATGTGTGGATGCACTTTGATCAGGAGAGCAAAACTCTAAAGGCTAAATGCAAGTACTGCAAAAACCTGGTTTCAAATCATGGAGGATCCACATCCAATATGAGAAGGCACTTAACGAAATGAAGCACCCCACTGCACTGCTTGAACGTAGGACTGAATTTCTTTGCGATTTAGCAATAGTGACTCAAGTGACTCGTTCAACCCGGATCAGTTTAGTGAGTGACTCAGAATAACCCGGATCCTTAAAAGGAATCGAGTTTGACAGGCCTAGTGGCAACGGCGAGGACGACATTGACCAGCACTACGGTAGTGAGTTTTCTTTTGTTTGCTACGCCACAGCGCGAAACGGCCATTTTGTTTAAGGTCTCTCCGCTCCCCAGCAACGCTACAGGCCTGCATCATTCCCTCTCTACAAACGACGATTTGTTTGGTACCCATTTCATTCATAAGTGAATTTATTTAGTTTGATGCCGGCTTAGGTTTAGGTTATTGAAACTGAAAGTGTGCTTGAAATATTGTTGGACTGAACTCTGGACTGTGTGAATGCATTGCATTGAAAAAAGAGCTGAGCATTCATTTGAATTTATCTTTTACATTTCAGTGTGTATATTTGTAAATATTACATTTTCAGTAAATAGTTAAAACGTACTTCTTGGATTTATGTCATTGGGTATTTTGATACTGATAGCCTATTGTTGATGGTAATGGTTAGAACATTGTCAGTAGTTTAATTCAAAGTCATATTATATTGGTGCATATGATATTTCATTTGTTATTGATTACCCTGGTAATATGTCTAGCTATTTAAAAGGTTAAAATAGTGATGTAACTTTAAAAGCCCAATTTCATTTAAAAATACAGAAGACATTTGAACACATTTAGAGTTGATTTAATTTAGCTTTATACTAGCCTTATAGTTACTTTATTGACATTTGCAGAAGTGGTAGAGCTTAATGGGAGCTAATTTGCTATAGCCTACATATATTGCTAATGCTTACAGGTAATAATTAGTGAATTACATTAGTGCATTAATTAACATTAGAGAGAGAGATCTCTCGCTATCAGAAGAATTCTGGAGCGCACTCCAAACTAATAGCTAGATACGCTAGGGGGTGCTACATGAAGGACCTGCTGATAAGGGGAAGTATATTAAGCTCAACATATGTGGTATATACTGTATGCTGTACCTTGCTGTGCATTTAGCATACAGTATGCACATAATCTGCAAACTGCAGAGAGTTACAACTGCAGATAAACAGACCATGAACAGGATGCTGGCGATCATGGACTATGACCACCACCCTACACAGCAAAAAACAAAAAAGCGTGTTCAGTGGCAGACTTCTATCACTTCCATGCTCAACGAACAGGTTGAGGAGGTCCTTTGTCTCCAGGGCCATCAAACGTTTCAATGCCACACAAAGGGGGACGGGAGAAGTGGACTTGTCCTTGTCCTGCCTCTCTCAGCCCCTACCACTATCACTTTGCTGTCCATCAGACTATTTCACAGGCTATATTAGCCCTACAACCTGGACTGTTGGGGGAGTGGCCCCCGGGGACCAAACAAAATATTTCCGTAGATGAGTGGTAAAAAAAAAAAATTGACAATCCCTATATGACCCTATGTGTGGCTGCCGTAGCTAGTAAAACGGGGGGTGGTATATATATGATGTTGGGGGGTGTTGCAATTCCCCCCCAGAGAATTAACCCATGAAATTACACAATGTAGCTTAAATGTTATAGGAAATATGTTCTTCAATAATAACTTTCTTACCTACAAAAAGGGTTAAGACCAGGTAAGCCAACTGTTTCATGATTGCAATCTCTTGGCCTACTGGTTAGTGCTTCGGACTTGTAACTGGAGGGTTGCCTGTTCGAATTCCGACCAGTAGCACGGCTGAAGTGCCCTTAAGGAAGGCACCTAACCCTTCACTGCTCCCCGAGCGCCGCTGTTGTTGCAGGCAGCTCACTGCGTCGGGATTAGTGTGTGCTTCATCTCACTGTGTGTTCACTGTGTGCTGAGTGTGTTTCACTAAATCACGGATTGGGATAAATGTAGAGACCAAATTTCCCTCATGGGATCAAAAGAGTATATACTTACAATACTATACTTCTACTATACATTTAGTGACGGTACATTATGAACACACACAAACACATGCATAAACACACATACACACACTCACGCACAAACACATATAAACACACACAAACCCACACTGTTCCAGAGTGCAGTGAGAGTACAGTGCACTGACCCCCTTCACTGGAACAGGGGTGACTATGGCCGAGGGGCAAACGTGCAGCAGAGATTAGATCAATAACACTCACTGAGTGTATTTCACTAAATCACGGATTGGGATAAATGCATAGACCAAATTTCCCTCACGGGATCAAAAGAGTATGTATACTTTTACTTACTTATACTAATGAAAACTGTACAAGGAAATTCCACCAATATGATTAAGTGACTTCTTGACTAGGGCTTTGCTTGACACGCCAACATGTCAATCACCTGTCAAGGGGAAGAACCTTGATTTCTGATTGGACGTGTGACGTATGGAAAAGAGGTCCTGAGGTATCGTGCATTGCATGAAAGGCGCAGCATCATAACTCAGACTCCAGATGTGTACCTTCTCATTGGGAACTGGTTATCTGATCACTCTACTGCTTAGTGGTACTTAGTTAGACTTTGTCAGGCTTTGTCCATTGTCAGTACTTGTGAATTAAAACACTGTGATCAACGGCAGCTCTCGAGTCTCAGCATGTTGGGGGTTGTTGCAATTCCCCCCCAGAGAATTAACCCATGAAATTACACAATGTAGCTTAAATGTTATTCTATTGCTGTAAGTGGCTCTGGATAGAAGTGCCTGCCAAATAAATAAATGTAATTGTAACTGTAGGAAAGTGAGGCTTTGTTTGGGTGATTCAGACAAGGGCGTAGCACAAGATCCTGGGCCCCTGCATAGGCAGTCCTGATGGGCCCCCATGTTCCTCAACCCAGGTAAAATAATATATATTCTAGACTTTTCAAGGGCCCTCTCTCCCCTTGGGCCCCTATAATCAGTAGTGGTTTTACCCCCAGTCCAACGCCCCTGGATTCAGAGGGCACTCAGGCATGCTATGCCTGCACAGGTAAAGAGCAGGGCAACTCTGCACTGTACTTTGTCTTCCTCATCACAGCATGATGATCAGCTTATCATATATTTACACAACCCTGAATTTCAGTCCAGACAGACGCTCAGTAACTCCAGCAGAAGCAAAGACTCAAGCAGATTGACATATAGCTACTATTACTATCTCTCAACCCTGCTCAAGTCGAGAACTACCGCCCTGTCTCACTCCTGCCTTTCCTATCCAAAGGCATTGAACGAGCAGTCTCCAAACAGGTCTCTGACTTCCTTTCACAGAACAACCTTCTGGATCCAAATCAGTCTGGGTTCAAAAGCGGCCACTCTACCGAAAACGGCTCTGCTGTCTGTAACAGAAGCCTTAAAAGAAGCCAGGGCGACACCGCCGGGTCATCAGTACTCATTCTGCTTGACTTATCGGCTGCCTTTGACATGGTTAATCACCGCATCCTTCTCTCTATACTCGCTAACATGGGAATCTCCGGTTCTGCTCTCTCCTGGTTTGAATCCTACCTCACAGGGCCTTTCGTTTAATTATCATGGCTTGGTCAGCTATCTGCACCTCACCATCTCACCACAGGGGTCCCCAGGGCTCAGTGCTGGGCCCCTTCTCTTTGCTATCTACACCACCTCCTTGGGACAGATTATCCGTTCGCATGGCTTCTCATACCACTGCTATGCAGACGACACACAGCTCTATCTGTCCTTTCCACCTGATGACCCCTTGGTTTCAGCACGGATCTCGGATTGCCTCTCAGACATAGCTACATGGATGAAGGCACACCACCTCCAGCTGAACCTCTCAAAGACTGAACTGCTGGTCCTCCCAGCTAAACCTACCATACACCACAACATCAACATCAAACGAGTTGTTCTCGACAACCAACTAAACTTCTCAGATCATGTTGCCTCAGTCGCCCGGTCATGCCGTTTCGCACTCTACAACATATGGAAAATCAGGACTTACTTGACTCAAGATGCTACCCAACTTCTGGTTCAGGCAATAGTCATCTCACGACTTCGACTACTGCAATGCCCTCCTGACAGGTCTCCCAGCCTGCGCAGTGAAACCACTTCAGATGATCCAGAAGCGGGCGGGCGCGCCTGGTCTACAACCAACCCAAAAGGCACATGTTACCCGCTGCTCATCCAGCTACACTGGCTACCTATGGCCCCGCATCAAATTCAAGGCTCTAACGCTTGCCTACAAAGTAGTCTCGGTTCTGCTCCCACCTACTTGAATGCCCTCATACAGACATACACTACCTCCAGACCGCTCGCTCCTCAGACTAAGCGACGTCTAGCTCTACCACTGAACTGCGCTCAAGCCAATCCAAACTTTTCTCATCTGTTGTTCCTCGTTGGTGGAACACACTGCCAGTTCCTACAAGGGCTTCCTTCTCCACTTTCAAAAAACTCCTGAAGACCCAGCTCTTTAGAGAACATCTCCTCTCATAGCAACACTTACAACAAGTCTTACTGATCCTAGCACTCACCAGCCGTCTTGAACTGACACGCAACTGTTAAAAACAGGACTCACTGATTCACTTATTCTTACTGTACTCTAATGTTTTTGTCCTAAAATTGTTTGACAATTGCTCTAAAACTTAAACTGTTTACCATGTTGTTAGTCGCTTTGGCTAAAAATGCGTCAGCCAAATGTAATGTAATGTAATGTAATGTAATGTAAATGATTTATTACATTTTCACATACACCCATTCAAGCTGCGCCACAAAATTGCTGTTACTTCAACCGAATTTTGTCAGTTGCTATTTATAGCTCAAACAGAAAAAAAAAATTGCTCAAGTTGTTTCACACTTTCTCATGATTTTTTATTTAGCTAGAATGATTGATATTGCATATTTCACTTACAAATCTATTAATTAAGGGCCAAGCAATTGTGTTTCTATCATTTCTTCCCTATTATTATGACTGCCACACAGTGAAGCAGTGGTTATATAGGTTGAGACCACACTTTTTTATATGTTGGTCTTATGGGGCCATATCAACCAATCCCATAACCACTCATTTCATGTATAGCGCCACCTAGTTACAAATGAAAAAGCAAAAATTAGGTGTTGTAATTGCAGGTATCTCAGGCTGACATGGTAAAAACTGCTCAACATTTGAAGTGTAGGATCATTATGACACCCTCTGAATGCATGCCAAGTTTCATGGAATTCCGTTCATGGGGGACCATACAATACATGAATAAATGTGTACATGGGGTAGCCATGGCCTACTGGTTAGGGCTTCGGACTTGTAACTGGAGGGTTTGCCGGTTCGAACCCAGACCAGTAGGAATGGCTGAAGTGCCCTTGAGCAAGGCACCTCACCCCTCACTGCTCCCCGAGCGCCGCTGTAGTAGGCAGCTCACTGCGTCGGGATTAGTGTGTGCTTCACCTCACTGTGTGTTCACTGTGTGCTGAGTGTGTGTGTTTCACTAAATCACGGATTGGGATAAATGTAGAGACCAAATTTCCCTTATGGGATCAAAAGAGTATACTTATACTTATACTTAATGTTGGACTACTTTTTGCACCTTCACCATGACACTCACTCTCTTGAACACCTTGTCAGGCACACATGGTTGGACTACTGTTTGCACCTTCACCATGACACTCACTCCCTTTAGCACCTCACCAGTCCCGGCCCTGTCACTACAAGCGTCTTATGCTTGATCTCCCTCAAGCACATTGGACTTTCTAAATTTAACTTATATAGAGTATTTAGTATTTAGTTTTGTTAGTTTTCTTATCTGTCTTATCTTCTACTGTCTTTATTGTACAGTGGAGTTTAGTTATATGTTTATACTTATACTTATGTTTACCATTTCTGCTGTAAGTGCATGTTGTGTGTTATGTCTGTATGCTACTGAGACCCTTGAATTTCCCCTTGAGGATCAATAAAGTATCTATCTATCTATCTATCTATCTATCTATCTAATAGGGCTAGGCTACGACTTATGCATGTCTGAAGTTTTGTGAATCCACCGATAAATAGGGATTACATAACTTATGACTGCATACCGATATTTTGAGTGTTTCCGAAGACGTGCCTTCAAATTCTTGAAGTGAAAGTAAAACCCAAAAACTTCCAAGTACCCCTGACCATATGCCCCTGGCTGCAGCTTGCAGATCGGAGCTGGTCTCAATGTGGGGCGGAGCTCAAGTCAACGTTGAGCTCAGCCCACCTTCAGCACGTCATTCCATCAAAGATTGTTAAGGCGGAGCAAGATACTTCCAGAGCCCGTCTACGGAGAGCCTTGCCACTCCGTATTAAGTCCCATTGTACCAAATTTTGGATGCAGTTCCACCAGAGTTCCACTGGGGGCGATCGCCATGAGTGCAGAATGAATGGAAGTCAATGGAGCTAGACGGCTAAAATTGTCTCTTTCACCTGATTGTCGTTGACAAATCTCAGATTTGATTGTAGTTTGTATAACTTCAACATGGGTTATAGGTCAAAAGTTGAATGAACGAGTACGTATGTCCTTTTGATTTCTTACAGGTTGGGTCGTTGTTGCACATGACACGCTAGCATTGTGCTAATGAATGACGTCATTGACACATTTGAAAGGCTTTTAAGAACAATTAAGTGACTTTAAAAAATATAATACTCAACCAAGTGTATTTTCTTTGCCTCCCCTTTCGAATACAATACTCAAATTACTTGAAAAAAAATTATATCCCGAGAAAAGTGGATTTTGAGGGTACAGCTCCATAGACCTCCATGCATTCTGCACTTTCGTGGAATGGCCCTCATGTGGAACCACAGAAGGAACTGCAACCAGTTCAGAAACCGGAAGTTTTCCGAGAGTGGCAGTTCTCCCCTTATTAGACATTCTCTGATACTTCATTGTAGTTCATGTCTATGGGCGCGAAATGGGGATCGAATCCTGTCTGCATAAAGAGGCGGTCGATGGCGTATTGATGAGCGTCACGTTGCAACCGCCAACAGCAGCGGCATAAACAACCGGGCGACACCTGATATAAAGTCGATTTTCTCCAGACTGGAATGCTCAAAAATGCTAAAAATGTACCTGAAATGTTCAGAAGGGTTTGAGGATCATGAAAACGTGCCCAAAATTCACATTCTTAACTCTATAGAACCAAGACCTTAGCATATGTGGTAAAATTCTGAGCTATGCCCATAGACTTCAATGGAGCAGTCGCTGCCTCTGCTCTGCATAAAGGGGATTTTGACCCCGATGCAAAATCGGGTCCCGGAAGTGGCTCCTATTGAAATATTTTGCTCCGCCTTAACAATCTTTGATTCCATGTTGACCAAATTTTACATCCAGAAGTCCAAATTCCAAAATAAAACATCTAACTTCATAGAGCTGTCCATTTACATTATACACTATATTTCTACTATACACGAATCCGGTGAAACTACTGGAAGTAAGCGGGCGCCATTACTGAGCTGTTGCTGGGTAGCATTGCGCCAGTGCCTCCTATTGGATTCGTTGCGTCCACTGTTCCCGCGATTTACGACTGTCTCACTACTTATTTTATAATGTCGAGTGGGAAAACATGTTCCGTTTTCAATTGTTCCAATAGCAGCAATAAAATTACCAGTTGAAACAAAAAAAAAGTGAGATACACAAAATACCCCGGGTGGACTGCCCCTGTCTGGTAGCCTAATGTTACCATACGGTTTGCACAGATAGCAGTTAGCTCTGTGACCGGAGGCCACTGTCTAACATCATTAACCCAACAAGCCATACTGCCTGGCTGTAGCTGTCATTGATGGTGCGTTATCATGGAGGTTTGTTTACATACCAGTAACAGCTCAGTAAGGGCGTCGCCACAAGATGGCAGCCTCCACAGAACGCTTGTCGGATTTGTGTATACTGTTGAGGTAATAAGAAGGCTGTTAGAACACACACACAATTTGTACTTTTCAAACGCTTTATATAAAGTGAGTTGTTTTCATTTTTTTATCATTAATATATTTTTGTATCTTCCCTGGTGTACTTAACCTGTTTGTATTGTATACACATTTGACTGTATACTGTACCTGTGTGTTCAATAAAAAAAAGAAGCTATGTTCGTCTATTTACCAGGTTTCCATAGGCTATACTGTCTACGACGTTTATTATGAGCACTCACACACACACACACATGCACACACTCTATGCCCCGAATGTTTTCAACTGCCCTGCGTATTGATTGAAACTGTCGGGCAGTGTTGTTGATCTGTATTGTTGAAAACTTAAAACAAATGAAATATTCAACCTCATGTTATAAAAGCAAAACTAAACTATGTTTGGGGGAAATATTATAATATAAACTTTTACAGCTATACAGTGCCTATAAAAAGTATTCACCCCCTTGAATATTTCCCCCTCTACTGCTTTTATAAATGAAATCTTGATAAATTTAATTGGTCCCTTTTTACAATATTTTACAAAAAAAACATCTTTAATGTCAAATTGAAAGCAGATTTAAACAAATTCTGATGGTGTTGAGATGGTGTTGACATCTGTTGGAGTTGAAAAAAAAGCTGTTTCCTCTTATATCACATGCATTTCTTAGCATATCTGTTGCCTGTGACTTCCATAAACTTCTTTAATGTTGCATTTTGCTCATTCGTTGTTGACACACTGTGGTTGTGACATGCCACAGTTGTGTTACAGTAATACATATTACAGTTTTTCTCGATCTTTTTGATACCTGTGTCAACTCTGACATCGCGTTCTCAAAACAGTTAACACCCGTGTCTGAACAAAAGCACTCTGGACAAAAAAAAAGTATATATATACTAAATGACACATTTTGCTTGCAAAAGGCTGTTACTCTCTCAAAACACTTAAAACATGCAGCAAAAGCAAATCTTGCCTTCAAACACTACAACTTGTTGCCAATTCAAAAACACTCTTTAATCAATCATTACACACTTGACAAAAAAATGCAAAATCTAGTTCTCAAAATGAGCATTTTTGCTATGTCTGTTTCATTACTTTCTCATTGTTCTGGTATCAGAAAAAAACTGTGAAAAGAAAAAATGTACTGAATAAAAAAATAATTTATTCATTCCTCCCAAGATGTAACTGTCATTGACATGTAAGACATACAGCAAACACCTAGCAAGATACTGTACATTTCATTGAACTACAACTTTCATCGAAATAAACCTACAGTAAACACTTTTTGTACAGACTCAGAGATTCAGACTTATGCAAGGAATCTATACCACCTGTGAAAAGATGTTTTCCTTTTGTTTAGGATGGGAAAACCAATAGAGTTTGGGGCTTTTGAATGACACCTGTGCTAACTGTTTTGCAAAAGGGTGTGAGAAATGTGTGAACCCAATGAAAATGTGTGAACACATTCGCAAGAGATGACTTCTGCTGTGCAAAGAAAGTAGTCATGAAGACCAAGTGGGTTCCAGTTTACTTAAGCAGGTAAAAGCAATCGAGAAAAACTGTAAATTCACAAGATGAAAAACTTACCAGAATTATCATGACATGAGGAAGAACTAGAAAACACAGTGACAACCAGAGGGGAATCAAACCTGGTAAGTTACTGTAACTCTTAATGGGGGTTAACTCAGGTAAGTGTAAACCTCCTGATAGAAGAGTATGGCTTCATTCTTATACACCACCATATATTCTAAACCAATGAAGGCCATGGAAGGAAACATGTTGGCAAGAAGTTATCTGTTCTATTATGAACTGGGCCACTAATAAAGCTTTTTATACAAAGAGTATTTTTGCACCACATAGCTCTCTCAGTTTTGGAGGTTTACCACTTATTCTGAGTGAACTCACCTATAAACCTTTGCAACTAAAGCAGATACTTGGAATAGCCAGATCTTACTCCACGTTACTTACAGAATCCCAAGGCCAAGCCTGATTATGTTTCATAGACGCCTCAGTATTTTATTATCAGGTTTCATCTTGTTTTATCTTATTTTTGTGCATTGTCTATATGTCTAGGGCTGCCTTGTAAAAGAGGCTGAAGGTCTCAATGGGTTTCGCCTGGTTAAATAAAGGTCAAACAAACAAACAAACAAAGGTGAGGATAACATATAGAAAAAGAGTAAGATGAATGTCTGTCAGGCATATTAAAACCCTATGAACAGGTTAACTGCTCACTTCATCTCCAAAAATGGCAGGGGACTGCAGAAAGTCTGTGCTTCACATATACAAATTACATGTGGGACTTCTTGTTGAGAAAATCATTTTATAAACTGATCTGGATCTCTGATAAGGAAAAGCAAAAGATTATGATGAAAGTCTGAAGTTTAGTTTGAAGATAATGGAATACCCCATCAGCTGAGATTTGCTTAAAAATGGCTCCAGACTGCCACCCCCTGGCAATATCATGCACTGATATCCTAAAGTGTTTGATTCTTATGTGTGTAAGATACGCTAGCAGACGACTGGCCGTGGGTTATCGTCAGCGTTCACAAACAGTGATCTTTGTCTTTAGTCTACCTGTAGCTCTCTCATGCCAGGCCCTGCCTTGCTCCAGGTCAAAGGTAACTCAGGAGTGTTTCGAAAGAAACTTGCGGATGCTCCCGAGGTCAACAATATCAGAGACCTCTGGTCATGCATACTGTAATCCCCTTTCACTACCCAGAGTATCTAAGATATTTAATATCCTCTCTTTTGCACTCACTGTCTTGCACAGGCACGCATACACTTCATTTGGTTTAGACTAGTCACTTGTTCCAAATTTGCCGTTGTACAACAGATGTAGAATGTTTGACAAGTCCAGTGGGTCACAGTCTGGACTGAATACTGTAAGCAGCATGGTCGTTCCACTGCTGATTTAGAGCAGTGTTTTTCAACCTTTTTTGTGCCACGGCACACTTTTGACACTTAAAATGTCCCACGGCACACTAACATCCTGTATGAAGAAAAAATAAACATACCATAGCCTAAAATTTCAAATAATACGCAGATATGGCCTTATTGGCTTCTATGCAAGACCTGCTCAATAAAACAAGCGCCCTCTGTTTCATTTGTAGGTGACTATATCTAATTTAATTGTTGTTATGAACTGGATATGTGAGGATTCTGTGAATATAGGATATGGGGCCCCCATTGTACAATGCCTGCATACCACAAATAGCGCAATCATACAATCAATGAGAGCATGTGGTTATAAATTCTTTGATGCAACAGTTGCTTTTCTGGACCAGTGAGTGACATTTTGGTAATTTTCTGCGGCACACCTGATGATCTCTCATGCCATACTAGTGTGCCCCGGCACAGTGGTTGAAAAACACTGATTTAGAGTGTGTGTGACTGATTCTCTGTGGGTAACAGAGTTAACAGACCTACAATCTCTGGCATGTGTTGCAACAACAACTCAGCAAGTCCTCCCAGGCTCTTCAGGTGCCTCATTAAATGTAAGGACACAGTAAAATGCAGGATATAGTGTAACTAAACTGAGATTCATCTCTGGGGAAAGGGAAACATGTACATATCTTAACCCTCCTGTTGTGTTTGCGGTCAAATTTGACCGATTTGACAATTCTTTTCTCTCAAAAAATATTGTGAATTGACTTTGACTATGAGGCTCCATGACTTTGTTAATGCAGGGCATATGAACACATAAAACAAATTTTGATCATTTCCATAACAATATGGGGCGGTGGTAGTGTAGTGGAGCTGGGCTAGCGTGCAGTAGCCTGAAAGTTGTCGGTTCAATTCCCGGGCAAGGCACTTAACCCCAAGTTGCTCCGGGAACAATGTGATCCCTTGTGATATAGCTAACATATGTAAGTCACTTTGGTCAAGAAGTGTCTGCTAAATGTAATGTAATTTGGGTGTATTTCAATTCAAAAATGACCGGCCATTAGAAATTAAAGGCACATGCCCAGTGATCAGATGGACTGTATCTCTGCTTCTGTACTTTATCACACACACACACACTCAATCTCTTCGCTTCTATGCGAGACCTCTATACAAACCTTTCCTTCCCCAATAGAATTTTCCCCTTTCTGACTTGCATGCGCTCAATGAGGCCTGGCGGCCATAAATAGCAAATGGACGTTCAAACTGTTAATATCTAATAGAACTTAAGTTGATACTAAGGTCTATCACAAAATTAGATAATAATATATGTTACTATGGATTTATAACAAGTTATAATGCACCGGTCATTTTTTACTGGGAACATAAAACTAGCAAACATAAAATGAACAGAACAAGCGGGATCAAATAAACAAATGACGTGAAATCATCATAGACTTCACTTTAGACTGTTTAAACAGTTGGGTTCAGACTGTTGGGCTTCACTTCTGTTTAATAGGCTATTTATATATTCACCACTGTTAACAAATCATTATGGGCCTACCGCCTACAACACTTTACTCCCCATGTATTTTCCCAGCACATAAAAAGTTGTTCTGTCAAAATAAACTTACACACACAACTATGCCTGAAGTAATTCTGAATGCACAATAGAAATACATCATTTGAAAGGGGGAAAGAAAACAAATCAGGTTAAAAAGTAAAGCAGATATTTTCCCTGAATGGTGGTTGTAGCCTATCCTACTTAAACTATAATTTTCTGACCTTTGGCTTTGACCTATTCATGGGTTTCATCAGGTCCTTTTCCTCAGGTGTATTAATCAAGCACCATGCAGTCTGCATTGATAATTAAGGTGCTTGATTTTATACACCTGTGGAAAGGGACCTGATGAAACCCATGAATAGACTAGGCAACTCCTTATTGTAAGGCGGGCACACAGCAAATATTATGGAGGAAATTAAAACATTGTATACAAAATATAGGTTTGACAGACTAATTTAACCTTTTTACACAGAAAAAGATAACCAAAAGATGTGATGTGGGTTCCGGTCAAAACAAATTCATACAATGGATAATAATAATAATAATAATAATAAGCTTTATTTGTATAGCACCTTTCATACACAGAATGCAGCTCAAAGTGCTTTACATTTGAAGCATGTAACACAATAATAGTCAGTCAGTCATTATCAATCACTTTTCTTCATTGCTGGGGCCGGTTTTGATCCACTCAGCAACATATCAAAAATATAGAAAATTACGTCGTAAGACTGGCAGCCTTAACCCTCTTACCCCCCACAAGCACGCCATATGGCAACTGTGGCAAGGAAAAACTCCCATATTCCAGGAAGAAACCTTGAGCAGAACCTGACTTAATAGGGAGCCCATCTGCTTCTGGCTGGCTAAGCCCCAATAGCAGCAGATGTAGAATAATCTGAAAAATTAGTCTACAGAATAAGATGAGTTAACTAAAAGCTTTCCTGTACAGGTATGTTTTCAGATCTTTTTAAAAAATATTTACTGAACTCGCCTGCTTGATGTACAGAGGCAGGGTGTTCCATAGTTTGGGGGCATAATGGATAAAAGCAGCTTCTCCACTTTGTTTGTGGAGCACTTTGGGTACGATTAAAAGATTAGAATTGGATGATCTAAGTTTCCTTTGTGGTTGATAAGATATTAAAAGCTCAGAGATATATGAAGGTGCTATGCCATTCAGAGCTTTGTAAGTAATTAACATAACCTTAAAATCAATTTTATAGGAAATAGGGAGCCAGTGCAGTTCAGCCAACACAGGGGTGATGTGTTCTCTCTTCTTAGTCTTAGTTAAAAGTCTAGCCGCAGAGTTCTGTATGAGTGCCAATTTCTTTAGATGTTTTTTGGGAAGACCAGTGAAAAGTGCATTACAGTAGTCTAACCTGCTAGTGATAAAGGTGTGAATTAGTTTTTCTGCATCTTGTTGAGTTAAAAAGGGCCGCACTTTGGCAATGTTTCTCAAGTGGAAATAGGCTGTCTGAGTAACTTTACTGATATGGGGCTTAAAACTTAACTCTGCATCTAAGATGACACCGAGGCTTGTTACTTTTGGTTTGACCTGGTGCGCCAAGTTGCCCAGTTTACTAAGAATAATATCTTGCTTTAGTTTTGGTCCAACCAAAAGTACCTCTGTTTTGTCATCATTTAGTTTCAAAAAATTGTTGCTCATCCACTGATTAATGGAGGTTAGGCATGCAGTGAGGGAGCAAAGGCCATCTGGGTTAGTTGGCTCCACAGAAATATACAATTGGGTATCATTCATGTAGCTGTGGAAGTTTACATTATGCTGACTTATGACGTTTCCCAATGGAAGCATATATAGAGAAAATAGCAGGGGACCAAGCCAGCTCCCCTGGGCCACACCAAAAGGCAAGTCATGTTTTTCAGATACTGTACATGATCTCCTAGACTGACATAAAAATCTCTGCCAGTAATGTAGGTTTGAAAACAATTTAGAGCATTATCAGAGAGACCCACCCACTTCGCAAGGCGGTGAATTAGGATGCTATGATCAATGGTGTCAAATGCCGCACTCAAATCCAGAAGAATAAGGTTGAGACTTTGTTTGAGTCAGTAGCCAGTCTGAGATCATTGACTATTTTTACTAGAGCCGTTTCTGTGCTGTGATTTGATCTAAAACCTGATTGGAATTTTTCAAGGATACTGTTTTCGTTGAGGAAGGTATTTAACTGATTACAAACAACTTTTTCAAGTACTTTGCTCAAGAACGGTAGATTTGATATAGGCCTGTAGTTGCTCAGATTGGTATGGTCAAGATTTGACTTTTTAAGTAGGCCTAAAGGATTCACAACAGCGGTTTTAAAAGCAGTTGGAAATATACCTGTTTCTAATGAGGTATTTATTACCTTGAGAATAAAGGGAACTAAGCTATCATATACTTTTTTGAGGAATCTAGTAGGGATTGGATCTAAAACAAATGTTGAGGAGCCGGTTTGAGTTATGATTTTACCAAGCTCAGATTGAGTAATAGTGCTAAAGGACCTTAATTTTGGGGGGCTGTTTTTGGGTGTACTATCAACCATATTACTTGTGTTACCAATAGCCTCCCTTATAGAAATTACTTTGTTTTTGAAGAAGTCTGCAAATTCTTCGCATCTTAGAGAGGATGCCTGACTGAGTGTATCAAAAGGTGTTTGATAGCCTATCAATGGTAGAGAACAACACCCTAGAGTTTCCACTGTTTTCAGCAATTACCTTAGAGAAGTGGTTCCTCCTCATTCCGAATAGCTCTATTATAATTTGCTATTTTTTCTTTTAGAATGGCACGGTGAACCTGTAACTTGGTTTTTCTCCATGTTCTCTCAGCTTTTCTACATGATCTTTTTAGATCATGGATATTTTCGTTCATCCAAGGTGTCAGTTTGCTACAGGGCCTTTTTTTAGTCTTTAAGGGTGCCACTCTGTCAAGCAGAGCGCCTAATTCACGATTGAGAGCCTCTACCATTTGATCAATGGGATGATGTAAAATATCTAAATTTATGGAGTCTACAAGAGCTATGAACTGCTGTTCTGCTCTAATGTCCAAGAGTCGCGATTTGATTTCAATTTCGGGATGGATTTTTGGAGTATGTAGTACTATATTAAAAGATACACAATGATGATCAGAGATATTTATAACATTTACTGATAAGTCTGTGACTTCTATCCCTCTAGAAATGACTAGATCGAGGGTGTTGCCAAGGTTGTGGGTGGGTCCTGTAACATGCTTTAGCTCTAAACTGTCCAACACATTAAGGAACTGGCTTTAGCATCAGTTGTCTTATTGACATGAATATTAAAGTCGCCATTTACAATTATCCGATCATAGCTAGTGATGATGAGCGACATAAGTTCAGAGAACTGGTCGAGAAAGCCAGTCCATAGTTTAGGAGGGCGGTATATGGTTAATAGAAGTACAGCTGGGTCAGCCTTCAGAGTGAGGGCAATATACTCAAAGGAAGCGAATTCGCCAAAGTTGACTCTAGTGCAACTATATTTGTTTGAGAGAATGGAGGCAATTCCACCACCTCGTTTGCCTTGTCTAATTGAGTGGAAGAAATTATAATTTGGGGGACAAGTTTCAACAAGAACAGCTTCGCTGTCTGAAGTCAGCCAGGTTTCAACATAGCCTATATTGGTTCAAAAGCAATTGTTCAAAAGTTAGTTTAGACTAATTCGATCAGAGCGCGTAAATTATTCCGTCCTACTGCGGCCGGTCTCTTCACATTTGCAGTTATTTGCAACACCCGGTCGGTGGCAGTGTTCAGCTGACTGGCAGAGTCTCGGCATTGGTCTCACAGCAAGACGCATTTTGTAGCAGTAGAACGCAACTGACAGCGAGCGGGGGAGGACGTAGCCAAGCAGTCTACCAACCTACCAGTCCGCCGCCCAGAAATACGATTTCTATCATTATTCGTATGCATATCTGTTGTTTAAAACAGGGAGGACGTATTCGTTTGCTGAGCAATATCGAGCTCAACAAAGCAACACTTTAATCATAGATAGTATTTAATAATAGAGGAATAGTCATAATCTGACAAGAAGACATGGCCACGACAACCTGTACGCGATTTACAGACGAATTTCAGCTCTATGAGGAACTTGGAAAGTAAGCAGTTTTTTGCTTTTGGGAGACAGTGGTTGACATGTATTTGTTGTATGTGTGGGCACGTGTCGTTTCTTTTAGTGTGTGCAAGACAGTGAACAGAACCAGGTAACGTTAACGTTAGCTCAGCTGGGTGTTAATGTTGGAAGTACAGCTAACGTTAGCTAGGGCAGCTAGCTCGATATGTGGCTGGCCATCAAGCAAGCAGTGGGAGCACTAGCAAGCGTTAACGTTAATGGCCATTAAGGGGAGTGTCAACTCACTGGGATTTGAAAACACTCACATGAAGAACACACCACAAGTCAGACAGCCATGGAGATCGTCATTTGTTTGTATACTACAATCAATGTACTTATTGGCATGACACAGTCAAAAAATTAGAAGACAAAGATATAGTAAAGCTAGCAAGTCCTTTGGTATACAACGGTGGTCGCAGTGCAACGCCCCTTTCTGAACCACTTGCTAGCCAGCGTTAGCAAACGTTAGCTGGCTAAAGCTATCACCTTCCCTGCTCAGCTGGCTGACACTGGTTGGGGTTGCGGGACATGACATTTTGAGCTGTCAAAAAGAAAACCTGTGCTCTAGGTCAGGTGGTCACTGGGTGCTTGGGATCCTATGCTAACTTACATGCTGTTGACATTAAACTTTTACGTTATTCTTCAATTCCCTGTACACATTTGGTGGAGGAGATGTGTTTATTCACATGCACGATGAATATATAAATGAGGACAGATAGCAAACGTTAGGTCACCATAACATGAGATTTATACCTTTGAGCTATATTTTATGTCGGTCAGCCAAGTTGGCATTGGTCAGTGGTGCACATTCTCCTCTGCATGCGCTTTTCTTGTGACAGCGCATGCAAGCGGACAAACAACAAAAGCACAATGATTGCGAAATTCTCTCCCCTAAAATTGTTGCTGTGAACAAACTGAAATCATACAAGCGACACAATAAAAAGTGGCGACTTTAAGCAGACTCATAATTAGGAATAACAGCCTACAGTTTCATTTTACAACGACTTTGGTTAGTAGTAAAATACAGTTTGTTTCTCTTCTCTCTTTTGTTTTGTTAAAGCGGTGTAGGTTAGTTGGTAATCAAGTTAGAATGTCTACTAAATGTGGCGATATAGACATGTTTGCGCTTAGAAGGAAATAAAGAGCCTGAGGATATATGAATCAAATATATATAATGTGTGACTGTGTCTGGACATAGACTTGTGTTGCTTGTGTGTACGTGTGTGTGTGTGTGTGTGTGTAGGGAGAGAGAGAGACTCCTTATTTCCCAGTAGCTCCAGTAATCCCAGCAATGCAGGGAGAGGTGCTAGTGTGTTGGGACTGGTGCCATGTGGCTCTCCACCCACTGGAGGCTTGTGTCTGTGTGTGTATGTGCGTGCGCGTATCGGTCATAATCTTCAGACACGCTGCAACACAGCACAAATATGGAGTATTGTTATATAGGAGCAAGCTGATTTCGTCTAAAACTTTTTCAAAGTACGCAGCCTAGATCTGTGGTTTTTTTGTTTCCATTATGTTTAATTTCAATGTAAAGCCTCATACCAGTGCCATAGAGTACCCTGATGTGCCACTATTTGTGTGTGTGTGTGTGTGTGTGTGTGTGTGTGTGTGCGCGTGTGTGTGTGTGTGAGAGAGCATGTGTTTGTGTATGTGTGTGCAATGTGTGTGTGTGTGTGTGTGAGAGAGAGAGTGTGTGTGTGTGTGTGTGTGTGTTGGCATGTTCTCTCCCTCCTTCTCTTCCAGTTGCTCTATGACATCTCTCCTGTATTTATGTAGCATTCATTTATATCCAACAAGGTTATTGATTGCTCTGGGTATTGTGCAATATTCTGCTGTTATATTTTGCAACTTTTGTGCTGTTGTGTTGTGCAACTATTTTGCTTAAAAAAACAAACAAACAAACAAACAAACAAAAAAACCACTAACCCCAGTTCTCTGATTTTGCTGGCACAAAACAACGGTAATGGCAATAGTCTATTATGCTGAAAGACCACAATGGTATTTTTCATTAATAGAATAACTGCCCAAATTAACTTATGGAGGATTGATGGCCTATTGCCAGACACACTCTCTCTCTCTCTGAACAGGCGACCACACACTGAACAGGAGGCTGTCAGTTCTCAGAAGCACTGCATTTCTTTGTTTGTCTTTGTTAAACCATCATGATCAACAATATTATTTCTTTTAATCAGCTCTTAGCTCAGGGGTGGGCAAACTTTTTGGCTCAATGGCCACATTGGGTTTTGAAAATTGGCCGGCGGGCCGCACAACAACCCCCCCACGCCACACGCATAAAAAAAAAAATACATTTTTTATAGCCTATAATTTAGTATGAAAAGTATTTGTTTTAAAATATTAATTGCTTAAAAATACTGCTAATTTTATGCTGTTTAACAATGATGAAAGTGCTTGGCGGGCCGGATCCGGCCCGCGGGCCGCAGTTTGCCCACCCCTGTCTTAGCTTATCGTACATGCCAATTTGTGCCACAGGCAGCTGGATTGACAATATGTGTGTATGCCCAGCGGAGCAGGCTGGCAGAGATTATGCCCGTTGTTCCATAATCCCTCCTCGCCACTATCTCGCTGGCTTTTGGGGAAATCAAATGCCACACAAACTGGTGGTCCATTAGCCAGCTTATGGGGCTCAGCCAAAGCCAAACCACACACACCGTTTCTCTGTGTAAAAGTGGGAAAAAGTGGGCTATCCTTAGTATTTGACCTCATCCTATTGCTTGCCACAGGTAGAAAGCCTTCATGGAAAATGTGGGATATTTTAGGCGGCTTAATTGGTTTTATGCAGATAGGACAGTTTTGAGTGACAGGAAGTGAGTGGGAGAGAGAGTCCCACACTTAATGGCGCTGTCTAATAGCGACATGCAGCAGCAGTTGCACGTGTAATGTTTGTTAGAGAAGGGGTAGGGATCAGGAAATGACTGGCAGCCCCCATTCCTCTTCAATGAATGAACAGAGAACAGTTGAACACTTGATCTGGGACCGTTGTGTATTGCTAGGCAACAAGTGCTATTGGGGGAGTAAGACACTAGATAGGGTGCATTATGAGGGGAGAACTATTTTTTTAATTATTATTATTTGAGAAGTGTAAAAGACATATTCATTAATACTTGGAATAATTTGAAAGGTCTCATCGCACATTTCGGGCGTAGGGTTTTAAGAGGCTGGCACTTAAAAGTACATTTTGGCTTTTTTGTATGATGAGGGAATAAGAATGACCAAAAAGTAGGGTTAGGTTTTACGCTATGACAATATAATATGAAGCTATTTTAAAAAAGGAACCAGAGAAATGAAAGGAGGACAGTTAGAACGTATGAAAATAAGTTAAACTTTAGAGTTTAACCTTTAAAGAGCTTGAAGGTTTAAAGAGAGTTAGATGAGTTCTGTGTGATTAACTGCAACTTACTGCAATATGAAAATATCACAGTTTTGGAAAAAAAAGTAGGCGAAATGTACCCCTAACTTTCAAATGACAAAGTAATGGATCAGTTTGGATGAATTAGTCGGGAGATTTTTATATGATAAAGTGTGATTTTATGGATTTTCAATGGTGTGTTTGCCTCCTAAACAAATTGTTGTCATCATGGGGAAATATTTTATGAACTTCAATTTATTTTATACAATTAGGCTATAATTTGTTTTGTTTTTTTTCCAGTGAACTTGGTGGCCCTTTTGCTCCCTGTTGCTTTTGGATGCTATTCTTTCCCTACAGTATTGTGTGAAACGTCCCTCATTAAGTGCTTAATCAGCTTAACACCGTTGTCTGTGAGAAGAAAGATATGGGGAATCCCTCTACTGTATCATGCCAAGATTATGTGGTGTGGTCATTAAATAATGAGACGTTAAATAATGTTGTTAATGCCACAAGTATGCATTATACCAGCACAAAGAAGTTTCTTCAATACATTTGCATTAGGCTACAGCTTTAGTCTGATTTAATTGTTATTACTATGTTTGTCAACATACTTGGGCAATAGATATGATTCTGTTTAATTTTGTGTTAACTGCATTTTGTGTACTGAACTGAGGGCAAAGAGTGTTGTTTTTGTGTGTGTGTGTGTACGTGTGTCCATGTCCATGTCCCACGTAATGCTTTGCTCTGTGTGTTCTTCTAGGGGAGCCTTCTCAGTGGTACGTCGGTGTGTCAAGTTGTGCTCGGGTCAGGAGTACGCTGCCAAAATAATCAACACCAAAAAACTCAATGCAAGAGGTACGTCCAAAACCCAACTATCTATGATAAATGCCTTGGTGGAACTTCTTCAAAGAAAAAAATAATTTGGCCTGAGTGTGTGTGTGTGTGTGTGTGTGTGTGTGTGTGTGTGTGTTTGTGTGTGTGTTTGTGTGTGTGTTTGGGGTGCTGTGGCAGATGCTTTGCAAAGTTCAGATTATGTGGGCTGTTTCTATACATAGGTGTCTTCACTGGAGACAGTTCGACACTCGCAAATGAATTGAATGCGAACAAGTCACACGTGCAGTGCAACCATGGTAACTGTTTTTGAGCCAAATGCCATGGCGATGAGGGAATCCAGCCTGCATCTCCTCTACTGTTACTTCCCCTGATGGCGATTTCAGTGGTGTTGCTTTCTCTCGCGCTCTTTTTTTAAAAAATTCTTTTCGACATCCCATAGCAGACTGGTGTAAATCTCTATACACCCCCACTACCAGCACAACTGCCCCCCTGGCTGTAACTGTATCTGCCCACTTACTTTTGCCAGGTGGCAGGAGCCTTTCCCTGTCAGGCTCTGGGCCGCCACTCACACTCATTGTTGTGAGAATGCTCAGGGTGGTTAGGCAGCGGCGCAATGAGGATTCGGTTACCCAGGGGCTTAGCAGAGGGCACCCTTTCGCCAGGAACGGATTGGAGTGAAAGCCGCCGTGGAGCGGAGCGAGGGGGTGGAGATTGTTTGTTTGTTTCTTTGTGTGTTTGTTTCTGTGTCTGAGTCTCTCTACCCAGGGAACCGTAAACTCCCAGTGCTCTGGTTACGAGCAGAGCTACCAAGCCCGCTCAGAGCCATGTCCGCTCTGCAGTCTGGAATAGAAATGCATACCCTTCTGCTGAGCTGTCAGCTATGGGCTATGCTTCTGTATTAGAAATAAGCCTGATACTGTACTCCCTCTTGCGACCATACACTGAGCCCAATACCCCAATACCCCAAGGCTTTGTACTTGCAGTTATGCAG